>NC_142092.1:45127020-45449520 GCF_054644295.1 Miniopterus natalensis | reverse complement strand
TTGATTTATATGAAATGGACAAATTCCTTGAAGGACACAATTACCCAAGTTCATTTAAGATGAAACAGATAACCTGAAGGCCATATATCTACTAAAGAAATTTAATTTGTAGTTAACAACCTTCTAACAAATAAAATTCCAGGCTCAGATAGCTTCACTAGCAAATTCTACCAAACATTTAAGAAAGAAATAATACCAAGTCAAGACAAATTATTCCAGAAAATTAAAAAGAATACTTCACAACTCATTCAATGAAGTCAACATTATAATTATACTAAAACCCAACAAAGACAAGAAAACTATAGATCAATGTCCTCATGACTACAGATGCAAATATTCTTAACAAATTTTAGCAAACTGAATCCAACAATATATAAAAAATGATAATAAATTATGACAGAAATGCAAGATTGGTTTAACACTATAAAATCAATCTATTAACCATACAATTATCTCAATTCAGAAAAAGTATTTGACAAAATTTAACATCAAATTTGGATAAAAGTCTCAACAAACTAGAAATATAAAGGAAAATCCTTAATCTGGGAAAACAAATCTACAAAAACCTACAGCTAATGTAATACTTAATGATGAAAGATAGCATACTTTCCCATGAAAAAAGCAAAACTGCTCACCCTTACCACTTCTATTTAACATTGTCCTGTAAGTTCTAGCCAGTGCAACAAGGTCAGAAAATGAAAAAAGACATCCCAACTGGAAGGAAAGAAGTAAAACTGTCCTTACGCAAAGATGACATAAATATCCATATAGACAATTTTATGGAATCGACTAAAAAAAACTACTAAAATTAATAAATGAGTTTACCAAGATTATAGCATATAAGATCAATGTATATAAATCAGTTGTATTTTTAAACACTAAATAATAATAACAATAAATATTTATTTAACAATAAATAATCAGAAATTGAATTTTTAAAAACACTCCATTTATAATATCAAAAAATATGAAATACTTAGAGATAAATCTGACAAAAGACATGAAAGACTTGTAGACTGAAAACTATAAAATATTGCTGAGAAAAATTAAAGACCTAAATAAATGGAGAGATATACCTGGTTCACACGTTGGAAGATTCAATATTTTTAAAATGTCAATTCTGAAACTGATTTATAGATTTAGTGCAATCCCAATCAATATCCTAGCAGGCTTTTTACAGACATTGGCAGGTTGAGTCTAAAATTCATGCAGAGATGCAAAGGACCTTAAAGTATCAAAATAATTTTAAGAAAAAAGTTGGAATAATCATACTGCCTGACTTGAAGACTTATTATAAAGCTATAATAATAAGATAATGGGGTATTGGTGTCAGAACACAAACATATTAATGGAACAAAACAGAGAGTTCAGAAGTAGACCCAAACATATATGATCAACTGACTTTTGACACAAGTACAAAGGCAATTCAGTTGAGAAAGAATAGTCTTTTTTTAAACAAATGATGCTAGGAGAATTAGATAGTCAGATGCAAACAAACAAACAAAAAATGAACTCAAAACAGATTATGGACCTAGATGAAAAACTTAAAACTATAAAACTTCCGTAAGAAAACATGGAAGAAAACCTTTTTGATTTTGTATTTAGGCAAAGATTACTTAAATACCACACCAAAAGTACAATCCATAAAAAAAAAAAATTGATATATGGAGCTTCATCAAAGCGAAGAACTTTTACTCTTTGAAAGACATTATTAAGAAAATAAAGAGAGAAAAACAAGATGGCGGCGTAGGTAACAGCTGCCCCCGCCGCCTCCCCAACCCCATCAAAACTACAACTAAAATACAGAACCACCCTCACTCAGGGCCTCCTGAGATCTGGCTGCACAGGAGCCCCACAGCCAGGGAGCTGAAGCAGCACCGAGACCCGGAGGAGGGCCGGAGACGCGGGCGGGTCGGGGCTGAATCAAAGAGACGAGACCGCAGGCCCACACCCTGTGCCGCGGGGTAAACCCGGGAGGGAATCTCGGCGGTGGGGGTTTCCCAGAGGAGTGAGGGGTCCCAGCCCCACAGCAGGCCCCAGCCCAGGGCTCCAGGGCCGGGAAGAGACATCCCCACAACTTGGGGCTGTGAAACCAGCGGGGACTGTCCCTGAGGGTCGCGGAGGCTGCGGGAGCCCCAGCAGCTCCTCTCAAAGGGCCCGGCACAGACTCACTCGGACGCTCCCTCTGAGCCCAGCGCCGGGCAGCAGCCTGAAAGGACCCGGGACACTCGGGGAGGAACTAACCTGCCTGAGATCCGGGCGAGAGGCGGAGGGGCGGCTTCCTCCCAGGCAGAAGGGCTGGCGGAGGCCATGGCTCCTGTGGCGAGTCCTCCCCGCACACAGCCGGCAGGCAGGCGCCGTACTTGAATCGCCAGCACCTGACTCACACCTTCGGCCCCGCCCCGTGATTCCCGGAGGCCCCGCCCCTCCCCACCTGCAGCTCATCCGGGCCGTTTCCAGTGGCTTTTCTATGCAAGTGGCCTCTCGAGCCTCATGCTTAGGACTTTCCTAAAATCTCTCAGACAAGCAGCATCGGGCTCCATATGGCTTGATAAGTGGCCCCAGGCCTGGCACTAGCGGTAGCCTGCACTGGCTCATAGCTTGGCCTCTCCTGGGCACCTCCAAGCCCAGCACAAGTAGCGGCCAACTACGGTTTGCTGTGTAGCTCATGCTGGGTGGCCCTGGGCAAGGCACTGGCACAGGCTGACTTTGCACCTCCCGGGAGGCCCCAGAGACAGTGCACCTGGTGGTCAGACTCGACCACGCTGGATTACAACCCTACCACACCCACGAGTGACACACTCAAGGGGCACACTGGGTGAACACCAAAGCTCCACTGAAGTAAATGCTGTTCCATAGGGGTGTCTCCAGCACAGCAGCTCTTTGGCTGTATTTGCAGCTGGTCTTCACAGCTGATTGGCCTGGGGGTCAATTCTTCCCAGTGACACCAACAGCAACCGAGGCTCAACTACAACAGGACAGTGCACACAGCCCACACAGGGGAGCACCTAGAAGGCCCAGCTCAGGTGACTGGGGAGGCTGAGCCACTGGACATTACAGGACATCTACTACACAAAGCCACTCTACAAATTCCAGGAGACATAGCAGCTCTACCTAATACATAGAGACAAACACCAGGAAGCAGCCAGAATGTGGAGGCAAAGAAACATGTCACAAAGGAAAGAACAGAAGAAATCTCTAGAAGAGGAACTAAATGAAATAGATCCAAGCAAGCTAACAGATACAGAGTTCAGAATAATGGTTATAAGGATGCTCAAGGATATTAGTAAGGGCATGACGAAAATAATTGAGAAAATCGATGACATAATAAAGGACCAATTTGAAATAAAGGCTACATGAATCAACAGTAGAGTAGAGGACGCTGAGAATAAAATCAGCAATTTTCAACATGAAGAAGCAAAAAACACCCAACCAGAAGAGCAAAAAGAAAAAAGAATCCAGAAATATGAAGATAGTATAAGGAGTCTCTGGGACAACTTTAAATGGCCCAACATTTATATTATTGGGTTGCCAGAGGAGAGGAAAGAGAGCAAGAAATTGAAAACCTATTTGAAAAAATAATAACAGAAAATGTCCCCTACCTGGGGAAAGAAATAGACTTACAAGTCCAGGAAGCAAAGAGGGTCCCAAACAAGAGGAACCCAAAGAGGCCCACAGCAAGACACATCATAATTAAAATGCCAAAGGTTAAAGACAAAGAGAGAAGCTTAAAAGCAGCAAGAGAAAAGCAGTTAGTTACCTACAAAGGAGCACCCATATGGCTGGCAGCTGATTTCTCAACAGAAACCTTTCAGGCCAGAAGGGAGTGGCAAGAAATATTCAAAGTGACAGAAAACATGGAACTACAACCAAGATTGTTCTACCCAGCAAAGCTATCATTTAGAACTGAAGGTCAGATAAAGAGCTTCTCAGACAAGGAAAAGCTAAAGGAGTTCATCACCACCAGACCAGCACCACAGGAAAAGTTGAAGGGTCTTTTTTAACAAGAAGCTAATGAACAAAAGAATATGATGAAAACTAAATAGATCCAGAGACATTGACGCATGTAACAGATGATCATATTTCAGAGGAAAGAGGGAAGAGGGGTGGAGGGTGGGAAGAGATTAACCAAAGAAGTTATATGCATATAAGCTAACCCATGGACACAGACAATGACGGGGTGAAGGCCTGGGGAGGGGGTGGGAGCAAGGTGGAGGGGGTCATTTGTGGGGAAAGTATTGTTGTAATACTTTCAACAATAAAGATAAATTTAAAAAAAAAGAAAGAAAGAAAGAAAAGAAAAAGACAAGCTGTAGACTGAAAGGAACTATTTGCATATCATACATCTGATTAAGGAATTATACACAGAATATAAAAAGACTACTGAAAACCTAATAATAAGATAACAAAGAACCCAAGTTTTTAAAAAAAGAGCACGTTTTGAGCACATACTTCACCAAAGACATAGGAATTATAAGTAAACACACAAAAAGATGGCCAGCCTCATTAGTCACTAGGAAAACTCAAGGGGTATAACACAATGAGATACCCCAACACACCTATTAAAGTGCACAAAATTAATAAGACTGACCTAGCAAATGTGGGCAAGGATGGGTAGCAACTAGAATTGTAATACGCTGCCACTGAGAATCCAAAAATAGTTCAGAAAATAGTTTGGCAGTTTAAAAGTTAAAAATATACCTAACAAAATATCCAGCCATTCCACTCTTTGGTGCTTATCGTGAGAAAACACAAAGATTTATACACAAATGTTCATAGGGGACTCATTTGTAATAGTAAAGAAACAAACAAGTAAAGAAACAAACAAAACATCTGGGAACAATCCCAATGGCCATCAACAGCAAATGGATAAACAGGTTGTGGTATATCTATATAATGAACGCTATTCAGAAATAAAAATTAATAAGCTAGCGATACACACAATGACAGGATGAATCTAAAAATATAATACTGAGTGAAAGAAACTAGAGAAAAAAAGAGTAAATATTTTATGATGCCATTAATACAAAATTGACAAAAAGCACTGACAGAAAGTGACAGAAAGCACTTCAGTGGTTGCCTGGGGACATGGAGTGAAGGGGAGAGGTGAAGGGAACCGTAAAGGGTCAGGAGAAAACTTTTAGAAGCGATGGATATGTTCATTATGTTGATTTTGGTGCTGGCGTCACAGCTTTATATGTAAAACCTTATCGACTTGTACACTTTAAATATATGAAGTTTTTTGTAGGTCAACCCTAACTCAATAAAGCAATTAAAAATGTATTGGTTAAAAAATGTAATCCAGATATTATCAGTAAAACGAATATCCTTCCATTTAAAAGCCATTTAGAAGTGTGCCGTGAGGAATAAGTGCCTTGGTGAGTTAACCAACGGACACTGATTTTATTCTGACCCCCGAGGCTTATTCTTGTTTCTTTCTGTTTAGCAGCATTTGGTAGTTACCCTATCCTCCCACCAGTTATTTCTCTGGTTTGGGGAGAGGAGTAAAGGACCTCATGTGATCCCACGGATTCTTCATTGATCCCAGAATCCCTTATCTATCCTTTCATCACCACTGGTCAAGTAAACAATAATCATTTTAAAAGCTGCCTCTCATTAAGCTGCATCTACTATGTGCTAGATAGTCAACATGTAATAGCACAAATGCTCACAGCAATCCTATGAGGTATATTGTTTCCCCATTTTTCAGGTGCATTGACTTACCTAAAATTAATGTTACTAGTAAACAATAGGGACAGGATCAGGACCCAGACCTGTCCACCTAGCCAGATAAATTTCTTGTGGTGACAGATAAATCAGTGCTCTGGTGGAAACACAAATGTCATCCCAAACAAGGAAGGGGTGGAGTTGCCTGGATTTGTCTCCTTCAGGCTTTAGGAATGGTCTTTAAAAAACATTTAGCCCCGTTCTCAATGTGTTTTACCCAACACTTTTCCCCTTGATTTTCAAATCCATGTGTTATTTCAGGAATAATAGAAACCGTATGTCTCTGACATATTTACACTTAAATCATCAAGATGTTGTTTTGTCAGAACTTTTTGATGTCTTCTGAGATATTTTTTTAAATGGGACCCTTCTAGAAGCAGAAGTCCCCATCACAAATAAACAAATTAAAACAAGAAAAAAGACTGAATTGGGACTCAGTTTCAGCCTGGCCCAGTGGGATGGATTTGAGACTTGGCAAACTGCATCATTCTTTCCTTGCCACAGAAGGGACTGAGAATAGAATTTGGTGACTGATGGTCATTTTGGAATTGCTTAATTCTGTTTCTAGCTTTAGATAAACCATGAAAACTTGAGCTCAGTGAGAAGCCCTTTACTGATCAAGTGACACTGAAAAATCTGTTGGAATCTTGGAAAGCCAGATGCAAAGAGAGAAGCCAAATCAGTGTACCAGTCTATAAAATTTGACGAAGCTTAAACCTTAAAGTGAAAGACCCCTGAGAAAAGGATGTCTTTGGGGAAGATGTCATCACAGGTGTTCAGACAAGCTGCCCATGTTTTCTCTAACAGTTGTCTCCAAGCTCCCACAAGCTAGAACCTTCCTTGTTGTTGGAAATAAGCTTACCCTTGATTCATAAAGCCTGGCTCCCTGGAGTTCTCCTAAAGACAAAGATAGCTCCTCAATCATGCCTTGGTGTTTCCCAAAGTCCATTCTACAGTGTTAAGTCCATTGGAGAGAAGCCAAGTATTTTTGAGAGTAAAAGCACTGTTTTCAAGAGCATCTCACTCAGCATCACCAGGATGGTGCTGATGATAAACGGACAGAAACAGGCCCTGGTTGCAGATCGCAGCCCTGCTACTTACCAGCTGCGTGACTTTGGGCAAGGTCTCTAACCTCTCCACAGCTCAACTTCTTCATCAGTAGAAGAGACAGGAGAGTGACACTCCCATGGGTTGGTGTGTGAATTAGTGATACAAGAGGTTGAGGTTCACAATAAATCGGAGTTGTTATTCTGACACCTGAAAGAATGGGGAGAACAATCTTCAACTGTTGATTCAAGAGAACAGCACGTTCTGCTTCAAGGTATTGCTAATACATTTCATAAAACATTTCATAAAAATATACAATCATTGAATATGAGAGATGACATCATCAACCCTGCGCAGTCAGTCGCCTTATGTGGACTATTGAGTTTTCAGCCCACTAACAAGTATCTGTTTTCACCTAAAGCACTGTGTTTCTTATCAAAAGTGTATGAGGATATCCATATTTGTGTATTTTGAAAAGTTATGTGCTCTTAAGAATTTTAGAGCTGGAATATAGTCCAATTTGATAGATGAGGAGGAAAATGAAGTCAGCAATGTCAAGGGACTTGTCCAAGGTCACAATGCTATTTATTAGCATTTCGAGATGAGCTCCCAAGCCAGTGTTCTTGCCAGTGTTCATCCCAGTTTCCACTCTGCAGTATCTTTTCTGTTCTTCTCTGTCTTTCTTATAACCACATTACTGTATTTAAAACATAATCCAGAATCAATTTGCTCTTTTTGAAAAAAACAAAAACACCTTGTCAACTCGACAGTTGTACCTGGCCCTCCCAGTCTAGGCTCGTGGCCAGAACGTGACGGAAAGCCCGTCCTCGGGGAGCACTCAAGCTTGCGGTGCCGGCGGAATGTTAGGGAACACCGCAGTCGGCCAACACGTGGGGAGGCCTGCTTGTGATTACCAGAAAACTCGGGGGACCGGATGGGTTTGGGAAACATTTTTGTAGGGTTTTGCTAACAGAAAAATGAAAGGGAATCTGGTATATGTTAATTGACAGATTATTCCAGAAGAGTGTTCAAAAATATAAAATATAAATTGGCAAATTCAAGCATGTCTGAAACAGGGAACTTTGCTGAGACGCTCATGTGTGTTGAGTGAGATGATGACATTTGCATTCAAGCCAAGCTCCAGAGAGTTTCAAGTCACAGTTTCCACTTTCCACCCCATTCCCGCCCCGCTCTCATGCACTCTCCTAGTGTGGGTTTCCTAGGCTGGGTCTGGGCTGCGGGGGTGGTGTGGTCCTGTTCACCTTCGTTAAATTTACCTGCACTTGTGCCATTCTCCATGTCACCAGGCGGCGTGGACAGAACTTCTGAGAATCCCTACTCTGTGCAGTGGGAGAACTCACAGCAAAATAAGAAAAGTCTGGTCCAGCCTGCAGCCAGGATTCCCAGATGTTTCCAAGGGAGGAAATGGTCACCCACATGCTCCACAGAGGGGAGAAGTGGCTTCTCTTTGAGTGAAGGGGAAAATATGACAGCGGTGCCCTTGGAGTAATCCTGCCGCTTGGAGCTGAGAGGGCGCACATGAAACCATGGCAGCTAGGAGACCCCCCTGCCTACTCCACCCAAGGCACGCCTTGGCCATGCCATAGTTTTCCACACAGCTTAGCCCGGGATGCAGCCCAGCTGTGGAGCCAGGCAAAGAGTGGCAAGGTGTGGGAGGTCCATGAGAACATCAACCACCTACCACCAATGTCAACTGGAAATGCTATGAGGAAACTTCCTTGAAACTGTCCCTTTTTTCTCTGACTCTTGGCCAATAGTTGCACATACCTAGATTTTAGGGCCTGTAATTATTTAACCTTTATTTTACAGCTCAGGGATGGCAGATGCCTTGGTGCCCCACTTATAACCCATTGGCATTCACAGGACAATGGCTTGGTTTTTTTACTGTAGCCACCTATGACCCTGGGAGGGTCTTCTCTGGCCACATTAACATGTTCTGCTCCATGGGGGGGACTTAACTGGCTCAGGTGCAGCCCACACTCAGTGACATATGGACAAATAACCCAGATGGACATTCTAGCAAAATGTTTGGTGACATCTACTAAAGCTGAATGTATGCAAACATTATAACCCAGCAAATCCACTCCCAGATATAGCTGACAAATTGGTAGAAAGTCAAATTAAAAAGTCAGCCAATTAAAACTTTGTAGAAATCTTCAAAACATTTTGAGCAGATATGTATACTATATCTTCACCAAAACACATGTACTGGAATGTACATAACAACCATCTTTGTAATAGTCCCAAATTGAAAATAATCCAAATATTTATCAACAATAGAATAGAATAGATGAATTGCAGGATGTTTCTACTGAGGAATACTACACAGTGAGAACAAAAGAGCTACACACGGCATGAACCGATCTCACACATCTTACGGTGAGCAAAAGCAGCCGGCACTACAGAGTTCAGAGGTATGATTCTTTTATATAAAGTTGAAAATATACAGCTAAAGGCAGAACTGATCTGTGGTGACAGAAGTCAGGACAGGGGCTTCTTTGGAGAGGTAGCATGGTACCTGGGAGGAGGAACAGGAGCTTTTGGGGAAGGCTGGTTATGTTTTATGTCCTGGCCTGGGTGTCAGTTACATGTTGCTGTACATTCATGACTTGTACTTTCCTGTACGTATCTTGTACTTCACTATGGATACTTTCTAGAAATTATCCTCTAGCCTGCCTTCTATTAATTCATTAGGGGGGCTCCTCTACATCTCTCCAACAATTAGTCATTTACCCTGTTTCTGCTTAAACTCCTCTCAACTCACAGACAAGCAAGTACAGAATTCTTTAATCACAGAATAAGGAGATGAGGTGGAGTGAATTCTGCTAAGGGTGATGTTACCAAACAACCTATCTTCTAAATTTACCCACTTGTGTGTGTGTGTGTGTATGTGTCTGAAAGGAGTATTAACGTTACCTGGAAACAAAATATACTTTTCTGAACAGTGAATGTCCATAAGAAGCACAAATCCCATAATGTTTCTTAATAATTCTTTAAATTGCTGCTCTGAAGAGAATTAAAAATCAGACAAATATGCCAGGCCGGATGGCTCAGCGGTTGAGCATCAACCTATATGATCCAGGGGATCTCGGTTTGATCCCCAGTAGGGGGCATGCAGGAGGCAGCCAATCAGTGATTCTCTCCTCATCAATGTTTCTATCTCTCTCTTTCCCTTTCCCTTCCTCTCTGTAATCAATAAAGGTATATTTTAAAAAATCAGGCTAATGTAATTTTGCAGATATCTCCAAAAGCTATTGAAACCTTATCAACCAATGCAAAGTCTTATGATTATATAAATAATTAAAAATTGTAACAAATAAACATTAGTGCTATTGGGGAAGTAAATCAAAGAATTCTCTATTTCTAGAATGTTAATGAATTAACAAATGGCCTTTAAGAGATTTCAGAACTCACAATAAACTGAAAAATTCACAAATGAATAGCTAAAATCCAAAATAATTCAAAAATATTATAGAAAAGGTAAATATAAATGTTGAGAGTGTGAAAGGGAACCTGTTGATCTTGGGAAAGTGGGAACCACTGCCATATTCCTAACTCATTGTAATCACTTTAGCTTGTGTAAGACACTAGAAATGGAGCCACTGTTTGTGGAGAGAGACGGACAAAGAGAGAGAAGAAGGGAGACAGAGAAAATATGATAAAGGAATATTTACTATTTTTTCTAGCTTTAGTGAGATATAATTAGCATGTGGCCCCTCAGTCCTAGCTCCATTGAAGGATCAGCTGAGAAATAAAAGGAGACCAAAAAATCTATTTAGCTACTTGGCAAGAAAACTACAGAAAAGGAAGGCTTCTGATTAGTGTTGAGCTCGCCTCTTTCTAGGCTAAGCCTACCCTCTATTATCTTTTATGGGTGCCCTCATTGCCATGTCAAATTAAGAGCTGACAGTGGGTCTCCTCTCCTGCCACTTTGGCCCAGCCTTGCTCTCATTCAGCCAGGTTAAACCGTCTTCCTTAATTACTAGCGGGAGCTCAGTCTTGCGCAAGGAGAGTTTGGGTGATAAATTCAAACAAGGGACCTTTGTTTGGTGCATGAAGTTGGGCATCACGGTCACCTTAATTATGCAATGATGTCACCCAAGGCCGAGGGGAAGTTCTAAGGGCTTAATCACTGGGAGGCCTGGGAAGCCCGGGAGTAATGAGTAATGGGCATTGTTGCATGGATGCAACGCACCTCCTCTCCTGGGCAGAGCCAGCTGCAAATGGACGCAGGGGCAGGGAGTCGGTGGGCCCTGCTTTCCATTAGGGAAGCAGTATAGTGCAGGCGACCAGAGCGTGGCCTTTGGGACCAGGCTCTGTTGAGTCCTGGCTTGGGCATGACCTTGCTGTGTGCCCTTGGAAGACTTTCCTCACGTTGCCCCAGACATGGGGTAATGCTATCTAACTCGTAGGATCATAAGAAGCAAATGAGGCCATGTGCTTTAGTTCCTATTATAGTTCCCAGACAGAATAAGTTCTTGGTATTTTGGCCACAAGAGGAGGGGAATCCCCTTTGTCGTTAGGAATAGCTCCGTTACTCCCAAGAAGAGCAAGGCAGGGAGCTTCTGTTAGTGCCCAGGCATGTCACTGAAGACCTGGGTTTGCGACCCTTCTCTATTCACCTTTCTGAGCCTCAGCTTCCCCCTTTGTAAGGGGACCTAAGGTTCTGAGGCTTGACTGAGACTATGGATGGCGGAGAACCCCACACAGTGCCTTCATTTATTTCTAAGTGGGGATGAAAAACAAATGTTTGGGGAGCACAGCAAAGGAGACCCATGGTTTCTTCCCAGCCCTGCAAAAGCCTTATTATAACCAGCTTCCAGACAGCCGTGCCGAGCTAGCCTTCTGTCGCGGAGAAGGGGTGCTTCCCGCTCGTTTGTTTCCTCTGGCCCGCTGATGGGCCGCCTGGTGAAGAATCACTCTGGCTTCCTGCTCTCTTCCCACTCCCCGCTCACCTCGGCCGCCGCTGGCCCACGCCGGCGAGCAGGACACAGGGTACGCAGGTAGGCCTTCCCCTCTCCTTCCTCGGTAGCTTCTGCTCCCTGCCCGCCACTGGGCACCCTGGTCACCCACCAGGAAAATCCCCAATCTGCAGTCCCCTTTGCATCCTTACTGCCCCTGCTCCAAGTTTTCAGTGTTTCCCACGAGCAGGAAGGAACCTTCCTTCCTCCCTTTGGGGACAAGTGAGAACGCCCACAGAGCTCACTTGTGATGCTACGAAGGCCCCCTGCTTTCATTACTGATGGGAACAGGGGGTCCACTGGTGGGACTTTCTGCACACACACTCACACACACAGGAGACCGGATTTTACTCTCATTGCACGCCCCCGATGGGTAAGAGCCCCCAGCCTGTCATGGAAGTTTCTGGGGATGCTGGCAGACGGCCTTTGAACAGTAAGGGAAAGGGCTTGGTATGCGGGCAGCTGCGAGCCATGCTGCAGTGACGACTTGGAGGCTTCATTGGATCCAGAGCCAGCCCCGGTGGTGCGTGCTTCTGGGAAATATCTCTGCCACGGAGACAAGGCCACCCATGAGAACGATTGCCTCCTTGCTGATCCACATCCTATTTATAGTGTCGGTCCTGCAAAACAAATGTTTTTAACCATCCATCTGTAAACGCTGCTGGCACGTAGGCACTACTCCTGTTTGGTCTTAGCACACACCACCACAAGTCCCCATCTGGGTACAGTATTTCTAAGGGGATCAAGGAGGAGGCACACTGACCTGCAAAAAAAAACACACCAAAAACCTCTACCAAACAGGTGGCGGAATCCATACCTATGGAAAGCAGTCAAGGCCAACTGTGGTGGTTTGCAAAGAAAGGGCATGGCGTCTGCCCTCCCAGACCACCGGGAGGACCCTCCCTGCTGTGCTGGCTGGCGGAGACTTGTCTCCCACTAAGGCTGGAGTGGATGGGATGAGACAGAACACGCCCACGGTTGTGCCAGTTCTTCTTACTCAAGAGCCACACGCTTTATCATGTCAAATGACGAAAATATTTTGTCTTCTACCTAGCTTGGGGGCTTCCAGTTCTGGCAAGGATTACACGGATGCCAAAGCCAGCCGTCTCCCCAGGAATGTGAGCAAACTGGCTGAGGACTGAGCCCTCAAGATCCAACAAGCTACTGCATTTTGAATACAAGAAGTCACTTCTCACATTCTCTTGTTCTTGGGCCTCTACTGGGCTACAGCCCCCACCCCTTGCGAATCTGATACTGAACATAGATTTTACCAGAGTTCTGCCTCAGACATGAGTTTGCTCAACCCTCTTAGAGAACATCTGTAAGTTGTTTGTAAATTTGCATCTCCAGCTAAAGGGTCAAGAGAAAACATGACGCTCACTTTCCTCCTCTTTCCCCACCTCAGCCTCACCCTCAATAGAGGCACACTGACCAGTCCTGCCCCGTCAGGCCTCTGGGATACATAAATATTTTCTGAAAACAAAGATTATTGTGAGGACTTATAATTTTAACATTTATTCTGCTGATTTAATTTTCAAACAATGTTGAATAATAGTGGTACCCTCTCTTATCCTTGAATTATTGGAAATAGTTTTAGCTCTTTACCAGTTCACATGTGCGTTCACAGTCTTTGGCATATTTACTCTGTTCACTTCTGCCTAAGCTGAGGTAGAGTTTTTATGAAGAACATCTTCCAAATTTTATCACATGTTTCTTTAGAACCCATTGATACCATCATTAGGTTTATCTCCTTTCGTTGATTCTAGAATTCTGTTTCCAGATTTCCTGATGGTGCACCATTCTTTCAATTATTAACCCAACTGGGTTATTCTGTAATATTTACTCTTTTCCATATATTCCTGGGTTTTATTTGCTAATTTCTTATTTTAAATTTGTCATTTTACTCATGTTTGTTGTTCTATAATTGTTGTTTCAGTTCCATCTTTCTCAAATTTTGAAATTAAGATTAGGATAAATTTAAAATGAATTGGAGCCCGGCCAGGCGTGGCTTAGTGGTTGAGCGTCGACCTAGGATCCAGGCGATTGGGGTTCGATTCCCAGTCAGGGCACATGCCCGTTTGTGGGCTTGATCAATGACTCTCTCATCGTTGATGTTTCTCTCTCTCTCCCTCTCCTTTCCTCTCTCTAAAATCAATAAAGATATATTTTTAAAAAATTTTTTTTAATTAAATAAAATGAATTGGAGAATTTTCTGTAATTTTTTATATATCAGAAAATTTTTAACAACATGGGGATTGTCTGTTCTTTGCATGTAAAATGGATGTTATGAAATGGATGCTATGAAAATCAACAGAAGTAGATTATTTGTATGTTTATTTTTCTACCATTATTGAGACAATTTTATTGCATTATATTTTGTTAGAAAATCATTATTTTCCAGTATATTTCAAATGTATTATTACTCTGGAGTTGCACAAAATATCCACCTATAGTGTTTTTCCTTTTTAGTATCTGTCATCATACCTCATTATTCATTCTTTTATTCGTTTATTTATTTTGGAAATGCCAGATGACACAGTTTTTATGGTTTTAATTAACACAAAACGTGCACATGAGCAGTCTATTCATTTCTTCCCTGTGCAACTGGCATTGGGACCGCTGACTGAAGGCCAGCTTTGCATTCCTGGAGAAGACATAGCAATCTCAGTATAGTAAAATTTGTTGCACATCAGCAGCACTTTCAGCTCCATGACCTTGTGGCCCAGAAAGTTCTGGAAGCCACTGGGCAGCATGTGCTTTGTGTTCTTGTTGTTCCCATAACCAACGCTGGACATCAAATGCTGGCCCTTGAATTTTCTGGGCACCCTGCTGTCAATGTCTCTGGGTTTCCACCAGTTATGCTCAGTTTTGACATATTGGCCCGACTGGTGCTGGATGAACCTCTCCCTCCAGCATCATTCAGTCCAGGAGAGTGGGAGGCCCTCAGGGCAGGAATCATTTCTTTCTCTGGCCAGAGAGCCAGCAGAGGCTCTATGACTTGCAGCAGGGGCTCAGTGACATGCTGAAGGAGTGGGTAAAGGCCCAAGGCTCAGTGCTGGGAGAGGCTGCTCCATGCCCTGGGTCCTTTTGATCCTGGGAGCTCACTAAAGGATGAGGCAGGAGGGGATACATTTGAGTCTTAAGCAAAGAGTTTGCGGGTGCTCCAAGAGGCAATCTCACCACTGTAGAGAGGGAACCAGGGGCCAGCTTCTCTTCAAGTGAAGTGGCATTCTCAGGGGCTCCCAAGAGCCCTTCATTTTAAAAAATAAAATCTCCATCATTTGCTGCCTTTAGACCAGTTCTCTTCAAATTGTAATGTACACACAAATCACCTAGGGAACTTGATAAAATGCAGATTTTCCTAAGTCGGGTGGGGACCCAAGATTCTTCATTCCAATGAGTTCCCAGGCCATGCTGCTGTTGCTGGCCCACAGCTCACACTACAAATAGTGAGACCTTAAGGAACACACATCACACGCCTGATCTTTCTACACTAGAGGGGCTTTCATCCAGTAGCAACTTGAGTCCCCACTTACAGTGGCCTGCAGACAGGGTGGAAGGATGCTAAATGTGTGAAGGTGAGTGGATGGGCTTATTTACCAACAGTTCCAACAAACACATCCCCTCTTCCAAGTTCACCAGGTTTCCGCAAAGATACTCTTGACACTCTTCATATCTGAGAAGTTCATTCTGGGCATGTAAGGGGTTAAAGGGACTAGAGACAGTGAGAGAAAGCTCCCTTTTCATGGCACTTCTAACAAGCTGAACCTGATCCAAACCTTGTTCAATGAGCACTTATTTTATACAAATAAGATCACAGGCGCATACTCATCTCTAATTAAACCAGAAAGGAAGCATTTGTTCTAATTGGACTGCATAGCTCAGGAATTAATTGTGAGATTGTTTAGAATTGCAATCTTGTGACCTGCTCACCAAAAGGTGGGGAAACCCCTATTTTAGGAGCTCTGCTCTATGTAATTTTTTCTGCACTTTTTTTTTCTTTTTAATTCCTGGAAACCTTAGTGCAAGTTGAACCCATGATTTACAAACAAAAGCAAAAACTTCTAAGGGCAGCTTACTGTGCGGTTTCATAAAAGCCTTGGCAAAGGTGAGGATAACTCAATTTAGCACAATATTCTAATGTGCCCCTGAGAAAACACCCTCATAATTAGGGATTTGCACTATTTCTATGGGGGGAATCATGTGTCACATTATTTATCAATATCAAAAGAGTCACTTTTGTATTCGGCCGTCTGGAGTGCCTGGAAAGAAGATATTCTCACCAAATGCTAATCTCAGGCCACATTCAGCCAAAGGTGCAAAGGGTTTTCATTGGCACATCTTGTGTGTTTGGGTGGCATTAATTACCACCAAGTTTGCAAAGTATTATTTGCCAGAGCTTGGTGCAATCAGTGCGTGAGCTGCCCTGCTCGGCGTGGGCCCTCCCTTCTGCATCTTGGTACAGCTTGCTGACAAGCGCCTGTTTTTTACCTGCTGCAGAGAGAACAAGCTGGCTCTTCGCCTTACAAAAGCTAATAAATTAAAGGATACAACTATGTCATCCTTCACTGCACACCCTGAAACCCTCGGGACCAGGGGCAGATGTCTTCAGAGGATTGAGCAGGCTGGGACCGGGGTGCTCTTTCCCACCTGGGGAGGCCCCAGACCATTTGGTGCAGCTCTGCTCAGCTAGGTGTGCTTTGGTTACTAATACTCTGCCAGGGGCTACAGGAAACCCAGTTCACTGCCAAGAACTAGCTTGAGCTTGTGATGCTGACACTTGGGAAAGTCTTGCTTTGACTTGTATATGGAAATAGTACATGTCAAGTTGAATGTGAGTGATGGAGAAAAGGGGGGGGGGCAGTGTTTGACATGGTCTTCCCATGAAATGCTGCATTTCATGTCAGTAACATTTTAAGAGAACATATTCACGAGCAGGTCCAATTTCTGCTGGGTGTTTTCCCACCTCACAGCCTTCATCCTACCGAATGCACGAGTCTGCACAGTTGCTTGTTACTTAATGCAAAACCAAGCTATCCTTGAGTAGGTTGCAGGGATGGAAAATGAAGACAGCTTTGCCAGAATTACATAACCTGAAGCAACCCAAATCAGACAGTAGAGGATAGATAAATGGAGCTGAACTAAAACAAGGAGAGTTACTTTTCTTTGAGAATGGATTTAAATGAAGACCAAGAGGGACTCACTGACTGATGAGTGTGCCCAGCAGATTCATGTGTCAGCTATGAAACAGCCTCCACACTGCCAGCGTGGTGCCAGGGCATGGGGAAGATAAATGGGGAATGGAAGGCATAATTCTCCCCACAGGGAGGGAGCAAACCTGACACCTGTGAAATTCTGAGTAGATTGCAAGGGAACTTCTCACTAGACTGTAAGGTCTTTAAAGGTTAGCTTAGGTCTCTGAGTTCCCATCAGCTAACATGGGAGCCCACCCTAGGCTCAGCAGATCTTTGTGGAATGGATGGATGAGCAACAGGAGACAGAACATAACTGAGGGGAAGCACAGATAACCACCGCTATACAGTTTAGAAGGGGACAGACTGACATGGGATTGAATACGTGGGGAAGGATCCTGAAGAGCGAGTTCAGCCTCACCTCAAAGAATGACCCAGAATATCCCATGGCTCCTAAGTCCCCTGATTCCTATTTCTGGCCTTTTCCCATTCTACTAAGTTTCCTGAGTTCATAAACTGTATCTGGTTTCATTCACTGCCGAGAAAGTTTAATTTACAGACTCCTAATTCCACTGCTCATATTGGGTAACAGCTTTAGCATCATGTGCTTAATATATGTGAAAACAAAAAGACAACAAAAATAAAAAGAAATGCTAGTTTGTGGTTCATTTTGCTTGTTGCACATGAAGTGTTTTATGAGCCCCAATTTTTTAATTGTATATTTTTTCACATATCCAATAGCACGCATACATAAGAGTATTTAAATATTTTAAGATTCATGTGTTTAACTAAAATATACTTCGAATACATGTTGTATCAGTCAGGATTGGTTAAATTATGCAGTGGTAACAAATGAGTTCTGAAATCTCAATGGTTTTGCACACCAAAAGTTTATTTCCCACTCTGCTATATGTTCAGGTATATAGCAGGGAGAGGGGTTTTACTCTGCAGGAACCAGGCTCTATCATTTACAACACCTCCAGACCCTATAGGAGGGGGAGACACAGCTGAAAAGGCTCATGTTTCAGCTCTAAGACACTATAGTCCAGAAATGACACGAACAACTTTTGCCTACAGCCCATTGGTCCTGTGACCTGCCTAACCACAAGGGAACCAGAACACATGGGAGAGCAGATAGAATGTGTGTTGAGTGCCATTCTTTCTAGAATATTCTCTGTAAGGAAATTTCAGGACCACCACAGTGTGAAGTCATTGCCCTAATGACAGGTAACCTCCCAAAAGAAGACGTTTTTCTTTCCCTGGAGTCTTGGAGAGAACCTGAAGTGGTGAGTAGCAGGATATGAGTTATAGAATACCTTAGATGGGTTGCCACTGGCATCCTGGATCCCACAGCAAATGTCATTTTCAAAAACAAAATAAAGAGGAAATGGCAGCCACCACTGGTTAAAAACTTACCAAGGATGTCATCAGCCTCTTACAGTAAAGCCCAAACTACTGCTAAGAGGCTTCTTTGATCTTCTAGGCCACCAACGTACCTCTTAGTTGGATGATACCAAAGGGCCACAAAGAGTCTAGACTAGGAGCCACAGCCTACAGGGGAAACACTAATCAAGGTCTGCCAGGGAGATGCTGAGGGTAGAGTAACTCTTTGGCACAAACTTCACATTCACAACATCTCCAATTTTGTCTTGGTTGTCATTTCTAACTAGGAATTCTAGAAATATAGCAAGTAGATTGAACATTTAAAATATATCATTCATTTTTGTAAGACCTTTTTGGTGGTTCTTCCTTTTTTTAAGTAGTGAGAACTTTCAAATTGAAAATTCAAAACCTCAAAACTCCCTGGACCCCTGAGAGGCCTTACCAAGGATAGATAATTCAGTGAGCTAGTTGAAAAAACCAATTGTGAATGCATGTGGGTGTTAGCCCTCTAAAGACTAGCTGCCCTAACCCGATTCCACCCCAGGGTCATGAGCAAACCACCCCGGTAGGGTGACCAACCACAAGGAGAAAGGCAAGAAGACCCACTTGTGGTGGGGACCTTCCAATGCAGGTTCTCAGCCTAGCCCGTGTGGATTGTACCTGGCCTCCAGTTGCTACAGTTGCCAAAACCTTGAAATGTAATTGAGACAAGTTGGTCGGATTCTTCAGGTTGAGAGGACCCAGGATTAAGCCAGTGTGGAGGCTCTATTGCCTTTCAGCATTGGAAGGGTGGTCCCAGGGATGGGGGTTTTGGCCTGAGGCCCACTAAAACCCATCACCTGAACAAATATCTTCCTGTCACATTGAAGTTACTAAAGAGAACAGCTGAGGTTCAACAAAGCATCTGCTAATAAATTGTCTCCACAGTGTCAGCTCTCCCACTGGGGGCCCATCCTGCACACTGACATTATTTTTCTTAAGTTGAACAAAAGGAAACCCAGGATGGCATTGATCCAGGCTAACTGGCTAAGTCGGCACAGTTGGCTCCACAAGTGTAAAGACACCTCACTGATCATTAGCTCCAAATAACCTCAAAACCGGGCTCTGTAAATCCATCTCCTCTGGAGACAGATACAAACCACAGGCCAAGTCCTCTGTGTCCCAGACCACTGCTCTCTGTGGTGGGAAGCTGTGATGGAAAGAGGCTCCCAGCCGGTTGACAAAGCAGAGGGAGAGAAAGGCCTGGCCTGGGGGCAGGGTGGAGAGGCTGGCTGAGAAACGGGGGTGTTTGTTCTTGATGCCTCCAGCCCAGGGCTGCCTGGGAACTCGGGGAGGCTCAGGAGCCCAGGCCCCAGGTGCATGGCATGCCTGTTGCTGCTGAACCTGGGCCAACATTAGCAAAGGCTGAGGTGAAGTTGGGTTGTGCGGGAAACTGCTTGCTTTTTTCTGCCAGTGGCAACTTGTGTTTGGAACTGCATTTTGCATTAAAATATGGAAAATGGTGTTGGGGCTGTTGTACAAGGCAGCTGGCAGGGCCAGATTTAGGTCATCTGTTTTCTGAGCTAAGAAAACGCTTATTTGGGCTTTCAAAAAGTTTTTTCCTACTTTTTAAAGTGTGTCAATCAAAAGTATTTAATGAGTGTCTGATGGTACATGGCCATAGGCTCACTTCTTGGTAACAGAGCAGCTTCACAGACACAGGCTCGTGGGCTTTTATTATCTGGCACAGACAAAACCAGTATGCTGAGTATCCAGAAAATCTCAAAGTTCAAGAAAGTCGTAGAGGGTGAACTTGGGATGGACAATTCTTCTCACCTTGATCGAGTTCATTCATGGCAATGTACCGGTGATGTCCACTTCTTTCTTTACTTTCGGCTTTACAAATAGTCACATGCCTAGGAAATTCTTCAAGGAATGTTCTGGCTGTGCTCTTATATTCAGGAGTGCACTAGAGAACCTTGATTTTAGAAACGCAGGGATTTGTCTGTTGCTTGAAAATGATTTCCATTTGAATATCTCATGTGTTTGGGCCTCTCCTTAGAAGGATCAACCTGAAATATGTAATAAAGGAAGCAACACCAGGTTGGAATTTATCCAAGCAGATGACCAGGTCAGTTCAGAGTCAGACTCTTCTACAAATCCTCTCACCTCTATGGTATCACTCTCTGAGCTACAGACAAACCACGTGACCTAAGTTACTTACTGCTGGCCAGCAAATGGACTCTTCCCAGTTTCCCAGTGGATTCTTTGGGCCCTTCTTTCTCTTGCAACATTGTTCCGTTCTGATTGACTTCTGTAGATTACGTCTATGAAAGTAAAAGGTTGGGGTCATTCCTGAAAGATGGATCAGAGTGCGGGAAATAATGATTCTAACTTACCTGCTTGAATTGGGATTCTCCAAAGCAGTGACCACAGAAGGAGGTTAGAAAGAATAAACCGTGATTAGAAGACATGTGGATGTCCCTCTACAGGCCTTTGCAGTTTCCAAAGCATCCGCATGTTCTCCACAGGAAAGCACAAAAGCCAACAGCATAGTTCCTGCCAAAGAGGCCTTCAGATTCCCTATTTATATGAAAAGAAGCAGAATTCTAAGCAAAAAGAAAGAGAAGAATTTTTGTCGATAAAGATCTAATCAGAGAAGAAAAACCTCTGGCTGAGAAGGTATAAGAATCCGCTTTCCAATAATAAGCCCCTGGTGGGGATGCACGATGAGTTCAGATTTTCTTTTAACAAATACACTACAGTAAGCCAGGCAATGTGGCACTGCTCTTGTAGTACCTACAGAGTAGTGGCAATAAATGAGTTTGAGCAAAAGGACATACTATTAAAAGAATTACAAATGGCTACTATGAAAAGGATAAATAAAGGGCTGACTTAGAGAAGAACAAGCTATCAGAAAAGGCCCATTGGAGGATGCCATGTTCAAGCTGAGGCCTAGAGTGTAAGGAGGAGAGGGACGAGTGCTCCCAAGCAGAACAGCATAGCGGGAGACCCAGAGGCAGGGGAAAGTTAGCATATTTGAGAAACTAAGAGAAGGCCAGTGTGGCTGAACCCGATAGACTGAGGGTGAGAGTGGGATGAAGTACAGTTAGAGGTAAGCAGGGGCTGGATCATGGGCACTTTCTGGCCACGGTGAGGATTTGGATTTTAATTCATGTGCAATAAGAAGGGATAATTGTGATATGATTTGTTTGCATAATTAGAAGACTATCCTGGATGCTTTGTGGAGAATGGATTGGAGTTGAGGTAAAGAAGAAAAAAATAATAATTCAGGAAGTGTTAGAATAGTCTATATGAACTGTTGGAATAGTCGACATAAGTGATAATAGTGGACCGCGTGAAGGTAGTAACATGGGGAATAGAGTGGGGTAGACCAGTTAGATGAATAAAAGTTCTGTTTTAGACATGTTAGTTTAGATATATCTGCAAGACATCCAAGGAGTGATAGTAAGAGGCAGTAAGATACATGAGTCTGGAGTTTATAAATACAAATTTGGAAGTCACTGGCATAAAACAGTATTTATATACCTGGGAATGAGTGAGTTTAGCTGCTGTGAGAGCAGAGAGAGAAGAGGGACAAGGAATGAGCATTAGGAACTGCAAACATGTCCATATTAAGTAGCTTATGTGTAGCCAGTAGAGGAAATAGCTTTAAGTCTTAGCTCTGTCACTGAGTCTATGTCCTTGAGCCAAGAAACTGGATTATGTGGACTCAAAGGTCCCTTAATGTTTACTACTCTATAATTTTACCAAAAGGCATTTCCCCAGCCCTGCAATCAGAGGAATGTTGAGTGAGTTCAGGACTGACTTTAAAGAAGTCAGCTAAGAGGACACCACATCTTTACCCCCAAGTTTCTGCAGACAAAATGCTGGACTAAGTAAATGATGGGCCTGATATTCCTGTGGATAGAACCCTCAGACCACAGCAAAGAAAACTAAATGACCAATGACGGATATTTGTCAACTTACAGGTAAAATTCAAGTGTGTCTTTGGGGTGAGGAAACAACTGGGAAAAGATTAGGAGAGTCAGGGGATTTCCTGTCGAGCCATAGAGAACTAAGTACACGCGTGGCTTTTCAATCTATGAGAGCGAATATTTTTTATTCTGCCTTTTGCCAAAGTAAAAGCAGGACGGAATATCTGGTCCTTTTGATCACCTAAAGCAAACGCTTCTCAAATTCAATGGTAGAGAACCTATCTCTGTGGCACTCCTTTATGAAATCTTCAAGGAAATGAATGTCATAGGAAGTTCATTGCAAAGGACATTGAACTTTATGTGGGTTCTTCTAGGTCCTGAGTTACTCTCTCCTGCAGGGTATCTACTTTGGGAAGCTATAGTCAAGAAACAAATAGGGGGCTGCTGTCAGTAACACAATTTGTAAAGGAGTTATATGTATAGCTAGTATACCAGCTTAAATTTGCTGTGTAGCAAATCACCTCAAACTTAGTGGCTTAAAATCTCAAACACTTAAAATTTGTCACAATTTTATTGGTCAGCTAAGCAGCTCTGGTTGGTGCTGGCTTGGATGACCTCCGCCATCAGCTAGATGAGTTTCACATTGTCTAGCAAGAGAGCCCAGGGAATATTGATGGTGTTAATATATGACATGACAGAAATAAAAATGATTAATAATACTCACAATGGGGAAGGTGTAGAAAATAGGCACTTTCCAGCATTGTTTTTGGGAGTGAATGCTGTGTGATATTTGGAGAAGCATATTTGACATTGTGGGTCAAAACAGAATTTCAGATTCAGCAAGTTCACTTCTTTCATTTTTTTACTTTTTAAAAAATAACTTTTTAATTTTTCAATTACAGTTGACATACAATATTTCAGCAAGTCCACTTCTTGGACTTCCACCTAAGGACACAGTCAGAAAATTATATGAATGGGTATATATGTGTGTGTGTGTGTTTGTGTGTGTGTGTGTGTATATATATATATATATATATATATATATATATATATATATATAAAATCTGGAAGACCACTGTACCAATGTGTTTCATAGTACAAAAGGGAAAAACTTGATATATTAGTGCATATAATATAATATCAGTATACTGTATATAACTATATAATATAAATATCAGCATATAATAGAATATAATTTATGTTACATATTTATAATGGAATATAAATATATATAATGTATACTTAAAACATATTTTTTGGAATTTGGATTATTGTTCAAAGGCTCACGAAAAACCATTGGATATTTTAAGCAAGATGAGCTATAACCTGACTTATGTTTTAAAGTAATATCTTATGCTTCTATGTAAGGTAGAAAGAAGGGAAATAGTGGCTGGAAGCAGACACACCAAACAAGAGGCTCAGTCTAGGTGAGAGATCAAGTCTGGGAATAGGTCATTAGCTCTGAAGATGGGAAGACATGGAAAAATTCAGGATATATATTCTGGATCTAGACTAGAAGGACTTGGTGGTAGATTAGATGGTGAAAAGTAGGGTAAAGAGAGGAATGAATCACAGATGAGTCCCAGATTTGGATCTGCTCAGTTGGGTAGAGCAGTGTCATCAACAGAGTTGTGGCAAAAGGAGAGAGATGGGCAAATCCATGGCTCCTTGTGTTTTTAATGACTGTTAGAATAGAGATGTCAAGAAAGCATCTGGACAAATGAGTCCTCTGGAATGGAGATGCGCACATGAGAATAATTAGCATAAGAACAGTATGTAGATCATGGGACAGGGTGATCACCTAGGCCCCCAGAGGGAAGGGGTTCCAGGATATAGCTCTGGGGATGCCCTAAAGTTGAGACATGAAAAAGGGAAGAAGTCAGCAAGAAATTGAGAATCTCCCAGTGAAGTAGAAAGAAAACCAAGAGACCGTGAAGACACAGAAGCCCCAAAAACCTTGAAATAGGTAGTCTTCATCTGTCACTGTCTCTGTCCTCCTCAGAGGAAGGACCTCCTCTACTCTATGCCAGAGGCAGAGGAAATGTTCAAAATACCTTATTGCTCAAGGGAAAAGACTTTCAGGATGTTGCATTGCAGGGAGAGCTGAGCCAAAGCACCATTTTGCTGCTTCCTGAGAAGTAGAAGCTGGCCCATAGGTAAGCCACTGAAAACATGCAGACAGTGAAGAGGTTTGACAGTCAGGTGTATCAGCTCATCTGTTAGCAGCATAGCATAAGGCCCAGCTATGCTGCAGTAACAAATAAGTCCTGGGATCTCAGTAGCATAATACAATAAAGTCTCCTTTCTTGGTCATAAAGAAGTCTGAGGGTATTCCAGTGGCCATCCTCTACCTGTAGCCCTTCGGAATATGTGGTCTCCAAGATCACCAAGGTAGGGGAAGGACAGGATGAAGGAAATAAACAGCATTATGGCCAGTGGAGATACACAATACCCCCAATTCAATTGGCTAGAATAAGTCTAACTGAAAAGGATGCTGGAAAGTTCAGGGGTAGGGCCTTTGGACTAATCAGTGAGTAGTCACTATGGACCACAGTGGGCCACACAGAATTAAAGCGATGAAATCCATCTTTGAACCATTCCTACGTGGAGACCTGTGCCCTCTCATTCTCACCTCTTCTCTGCTAACTCAAGCTCCTGCCCAGTCTCCTTTCCTCAGGACTTGGCACTCTCACTCAAGAATTAATAGTGCCAGCCCAGCCGGGCACGACTCAGCAGTTGAGCGTCAACCTAGGATCCAGGTGATCGGGGTTCGATTCCAGGTCAGGGCACATGCCCGGGTTGCAGGCTCAATCCCCAGTCAGGGGCATGCAGGAGGCAGCCGATCAATGACTCGCTCATCACTGATGTTTCTATATCTCTCCCTCTCCTTTCCTCTCTCTGAAATCAATAAAGATATATTAAAAAAAAAAAAAAAAGAATTAATAGTGCCTGAAGGAGACACTGCTTCCTTGGGAATCTGCTTTTATCCATTAAAATGCAAAGCAAGTCTGTTTAATGATAGTATTCCTGGCCCAGTAGCAGGGAGAGGTGCCACCATGCCAATTATACATCTGTCTAATTTGTATAATGCTAATGGCTTCCTTTCATTGGACACTTTGCCACTATTGTTTTTATTATCATTACTATTATTTTGGAAAGCACAATAGTCAAGTAAAATCTCAAGTCTGAGGCTTAGTGATCTTGAACAAGATGCTTAACCTCTCACTTACTCCATCTGCACAACAATTTAAAATGAGGATAGTGGCATCACCTCCCTTGTCACCCTAGAGGATCAGACATGACAGATGTTATAAAACTCAAATTGTAGTTCTAAAGAACCAGGGTGGCATCCCCAGTTGGACACCCACTGGACACCCTTTCAGGAGAGGAAGAGGGAAGCTGGTGAAGGAGAAAAAGGAAGTGAAGTCATTCTGACAGAGGCCTTTGAAGCAGGACTTGAGGCCCTTGTTCCACGTCTGGAGTGCAGCTGTGTCCAGAGCCTGAGACTGTCATACCCGCAGTATCAGAAACCACGAAGCTACCAGAAGCTCTGCACCACGCAGTGCTCTTCATGGAGTAATTCTCTGCTGCCTCCCAATGCTGGTTTCCTTCCCAGGACCCCCAGTAACCCTCTGAATCCACGCATGGAGACGGGCATGCTTCTATCCAAGGAAGAAACTGGCAGCACGCTAAAAATATTGACACAGCAGTGGTGTAATTAAACCTTTAGTGGAAAAACAGCTGAGAGGTGGAGCCTTCCCCAATGCCCTTCTCTGAGCAGCCAGCTCGCTGGGAGTCTGAGCTCCTGCCATCTCCTGGTACCAACACTTGAGCTAATACCATCACTCTTGCCATGGCGGCACTCTCAAAGTGCTGAAATGTTATTTGAAAACATAGCCCAGAACCTGAAACCAGACACCTTCCATGGAGAAACGCCTCTGGTAGAAATTCTGGGTGTGACACAAGGCAAAGCAGAAACCTGGATGAATTGATCCACGGTGTGGTGAGAGGGGAAAACAGTAGGAGCTGGGACAACGGTTTCAGATGAGCTCTGGGAAATGGGAAACTCACTTTCTTGTTTCCTCTAGTCCCCCATAGGCTGGCCCCAGATCTTTCCTGTGTGGACCCTTCTCTACAGATACTTTGAGTAGAAAAATCTGAGTTCCTATATGAGGCGGCCATGAGTGGCATGCTAAGGCACAGGAAGGAAAACCAGCAGATATGAACATCGTGCATTCATTTGACACATGCTCACATCTTTGTAAACAATCCCCTTATGAAACGCTCCTAAATTACCCAAATTGAGTGTCATGTGTTTCCTCCCCGACTCATACAAGATTCTTTAGTGGACTGCCCCAAGAAACCAGGTGTGCAACTCATTGTCCCATGAGAAAACTCATTCCAAGGAGCAAGTCAGATTGCCAGAAAATTGTCAACTCCCAATATTGCCCCAGCTGGAAGAGGGGCTCTCACCCTCCTGTGTTGAGTAGATGGGGTGAACTGCCCCAAACACCAGCCCTGAGGTTGCACCAGTTTCATGGAACCAGATGGGAGGGCTACATGGTATCCAGCACTGCAGGCAGCAATCATGCATGGTCAAGGGAAAGGGGTGGAGCCCTTCAGTTGTCATGTTCATGTACAGGCTCAACCGAGGGATTATAATGCAGACATGGCTTAAGTATATGTGTGCGTATGTACATAGAAATAGTAACTCATTTATCACATATTTATTAAGTGACTCCTGTGTACTAGGCATTGTGCTTGAAGGACCTTACACATACACACATACACACACATCTTGGTTATGATATATATATGTATATATGTGTGTGTATATGTGTGTATGTGTATACTTTTAATATATGTGATATATACATATCATTCAGCAATTAAAATTTAAGGTACAATTGAGACAAAGCTCAACTCCCTCCAGAAACTGAGACTCAGGGAAGTGAAGTGGCTTACCTGTGAAGGCACATTGGAAAGCCACGGTGGAAATCACTACCTCTCGTTCCAGACTCTCAGGACAGCTATCTGACTGGTTGGCTCTCCCTCTTCAGTGCATAAGCCATTTGATATTTTCTGGTTGACCATAAACATGGCTGCAAAAGCACTAATAGGTATGTGTATGCCCATGAGTAAATGGCCCTGCAGTCCAAGCAATGAATTCATCCCACTCATGATTAACATGAAAATATTACAAAAGGAATAGGACCCAGGGGATTTTGTCATGCCTGGTATGGGACTAATCACACTGACAGAGGTGCACTGAGAGTCTCTGTGATACAGAACACCATTTTTAGCAGGCTGAGAGAGCAGACCAAGATGGCCAGGGCCAATGAACACACATATAAAGGAGAAACATGAGAGAAGAAAATCTGCTGTAATATTCAGTTCAATTTCAGCACAGTCTGTAGGGAATCTCTGTAGTTTCATCTGTGGCAAATGGCTCAGAAAGATGTCACAAGACCTACAAGAAGAAGTCATGGAATGTGCGCTGGTGAGGTACACACTTCAGGGTCTGGCTCCCATCTCTTTCTTCCTTGGCTCTTGTGTCTATTTTATATCTTTTGTCAAATCTTAGGAGATCTGGATGATTCCTATTTGCCCCCAATCCTGATTCTGTGCCTCTATCATGAACTTCAACTGATGGTAAGCTCTCCGGGCCCCTGTGGACATCTGCATAGATGCCAGGAGAGTGAAACCACCATGTATTGTCCTTTCTTCTCACCCCATCTCATTCAGCCCCAAACATGGATCACCACAGTGTTCTCCCAAACCCTGATGCTCTGAACATACCAGAAAGAATTAAGCCATGAAATACTACCCCTCTTGGACTCTCTTGCCCAGTCTCATGGTTTGTGCAGTTTGGGCAGAACACACAGCACCGAGATGGCCGCCAGAACATTTGTGAATCCTGTTAGTGCTCCATGGAGGCTCCCCGTGTTCAAGCCAAAAAATGACTCATGGATGATCAGTTTCATGGTGCTAAACCCCAATCCCATGACAGCATCATACCTCACTGGCTCTGACATTCTCCTTTGTAACTAAATCTTTAATGAATTAGGCTTCTTTTACAGCCACTCTCACGAAGCAATATTGACTGCACTGGGTAATTTGCCAATCAAGGCCATTAATTTATAATCTGGATATTGCACTGGAATCAAGAGACAAAATAGCCATATTCATATTATGGATATGACATGCTCATGTAGTTAGAAACCTTAGGAAGGTCTGATTGGCTATTCATTTGTTTTTACCATATTAGATTCTTTCTATAAGCAGGAAATTGTCTAATGGCTTCCTACCAGCCTTTGATAGATGCCATCCGTGTTTGTATTCACATTAAAGATCCAAAAACAAATTAAATCAGTATTTGAGGAGGAAACTTATCATGAATTCTGTGTATCATTCTACAATTCTGTAGTGTCAAGTTAATGCCAGTCCAACAACACTGAATTAAGAAAAGACTAATTATTATAATCAAGTTATAATTGCTTAGATTTACTAGTCCCTGTTCCAAGTACTGCACACCTACTATTTTGTTTAATCTTAACAATGATCTTATAAAATAGAACTACTATTATCCCCATTCTATTAATGAGGCAACTGGAACTTTAAGAGTTGAGGTAAATGTTCAAGGTCACAAGTGTAGCAAAATCCAGATTCAGGTCAGGTCTCTGTATTACCAGAACCCTGTTCTTAATCTCTAACCAAAATTGGAGGAGAGGGAAATGAGATCTGATTACTCATATCCCATATTTTTTTGACTTCTGTTTGTTTTCCCACTTTTCATCCTTCTGCAATGTCTGGAAGGCAGAAGCATACAACTGAAGTCTCAAAGCAATTCAACATTTGCTGGAGTCAGATGCAATTGACCTCAAAAGAACTGGGCAGGTTTTGTTTGGAGCTCTATTTGTTAAATCATAGTTTATCTCTGAAGAGAAAGATGATGATGCCAAAAAGAAAAAAAGAAAGATAACACCTAATATTCATCCCAACATAAGCAATGATGAAATCTCTGGAATTACATAAGGGCTTCCCACATGAGTGGTTTATTTACACTTGGGGAAAGGTGGTGTTGGTGGTGGTATGTGTGCGTGTGAAAAAGAGGGAGAGAGAGAAACAGAGACCGGGAGGCAGAGAGCTTCATTGTTTGTATTTTTGAGAGTTGAGTCTATATAGGCAGACATTTTATTCCAGGCAAATTCACAGTGAGATAAACTAGAGCTAGTTTTTCAGTGATGCGTGTATGTGTGGGTGTGTGTTTGGGGATAGAGTCAGGGTGAAGTGAAATATTCCATTATGAGGCGGTTAGTCTAAATCTCTCATATTTCCTCCAGTTTAACATTTTCAGAAGGGTTGTAAACCCTCCCTTGCCAAGTGGAAAATGAACCTGCTCAGGCATTTGTTCATTAATGTATGAGCTCATTCATTTATCCTTCCATTAAGTATTCACTTATATTACTCGCTTTGAAAGAATCTGAAAATATACATACGAGTTAAGTTGCAACATAATATATGTTTTCAATTTCATAGGAGAAAATAGTAATATAATGTAATATAATATTTTAATATGTTATATATCACATCATATTATACACTATGCCTACAATACATACACACTATTTTTTAACCTTATACACAAATATTAATAGTGAAATTATAGGTGATTTTCATTTTGTCTTTGCAGGTTTGGTTCTTCCAAATTTTTTACAATAAAAATATATATTACCTATGAGATTAGAAAACAGAACAATAACTTTTTTTAAGGATGTAGCCTTTAAGTAAATCACCCTACCTCCTCATTTAACAAATGGAAAACCCAGTTTCCAATCTGCTATCAGCTATGCTAAAGAGGCATTCAGCCTATGTAAACTTGTTAAAAAATCTCTTTCTACTCAATGTTCTATATCTCCACTACTCTGAGTCCCCCCCGCACCCCACCTCCACACACACTCACACTGAAGAATGTGGAGAATGTATCACCCTTAGTGGCTCACTTTGACAGCTATGACTCCTCAACACCCACTGTGGAAATGTGCTGCCTGGGAGCCAGAGGAGCCCTGATCTACCCACACCCATCCAAGCACCCAGCACCCCTTTATGTAAATGAGAACAGCAGCAGAGCCCAGCCTGCTTTGCTGAAAGTCAGTCTAACTCTCAGTGTAATACAGAATGTAATTATCCTTTCATTGAAAATGAAGTTCTAGCCCTGGCCAGTTTGGCTTAGTGGTTAGAGCATCGGCCTGTGGACTGAAGGGTCTTGGGTTCGATTCCAGCCAAGGGCACATACCTAGGTTGCAGGGTCCATCCCCTTCCCCAGTTGGGGGGTGCAGGAGGCAACTAATCGATGTGTCTCTCTCACATACCTCTCCTCCCTCCCCTTCCACTCTCTTTGAAAAGCAATGGGGAGGAAAAAAAGAAAAGGAATTTCTACTCAAAATCTGAAACTACAAGGCAATTGGTGCTGGTTTCTAGAGGATTGGGGTCATCAGCTGTAGCTGGAATGAGAGAAAGAGTGAGGACGATATTACTAATGAGTCAGTGTCTTTTCCAAAGGGGAACACTGAACAAAATCTCTCCATGTGATTCTGAATGTCACAGAGGGAGAGTGGCTGTGTGTCTGTGGGATGAGTGAGCTGTCTTCTGCACAGAATGAGCACCAAAACACCAGCCACCCTAAACTTAGGGCAGGGTTGAGATCCTTGTGCCAGCTTCTAGGACTAGCAGGCTGTCCCTAGGGTACACCATTAGGTTGATTCCTCTTGTTAAAATAGTTGGGAAATTTAAGACTCTTGTTACTAAGCCTCAATAACATTTCAATATCTTGCAAGCATCAAAAGCAACACATGTCTACTATGGCAACTACTATGAGCCTAGAACAAAGCAACATGCAAGTATAAGAAATGATGTTGACCTCCCCAAGGATTTAACAGGACAAGTAAGCCTGAAGAATGTGAAGTATCAGGAAATACCAGAAGCACTTGTATATGTGTATATATGGTAATGAGTAGATTGGTCCCACAACACTGGAGCATGAGAGACGTGGCACTTTCTTATTATTCCAGAGCAGATAAATCTGGCTCCAAGTTCCTATACATGTGACTAGCAGGACATCTGATTCCAGTATTTGTGGGCTCCCTTCTCTCCCCCATCACATTAGAATGGATTCCCTGGTTATCCTGGCCTTTAGTCTATGAGAGATGGGGTTCCCTCACTCCCTTCTGCTTCTAAGCCTGCCTTTGAGTGGGCTCCTTCTTCATGAGTCAGTCATGAGCACACATGGGATAGGCCAAAAAATATAACACTTCTCAAGGTGTGGAGCTCAGCACCAGGCTGGGCAATGGGAGACTCTCCCTTCCCCTCTCAAGGCCTCAATATTGATATCACATCCCAGGCAGCCACTAGACAGTCCCTCCGAGGACAAGCTCCCTCCTGTGTATATGGGTTTTTGACTTGCCCAAATGAAACAAGGCATAAAATTATATGTGAAAACAAGACAAAAATTAGTATCTCAATAGATTGTTCCCAGATACTTGTGCATATGCAGTATGGGGTGACAAGTCCTTGCAAAGCACAGTCTTATGTAAGAAGACAAATGATTTCCCTACACAGGGCCAAATGGAACTGAACGAAATGAACCAATAGCTTTCTGCAGAATCACCCTAAACTACCCTAGTCCTATCACATGTTTGGCTGGAAAGCCCATACCGGCCTGGACAACACACCAGAAAGATCTTTGAACTTCCCTTTGGCTAATGGGAAATGCCTCTTGATCATGGAGACCTCACTGGAGGCCAGAGCACACATCTTCAGCCTGAAGCCACTCCTCCATCTCTCTCTTTCCACCCTGTTTACTTCAAAAATCTGTTTTTGTTGAATCTTTCTTTTGAAGGTAGGGATAGAGTAACATTGTGTTCCTGGGCCATTCCAAAAAGTCCCTCCAACACTTAACTCTCTGGGATTCTTTTCTTCCAAGTCCTTGGCTTCTTGTATTCCTTTATCCAGGGCATGATCTATCTGGCAGGTCTTTTGTGTACCTCCTCCTGGGAGATGGGGAGGCGGGGGTGAGTCTAGCTTCAGATAGACCTGGAACTGAGCATGAATTCCAGTTCTAATTCTTACCAGCTATGAGACTTTAAGCAATTTCTTAGTCTCTAAGAAATCATTTCCTCAGCTGTGTAATGTTAATCCTTCCCTCCGAGCATGTTGGTGAGCATTGAATGAGGTGCTGGGTGAATACACATTTCCCCTTCCCTGACTGTGCAAAGGGATATTATATGAAATGTTCTCTCAGGTTTGAGTGGAGGGGCATGACCAGAGAATTTGCTGCATCTCACTCATTCTTATATGCAAACTGCTGGGGTCAGAGAAAAGACTATATTTGGGGAAACTGTTCAACTTTCTATGAAAAATAGAATCTCTTCTCTCCTGCCTCTGAATTCCTCTCAGTCAAGCTCAGTATTTTAGAAATATAGTTTTATTATGACATACTTCTGGTTACTTTAAATTCTTGAGCTTAGATAAGATGCAATTTTTAGGAAGTTACCACCACCTGCAAGAAATGATTTGGCCACGTGGACAGTATCCTGCCATCACTTAGAGGGAAATTATTAGTTTTCCTGAAATATATGGTGGTCAGCCAAGGAAGAGTTCTTCCCCACAAAAAAGACAGGTCAAATTCTCCTAACTCTGGGAAAAGAGAGAAGTCTTCAAGGATATCATACCATTGGTACTGCTTCCTCTGTCCTCTTGAGAGCAGAATAAGAGTAGTAATCTCAGTTATTGGGGTCTGAATCTTGGAGATGCCACCATAAATGGTGGATTTCATAGGCTCTTCCCATCAAGAGGCAGAGTCTGTTTCCCTATCTTTCATTCTGGGCTGGCCTTGTGCCTTGCTTTGACCATCGGATATTGAAGAATTGATGTATGAGCCCGGCCGGGCGTGGCCCAGTGGTTGAGCATTGACCTGGGATCCAGGCGATCGGGGTTCGATTCCCGGTCAGGGCACATGCCCAGGTTGTGGGCTCGATCTATGACTCCCTCATCATTGATGTTTCTATCTCTCTCTCTCCCTCTCCTTTCCTCTCTCTGAAATCAGTAAAGATATATTAAAAAAAAAAAGAATTGATGTATGAAATCTGCAGCAGTGGCTTAAAGAGGCCTTGTAGCTTCTGCTCTTGCCATCTTGGAATGCTACCTTGAGGCAGCCATGTAAGGAAGCTGATCTATCTTCCAGGAGAATGAGAGGCCATGTGGAGGAGAACCCAGGTATCCAAGCTAAAAGCCAGCACCACCTGCCAATCCTATGAGTAAGCTCATCTTAGATCCACTGGCCCAGCTGACCCCCAAGATGAATGTAGCTATGTGAGTGACCCCAGGGGCAATCAGCAGAGGAACTGCATAACCAACCACAGTATCTTAAAGAATATTTTATTGTCACCTTAAATCACTTAGTTTGGGGTGGTTAGTTAAACAGAAAGGGCTAACACAAATAATGACTAAAAAGAGTATTTTCCATAAGAACCCAGTTCTTCAACCTTGATCCCCATGTATTAAGAATTAAGGTCAAAGCAAGTCTTGGGCCTAAGTAGATTAGGCCTCCACCCACAGGATGAATTTGGAGTCAGAATTGAAGCCTACTCTTGATTGATATGACTATCCTGGCTTCAAACCTTAAATGCCCACTCTCAACTTTAAGTTCAGTATGTGTTTCTCCAGAAAGTTCCTATTGAAATGAAAGTATGTCAACAAGACATTAATTTATTAATGGTAATTTATACCTTAGTCAAAATAGCTTTTATTTAAGTAACAAATTTTTGAGCACAGGGTTAGCAAAGAATACAAAGATTAAAACAATAATAATAAAAGAAATAATAGTTCTGATGACAATGGCAGTGTGAGGTCTATTAGGGAAGAGCTATGTAGGCTATTTGTACCTTTGTCAGGGCACTGGGAGAGCTATGGTAGTTTGCAGATAAAAGAAACAACTTTTGATTGGGGAAATCATAGAAAAAATGACATTTGATTAAGGATATTTAAGGAAGGGTAAGATTTAGAAGGATATATATATATAACCCACATATGGTATATACCTGAAGGAAATTAAATCAGGATCTCAAAAAGATGTCTGCACCCTCATGCTCATTGCAGCATTACTCACAATAGCCAAGACACAGAAAACCCTAAGTGTCTGTCAAATGGATGAATGGATAAAGAAGATGTGGTGTATATAATACAATGAAATATTATTCAGCCATGAGAAAGTAGGAAATCCTGCTATTTGCAACATGGAGGGCATTGTTAAGTGAAATAAGTCAGACAGAGAAAGACAAATACTATGTGATATCACTTATATGTGGAATGTAAAAAAGCCAAAGTCATAGAAACAGAGTAGAACAGTGGTTACCGGGGGTTGGAGGGTGGGGGAAACACGAAGATTTTGGTCAAGGGTGCAGACTTCCAGTTATATGATAAATAAATTCTGGAAATCTAATGTACAACTAGGTGATTATAGTTAATGATACTGTACATACTTGAAAGCTGCTGAGAGAACGGATCTTAAATCTTCTCACTAAAAATAAGAAAGTAATTATATAACGTGATGAAGTTGTTAGCTAACTCCATTACATATATTAATATACATATATTATATAATAGTCCCGTGTGTGTATATATATACACTTACGTAAAGCAAAGAGCAGAGATAAGAAGGCTTAAACATTTTCACTGACAGGGAAAGGCATGTGGTTCATTTCTGAGGAGTCAGGCCCCCTATGGAGCCAAGTAGGGTGTCCCAGGCCCTCTAGTCGGCATCATGAGAACCTTAAGGGAAGGGATGACTTCGGAAGAAGTGGCGTGTGAAGGAGGGTTACACAGAAGACCAGCATACAACACCCTCCCACTCAATCAAGTGTTTCTTTAAGCCAAATGGTTTTCAACTGGGGGTGATTTTGCCCCCGAGGGGAGACATTTGGCAACTCTTGGAGATATTTTGGGTTGTCACCACTGGAAGGATGCCACAGGCAGAGGCCAGGGATGCTGCTGAATATCCTATCCTACAGGACAGCCCCCACACCAAAGAGCTCCCTCAGTCGGCTCCTGTGTCCCTTTGACATATGCCCATTATTATGCTGTTACAGTTTGGTTTGGTTTGAGCGCATCCTTACTTCCTGGCACTGCACTGCTCTCCAGGCTAAACTGGTATATATCCTTCCCCGGTCCTAGGACCAATCATTCATCTAAGAAGACCTGCTTCTTCCTGGTGTAAATGGCATTAGAAAGGACTGGGCACTAGGTACACTTGCTGCCGCTAGGGCTATATTTACTTTTTATTTTAAAAAATCCTTAGAATATAGTATGTCTTGAAATGTTAATAATAATAGTGATCATAGTATGTGTATATGATCTATAAATAAATAAATGTAAATATATTGGGAACATATGGCCCACTTTTTTAACCCACGAATAATGAAAAAAAAATGCTTGGTGACTACTGCTCTAGAACACTGTCACTAATGAGACTGAGCTCCAGCAAATCCTCGTCTGTGCTATTCACCATTATGATTCCTATTCCCAAGACAGAACCTATTGCTCCAGAGCTGGGCTTCTACTTCTCAGCTGAGGGTGGTAAGACATGGTTTCCACAGGTCCACCCTATGAGTCAGGGGCAGGGCCCAAGAGGGAGTTGGTGCTGTGAATTGAGTAGCCTCCCCAGGAGACACCCACTAAAAAGAGACATGAGGGCGAAGTGGTCAGAGGGAGGGGCAAGAGGAAGCAAGGGTCTTGGTGGGTAGAGCTGAGCTCAGTCTTACATGGAGCAGGGCACTCTCTCAGATTCTCCCCTGGCCACATGTGTGGTTCCACCATCACCCTGGGCAGCCAACTCCTGGTAACATGATGTTCTCCTTTCACCAGGGACACCAAGGGAGACACTGGGGACTGGCCAGTGCCCCTCTGGCATGAGAACAAGAAAAAAACTCTAAACACCTAAAGCACTCTCTATGCTGGCAAGAGTAGCTTGTGTACATATAAACACAGGAACACAGAACATGACAGAAATGTCAGGAGGACTGATGGGACGAGTCCATTCACTCGCTGCCCTCATTCCCAGTGCTCTCCAGGAGTTCTGGGCGCCATCTCATTCATCTTCTAAGCAGTCAGTTGGAGAAAGGTAAATGCTGGGCCTGTTTCTCCTTTTTCCAAAAAAAAAAATACTTTTTAAGGAAACAAAGTGCCTTAGTCTTCCAGAGAACGTTTTGGTCAGGATATTGGCAGTGATTTGGGTGGAGGTCATGTTAATGGACTGGGTGGGAGAGATCCAGATGATTTTGTTCTGGGTGGGGCAGGAGATCAGCCTTCTGCCTGGGAACTGGCCTTGACTTTTTCACTTTTGTAATAGCAGAAACAGCATTACTTATAATATCCGGAAAATGTAAGGTGTCACCACCGGAGATATCACCCTAGGTCTGTGAAGAGATGCTCATAAGTGCTTGACCTTCGGGGACCTGACCTGGAGTGGCCAGACAGGAGCTAGAACCTGAGTTCCCTCCTTTTCGCTCCCTTCCACTGGCCTCATTAAGCCCTCATCTCCAAGGCTGGCTTCTAAACAGCTGGAATTCCAGCTGAGAAGACTCCCTGAGGCAGCTGCCCCAGCCCCCAGCCTCCCCTGTCTTCCTCTGATGCTGACCTCACAAAACACTCCTTCCCCACAGCCTGGCCAGGGACACAAATGCATTTCTGTCAGTGAATCCACAAGACTTCAGTGTGGGGTTAAAAGCATAGAAAATCACAGTATCAGTTATCAGTGTCGTAGCTCTAATGTTACCCTAGTCAAATCACTGTTGATTAAAACCAGCCCTGTTAATAAACCACAAGCTTTATTTCCCCTCAAATGTCTATAACCACTTTCTGCAACCCCTATTAAAAGGCAAAACCCAAAGAAAAACACAGCTTTCGAGCCCGAGTGCCTCTTATTCCCCAGAGAAGACGTGAACTAGGAAGAAATAGATGTTGTTTTTCTTGCCACTCCCCCACTACATGGAGTCAAGCCTTTTCCATAGCTAAGGGAGGAATCAATAAAATGCAGGCGGGCATTATCAGGGGTCTGCTACGTTAGATCAGCTGCAAACAGTCCTCCGCCTCCTAAAACGAACGCATTTGCCAGCAATTCCCTGCGTCTGACTCACATCCTTATTACCTCCTTCTCTTCTTGCTTGCTTTCCCCTTAAGGGACTGATTTTTCCTCCCATCTAAGCCAAAAAGAATTTCTCTGGATTAAGCAGACTGATGAAAGCATTTTTAATATTTGAGTTCAGGTTTGCAAGCTCCATAAAACCGACGTTTCCCGTTGCCTGCTTTGTCTTCCCCACCCCACCCCAACCCCCTTGTCAACAGTTTTTCTCCTTCATTTGCTCTGCAAAAACCAGCCAGGGACCTTCTCCAGGTGGGGGTCTCTGGCCCCCTGGCAGCTTTCCCCACAGGACCACCTGCTCTCCTGAGCCTTCACTCTGCGGGTCCCAGATGCAGAATAGAACATCTTTCAAAAATCTTTCAGAAAGTGGGGGATGGGGGGACTTATATGACATCCTTCATGTTGATGCCATATGTCTTTCAAGTAAAGACTGGTTTGACAACGTGCTGAGCAGCTCAGAGGAGAACATGTTTCAAGCCTGGAGGGGAAAGTTTTGACAATTCATTCCAGGGAAAACTGGAACCTTCCCCACCCACCCGCCTTTGACTAAGAAGAGGTGGAAAGGAGGGAAGCAGTGTCTTCCCAAGGCTGGAAGAGAGTGGTCTTTGTTCTTTGTTCTTCCCACATTTGTATCACTGTTACAACACTCCTTTTCCTTGCTCCTCAAGTGAATGGTGGCTTTCCCAATGTTACCTTAAATTCCAGGAACCTTGAAATTACCACATGCAAATAGGCCTTTGCTGGAGCCAAGCTTATAACTTTGTGCCAGGAGCTGCTCAAATCCAGTTCAATTAAATGTTCTTAGGAGACAAGGGACATAATTTTTTTTTTTAAATTTCTGATCAGGCCACCCTGCTTCTGTCCTGAGTTTGGGGCCTGAGATCTGATTGCTCTATTGGGCAGTTACTTACACCATACCAGGTAACTATTTAGCCTTATTGTCATAACAAAAGTCCCCCTGGCTTCCAGGCAAAGCATCATTTTGAAACAGTAAAAACCATGTGCCACCAAATGCCTCACTTTGACATTTTCCATCCCTTTTCATATCCAATTGCATCACCATCCGCCAGAAAATTGTTTTCAGATGGTGACAATGCACTAAATGACACACTAAATGACAGATGGGTGTGTACACATGTACATGCGTATTTTATGGTCAGCTCTACACTGTTCTTTGTAAGGGGGCACAGTAAATGTCACCTCAAGGTACAACAATGTGAAGGGAATGGCGACACAGAACAACCAACCATTGTGATGAATCATGCAAAAAATTGTCCCTCTAATGGAGGAGAGATGAACCTAAACGATGAGTAGATTTTAAAGTGTGAATCTACTATTTTCTCAGTGGGGATACCCTAACAATTTTAGTATTTATAACATTAATGACAGCTAATATTTTCATTTTAAACATGATGGTTTTTACTAACAAGAACGACTGAAATATTATCTCATAGTGTTTCTCCAGAAGAATAGGAAAGCTAATATACTTTGTTCCAGGAACTGCGTTCCAAAAGTTATAGTATTTAATCTTAAAAATAGTCTCATGAGGTACCTATTATAAGTCAAATGAGACTCAAAGAGATTGTCTCACTTTCCCAAGATCATTTATCATCATCACTATGATTGTCATTCTTGTTATTGTACCTACTTTTTATTGAGCACCAACTTAAGGCTAGTGGCTATTTGAAATACTTTATAAGCATAATTTCTAATCCTAGAAATAACACTGTAGGTATTTTGAATATCATCACTTCATGAGTAAACTAAAACTCAGAAATTCATCAACTTGTTGCAGCAACACAGTTAATAAGTGGAAAACTTGAGATTCACATCCATGTCAATGACTTCTGAGGCTCACGGTGTGTTGATTTTTCAATATTTCCACAAATTGTTCAGTACTCCTCCCAACAAAAGCTGGCCATTGATATTTCTCCACTTCAAAGTATGTTGTACTTAGTGACTCACTTCTACTGAGGAGAATATGGTGGAAGGAAGAATGTGACTTCCAAAATTAGGTCAAGGCATTGTGGCTTCCTGCTTGCTCTTCCTCTCTTCTCAGTTCTCTCTGCAGGAAGCCAGCTGCCATGTCATGAGGACACTCAAGCAGCCCCAAAGAGAGGGTCCATGTGGCAAGGAACTAAGGCCTCCTAGAACAGCCATGCAATGGAGCCACTTTGGAAACAGGTCTTTCAGCCCCAGCAGGCCTTCAGATGACTGCAGCCCAAGCTGACATCTTGACCGCAACTTCATGAGAGACTCTGAGCCAAACTCAACCATGCCTAAATTCTGATCCACAAAAACTGTAAGATATTAACTATTTGTTGTTTTAACCTGCTAAATTATGAGGTAATTTGTTAAGCAGCAATGGACAACAAATACATATTACCTAAATCATATTATCTCAAAAGCAGCTCCATTTGTGCTGAATGGTATACAAAATTAAGCAGAACAAGAAAATAAAAGAACTTTTCCATAATTTTCTAGACTTCACATATTTAAAAATATTTACCAAGTGCCCTGAAACTCGTGACTGGTCACCATGCCTGTACAGAGAATCACAAAGAGCTGAAGTTGACTGTGATTGAATCCAATTTCCCATGGTCCAAACCAAACCCAAAGCAGTGCTGGCTTCTTGAGTTGGAGTTTCAACCTTCTAAAGTTCTAAACAATGAAGTGGACTGTCTCATTCTTCTAGTTCTGTGAATTTATGACAAGGCCCTTTTATTGAGCTGATGCCATTTGACTGAGAAGCTTGGAATCTGACCACCAAAATACCTCAAAGTCATTTTTGATTGGTACAAGATTTCCCCAGGATGAAATAAATGACCCCAGCATGTCTCTCAAATTCCAGTGAAGCCTGAGGAAATCCGGGCATATTCAGACATCTCATACTCTAGACTGAGTGTCTCAGTGTTTGTTACCTTTGCTCCTCTGGGGCCAAGCTCTTGATAAAGGCACTGAAGTAGCCTGAGAAATGTACCCTCTGTGAGTGAACTTGCTACCATAGACACAGTATCCAACATGGCGCAGACAAAAAGTTCAAAGAGCCTGGCCAAGTTCCCAAACTTTATCAGGATTTCTGAGACATCCAAACTCATTCTTCCAGTCACTGCTTTTCCAGTGCTTAGAAGTTCTTGCATGGAAGATTAAAAATGTGAAGATTTTGCCTCTTTATACAACTGCAAATAAAATATTCCCAAGAGAAGGTCTCCTTGATGAATAAACACATGACTTTCATTTGCTTGGCTCTGCAAAAGTGCTTTTAAAGTAATCCAGGCAAACTCTCTATGGACCACGACTTGCAGGCTGCCCTCGCCCCAGTCCTAGCATGAGGATAACACACGCCACAGTTTTTCCCTTCCTCTTTTTAATCAAATGCTTTACAGCATGCTATTACTCCTGGGGCTGTGTTTCTCCAGATGGTTTTCCAGCACCACTGTGGATCCACTCAGAAGGAAATAGAACAGTGTTTCCCAGTTTAGTACCTTAAATCAATTTCTTTTCCCCAGGCCTCTGTGCATGCTGACCTCACTTTTCACTAAACTCCAGAAGGACCAAGTCTGTATCACACCAGACTGGATCATGTGTGTCTGAAATTATGCAAAAATAAAGTAGCCTCTCTTCTTCTTGGAGGGAGGAGTTGAATAAACTAAGACCAAAACAATGCCTTGAACTTCTTTAGTACTAGTTTCACAGTGGCCATTCAACAAGTTAACTCAATCCATAGTATACATTCATGTAAGTTTTTTTTATCCAGTTTGTATCCATCTTAGCTTGAAAGTCCTATGGTGGCACAACTAACATAGCTACGTGTTCATTTTTCATGCACTCCACACTCTCCACACCAGCAGCTCCAGGCTAGTGGCCAGTCCAAGTTCATGTCTGCGTCCTCTTCAGGATGACCACTGGGGAATGTAGAGTTAAGATTGTATTACACTGTGTTTTCCATGAAACACTTACATGTTGGGGGCTCCTCAGAGAGAATCTAGAAGAAGCTGGCTGAGATATAGTCATCAATCTGATTCTGAAACCCTTCAAGAGTAAAATTGACATCCAAATATTTCACATCCCTTGAGAGCCTGGTAGAAAGGACCTGCATAAAACCTGCATTATCTTATAAATGATGGGGAGTGCTTGGAGCAGAAACCTTCTCCCTCACTCAAGCAGCTGTTGCTCACCTTTCAGCATCTGTCTAGAGCCAGATCCCATGGTGAGGGATGCTTGGTGCACGGCCTCAGTGAAGAATAGCACCCAGGTGGGACCCACAGCCCCTCTGCCCAGCTGAAGCCTATACTTGGAAGCAGAGAAACAGCAAGAGGTCTGCAGTTCAATTAAACTAATATTATTCGGCACTCACTATGTGCCACTCATAGTGTAGAGCATTGGTACTTCGAGATGAGACCATGGCCTAAAGGAGGTCACAGTCTGTGTAGGACTAAGAGGAGAAGGGTGGGAGTGACTGAGAAAGATGGAGATGGAGAAAAACAGAGGTCCAAAGGAACAGCAGTGGCTGGAGTCCTCCTTGTCCAAGCTCAATGTGGCCAAATCCTGCTCACAATCAATACAGACAAACCAAGTTTGGAACTCAGGACACAATCAGGAAAGCTTCCAATGTCATAGGTACTGCTGGGGGTTTCTCCTTCACAGCATTTATTGCAAGTGAAATCAGTGCATTACTTGGTAATCATTTACCTCGTGTTTTTCTTGCTCATACCTTGCTCAACATTGTATCCTCTTTGCTTAACATAGTTCCAGGTACATCATTTGGTGCTTAAGAAAATATTTGCTAAAGGAAAGCTTTTGGGAAAACTGGAGGAGGAAAGAGACCATGTCTTTGTCAAATATAAGAATAGCATGCCCTAAAGAAGCCACCCAGTCCCCTCCCCCAACATGCAGATGCCAAGGATGTAGCATCTCACAAATCAGACTTACTCTGCAAGCCCTTTCTTCAAGCCTGAAATTTCTCAGGAAGATTACTACTATAGGCAGTAAAACAGGAATCTGCCTTGAAACAAGCATACTCTAGTAAGTATTATTTATTTCCCCAGGATGCATTCCCCATTTAGTTCTCTTGCATTTTTACTCCTAAGACTTTATTGTCAAAGTGCTTTCTATCCATAAATAATCTGTGTCCATTTCAAAGGCTCCAGCTATCCATGACCACTTGAGAATTATAATAATATCCAGCTCTTGACTCCGGCACCACCAACTTCTGCGTGCTCTCCTTGTGATGCAGCTAATTGAAAACAGTGTGGAATTTCTCTGGATTAGGTTGTGAGCCTGGATTGCATGGGAGTAAGCTAATGTGCAACTGGCCTTTTAGGAGTGGGAGGGCCTGAAATAAGCGTGTGTCAGGTTTTGAAAGTACAGAATAAGCTGACACATGAAGCTACATTTAGTTGCAGATGTGCTCCTTGGAGGCAAGTCATGTAAATTACCCATCTTTGTTGAGACAGTGCCTCACTCAGCACTTGGCATAGAGGAGGCCCTCAGTAAATGTTTGATGAACTGAGATGAGCATGTACAAAGACTACAAAGATTCTAGAGACATTTGTCTACACGGCCACACAACTGGTAGAGATGAAAAATTAATAAGTTTCCCAACAAATATCTTTCTGTTCCAAAGAGTATAGAGTTCCTTATCACACACACACACACACACACTCTCTCTCTCTCTCTCTCTCTCATACACACACTCACAAATATACACACATACACACTCCCATATGTATAAGCACATACACACTCAGCATGGGAGTGCCAGACAAATTAAGTATATTCAAGCCCAGGTAAGAAAAGGTGAGAAGAGTAAGTCCTACTGATTAGAGAAACTAAGAGAACACTAAAGAAAGGCACCAGCCTTTGACTCGTGGGCCCCTTTTCTAAACTCTCCTTTCTCTGCATGACCAGCCCAAGCCTATTTCCTCCACAAAGACTCCCTTGACCATTCTCACCCTTAGGTATTGTTCTTTTCTTAGAACCACAGCAAATGTATAGTATGGTTAAGGGTCAAACAACTGAACTCTAGACTAGTAAAGCCAGTTGGTGAACCAATGAGACGGGGTGGGCAAAAGTAGGCCTACAGTTGTTTGTATGGAAAATAACACAATAATTAATGAATACTAGCACAAGAATAAACTGTGTTTTGCATATTCACAACTGTAAACCTACCTTTGCCCACCACTATAGATGTGATGAGAAAGAGAAAAATTAAGGTCTTCACCTCCGACACCAGGATTTCCTTTAAGAAGCAACTGTAAATGTTAAGTTAAACATTTTGATAAGCACTGAGAAAGGTAAGACTTGTAAGCATCCCTGGACCTGAGCTCAGACATTAGAGGAGAACACTCTGGATAATGAAAGAAGGTGAACTGGAGCCCCCAGACAACCTGTAGGAGGCCGGTTATGAGACATAGCGAGAGAGAGACAGAAGAGGAGGGAATGAGTTTTTGTCCGTGGGAGGCTGGGCACTAAATGATGCAGTCTTCCCTGTGACCACTGCACCCAATGATTTGTTTTTTCCAGAAAATCAAACTCACGAAACTTCAGCGTAAGCAATGAGGACATTTCTCATTATGGAACCAAAGAAGCTGTTTCCTGTTGGGAACAAAATGATGGCATCAAACTCAGCACGTGAACAAAGCCAAGAGAAAGTTAGGAGAGTGTAGCACCCCTCACTCCACACACACACCCATTACATGCACACACACTCCACATACACACCAACACACACCTCCACATACACCTACATTTGACAGAAACCTGGGGAGAGCCTTATGCTTCCACCAGCCAAAGAGTGGATAGGGAGACATTCAAAGCAATTAGGACACAAAGTGTTACCTGGACTACCAAAGAGGAAGGACATAGGGGGAGAGACAAGCTAATAGGAAAACAAAGGTAACTAAAAGCCACCCCAGGGTATCCGAAGTGAGTGGAAAGGTCAACAGAAGGGTTAACTGGGGTGGTGATACCATGTGGTCATCTTAAGAACGGGAGGGGATCTTGAGTCCAGCATGAGCTTGTGAGTCCCGCATAGAGATTCTTTGTCCTGCCTGCTCTCCTGTCCAGCATGGCAGTTGCCCCTAATGCCACCAGCGGTACAGAACCCAGCAGTGTGGTAAGGGAACTTGGTGTTAAGGATTTTCATCAAGTGCGTGTACTGTACACTTCCCTTCTTTGGGAATACAGCCCACTTTTATTCATGGTTTTTATTCCCAATGTACCTAGCACACGGAATAAGCTCATACACTTCTAATTATTTTGATTAGTTGTAGAATAGCTACTTCTGATTAAATGTCAACTAACTTTCTTCTTTCTCCATCACCCCCCTACAGAATATCACATCCATTCATATCATTAATGGGATTTTTTTTCTTGTAAATATTGTAAATCAAACCTCAGAAGACCAAGGTGGACAGATAAGAGACCAGGAGCCCCATTTTCCAATAAATCTGTTCAAGAAGTAAGCACTGGAACCCTGGACATTTAAAACATCACAGAACATTATTCAGCCTTAAAAAAAGAAGTAAATCCTGCCATTTACAGCAACATGCATGAACCTGAAGAACATGCTGAGTGAAATAAGCCAGACACAGAAAAACAAATACTGCATGATTTCACTTATATATGGAATCTAAAATAGTCAAACTCGTGGAAGCAAAGAGTGGAAAGGTGACTGCCAGGTGCCTGGGGAGGGGGAACAGGGGAGATGTTAGTACAGAGTCTTAGCTCTGAAGTTCTAATGTCCAGCATTGGGACTATTGTTAACAATATTGTACTGTATACTTGAGATTTGCTAAGAGGGTAGATCATAAGTGTTCTCCCCACGAAAAAAAAAATGGTGCTGAATATGCTCATTAGCTTGATTGTGGTGATTATTTGTGTATATATATATATATCGCATTGTGTGCTTTAAATATATACAAGTTTTATTTGTCAGTTATACCTCAATAAAGATAGAGGGAATCACTCACATACACACACACACAATCACATAAAACTTAAAACTGTGACAGCAAAGCTCACTGAATAATAAGCAGAGAACCCTCTTGGGGAGCATGACATTTTCATGTTAGATCATTCACACGACGCACAGCAGGAGTTTGAAATGGAAAAATATTAAACCAGCAGGTCAGTCAGTCCTTCAATACTTGTCGCCAGCATTTCCTTCAGTTCCAGGAACACTGGAGGCTCGGGTGTTTTTCTTTTCAGAAAGTTAGAGAATATGAGCAACATCTGTGGTGTGTGTTGATACTTGTCGAACCAAAGCTCAGAAATGTCGGCCTAAAGCAAGTAAGACTTGGAAAGGATACTGGTTGCTGGACAACCTCAGATTCCGGCTCATCTGAGATTTAGCAAAGGGATGAAACAAGGTCCCTGGCCTTCTACCCCTCCTAATTTTCAGAGGATGAAGAAGGCATCTAATATAATACTACACCCTTGGGGATCCAGGCACAGAAAAAAAAAAATTTTTTTATATTTACTGGGGAGAAGGGTTAAACTTATGAGAACAGTTAATGGAATAAAGCATTTTGTGAGAACTGTAGGCTGTTGCAATTGCTAGAGTGTCTTTATTTCCGCACCATGGAACCACGTTTGAGGAGAAGGGCTCAGATTCAAAGGAGGGGAGTAGAACTTCATCTGGAGACAGGCATGGGGTTTTCACTCTCCTTGAAGAAAGGACAGTAGAGGGGGAAACGGTAGCCCTGGAAAGACTTCACTGTACAAAATGGAGAGGCTGCTAGAAGGACACATAGCTAGGAGGGTAAGGAAAGCAACAAGAAGGGTCATTGCTCTCTGAGTATGTTCCCCAAAAGTGTTCAGATACCATACTGTGTGGTTGGTGTTGGAACCCTGATAAAAAACCAGATGGATGGAAAGTGGCATCTTGTTTTGTGACCCTGATTACCGGTGACACTGAGTACCTTTCAAAATGTTACTTTTTACTTCAATTTACGTATGGTTCCCACTCAGGGCTGACTGGGCATGGTCTCAGAGGTCTGAGTTTAAATCCTGTCCCTGGTATTTCCTGACTGTACCAGGTCTCTGAATCTCAATGCCCACAGCTTCCTCAGCTGTAAACAGAATAAAGATGCCTGGTCTGTTTGCCTCAGTGACAAAAATTGATTGGCTGCTTCCTGGACATTCTTCCAGAGCCAACTTGTTAAGACCTATGCAACTATATCAGGCAGAGAGTGATCGGAGGAGCAGAATCACCAGGAGTGATAGAAAACAAGGGCTTCATTATTTGAACTTGACCATACACAATTATGGGGAGCTATTAAATAGTCCATGTAAGACTCTTGTTGTGTATGGCACTAGCTCTAAAATCAGCAGGGAAAGCATCTCGAAAAGAAAAATGAAGGTGAAGTGGAAGAGAGTAAGGACAAACTGGAACCCCCTGACAATGATCTGAAACCAACGAGGATAGGCTGGAATCCACATTGATCTCTCCAAAAAATCAAATTAAATAATGTGACTCTGGCACCTTTTGCCACTTGGCCTAGAAGCTGAAGAACTGAACGATAATCTGGGCAGATGAGCAGCCACATGTGTGAACTGCAGCAGGACCAAAGCTCAGCACCAAGCTTCTAGGGGTGAGAGCACCGCTACGTGTCACCTCTGCCTCCCACACCTGCAGCTCTCCCCCGCCTGGAGCTATGCAGGTGGAGAATTCTGGGAAATGTAGTTCCATTTCAACCAAACACACTATTAATCCATAACAGCAGCTCCAGGAAATAATGACAAATGTCAACTGTGCTAGTTGCAGGCCCGTTACTGAAATATTTGATATGTGCACATCATGGTCATTCCATTTGACAAACTGCTCCTTTGTGCAGTTGTCCATGAAGAGTAAGATCGAAGGAGAGCAGTGGTCAATTTTCTATAAATGTAAGATTTTATAAGTGAAGAAACGGGTAAGAGAGGCCGAAATAAAATCTGGGGATCTGTCTGCTGCCTTGGGAGAGAGACAGGAGAAAGCTCATCTTAGTTCCTCCGTGCTCCATAGGTCTCAGCCGGTACGAGTGCCCAAAGAGTCCACCTCATGGGTTTCCGCAATTGCCAAGTGAAGTGCATCTTTGTCTCTCGAAACCATCCTCTTTTACAGGAAAAGAATTAAAAAGTGAGGACCACATAAGTACTAACTAATTATGAGCTGGAATGTGTCAGCCAGAAATAAGTTATAAGCTGGCCAGAGCCTGCAAACTCTAGTTAGATGTTTAATAAAGTTCAGGCATGCAGCCGCGAGCACTCCTGGACGCTTGCCACCTTTTATTATGGTGGCGCCTGGCAACGGGCTTGTAGTTAAGAATCTGTCAGCCTTTCCATTAGAAACTCCATCTTTTCAGGACTCTCTAAATCTCTTTTCTTAAAATCACATAAATTAGAAACTTGTATGTAGCTTGTCCAAAATGAGAATATTTTGTGGTGGTTGTCATTGTTTTGTTTTGTCTTTCAGATTTGAAGAACCTCAATCTGGTTCTGTCCTTTACTGTACGTACAAAAAAAAAAATTTTAAAGCAGTAGAAGAAAACCAGAAAAGACAAAATTAATAGATAGGTCATTGGTTTGGTTCCAATTTTTCCTGTAGAAATGACCTGCTCTTTCCTTTCCCTTTTGGAGGCCATTCTGAAAAAGGAAAATACACTATAGCAAAGTGTTTTGTGTAAAGATAAAATCTGTCTTTAGATATGTCCAAAGATAAGAAATGTAGCTTTCCATTTCTTAGCTTAGTATTAGATTGTTAGCCTGGCAACACAAAAGAAATTAGGGAACATTTTTATTCTTCAACATATATTCTTAAGAAGCAATCTCCATTGGAAAAATCTCATAGCCAAATCAGAAATACTGGATTAAACTGGAGAACTTGCAGTCATTCCTCAGTTCTGATTGTAAGATACATTACGAATTTAATAGCAGCTATTCGGAAGGAAAGAAAGGAGGGAGGGGAAAGGGGGAAGGGAAGGGAAGGGAAGGGAAGGGAAGGGAAGGGAAGGGAAGGGAAGGGAAGGGAAGGGAAGGGAAGGGAAGGGAAGGGAAGGGAAGGGAAGGGAAGGGAAGGGAAGGGAAGGGAAGGGAAGGGAAGGGAAGGGAAGGGAAGGGAAGGGAAGGGAAGGGAAGGGAAGGGAAGGGAAGGGAAGGGAAGGGAAGGGAAGGGAAGGGAAGGGAAGGGAAGGGAAGGGAAGGGAAGGGAAGGGAAGGGAAGGGAAGGGAAGGGAAGGGAAGGGATTACCTACATAAATATAATCACTGGTGTTAAGATGCATCTTAATTTAAGGAATATATATATGCTGTATATATATTTGAGGGAAAGAGGAAGTATCTTACAATAAGAAAATAGGGCATATCACTCATTATCGTTTACAAAACACTTTCAAGCAAATTTTGCCAAATCATTCTTCCCTCCCTAGATAAAATACCAGGCAGATTCCATAACTTTTCTAGTTATCTTTCGGGTTTCAATAAGCCAGTTAAATATAAAATCAAACTACCAAAATCTCATTTAATTTAAAATACCTCCCTGCCTCAGCTTGGGCTTGAACCAGCTTGGAAGTCTGCAGAAGTGAAAAAAATGTGATGAGTGCTCTGAGATTTTTTTTTAAGATGCCAAGGGGAACCTTAGCCAGTTTGGATCAGTGGTTAGAACGTCAGACCGAGGACTTAAGGGACCCGGGTTCCATTCCAGCCAAGAGGCATGTACCTCGGTTGTAAGCTCGATCCCCAGCCCTGGTCGGGGCACGCACGGGAGGCAACTAATTGGGGTGTGTGTGTGTGTGTGTGTGTGTGTGTTCCACTCTCTCTGAAAAACAATGGAAAAAATATCCTCAAGTGAGGATTAAAAATAATAATAATAATAATAATAATAATAATAATAATAATAATGGCAAAAGGGTAGAGGCAGAGAGGAAAGATGAACTTTTACTTGGCCACCCTCTATACATTTTTTAAATATGTTTTTATTGATTTTAAAGAGAGAGGAAGGAAGAGGGAGAGAGAGAGGAATATGGATATGAGTGAGAAACATTAATCAGTTGCCTTGAGACCGAACAAGCAACCCAGGCATGTGCCCTGAGGGGTAATCAAACCGGAGACCTTCCGGTGCACTAGAGGATGCTCAACCAAGTGAGTCACACCAGCCAGGGCAGTTTTCTTTCTTTTTTTAATTTTTTTACCTTGCTCTTTCTCTTCTCCTCCCCTCCCCCTGCTGCCTCTGGCTGCTCCAAGGATGGAATGAGATACAGATTAGGAGAGAAAGGTCCTATTATTAGACTGATCTTGCAGCAGTTCACCCAGGACAGTCCTGGCTTACCTCGGGAGTTTCAGTCATGCCTGTTGCTAGGCTGTTGCTAATGAAATGTTCGTTACTAACAGCTCTATGAAATTCACCAGGAGGGGTGTGGTAGACCTCCACTCTCTACTTCCAGCTCCTGCCATGGTTCTGTCTGGTAGCATGGGAGAATCAGGGCAAGAAGACAGAGTCTCCCGTTTAACATATGGTTAAATCTGAGTGATGACCATAGTGAGGGCCCTTTCCCTATATCTGACCTTTTTCAGATGCAAAGTGACAACATTTCTTTTATCTGGACAGCATGTAGAGATAGCCTACTAGTATAGCCTTCAACATGCTGAAAGCTATGAGTCTCTCAAGTAGGAGAATTAGTGAGAAAGATGAGAAATTGTAAGCTGCTCACTTGTGAAGTATGTGTGAGAAACATAGGCTGAGAAACCCTGCCATGTGGAGAGTAGTGTGAAAGCTTTTGCTGCAAAGGTTTTCCATATAGGATAAATCCACAACTTTTTATTCTTTGATAAGTAAATACATTCTAGATAACAAAAGCCAGATTTCTCACTGTCGAAGAAAGAAGTTAAAGGAAAGGAAGAGAATAGAATGCATTGGATTGAAATCAAAGGTATGAACTCATGAACTCATAAATATATATATATATGCTGATAGATATCAAAATATAAATATATTTGTGTATATATGTTTCCTAGTCTGCCTGCTCAGAAAATCTAGGAATAACGACAACCTAGTAGCAATCTGAGCCCACCCAGAAGCCAAATCTTCGTTTCTATGTACCATTTTTCCAATCAAAGGAATCAGGGATTCTTGGAAAACAGGTTTATTCTAGGGCTCGTCCAGGAAAAATACAAGATGAGGTGTTGAGATCTTGTGGTGCCAGAAAATAAGGAAGTGTTTGAGAAAGGATAGGACTAGGACCCAACCTAGAGGGTTTCCTCATGGTCAAACATACAATAATTTGATCAAAAAAACAGTACTGGATTATAACCCACAGAATAAAATAATTTTCTATGAGTGAGTGCATAATGATATAAATGAACAATTGAATCAATAAATAAATGGGAAAAAAGGACAGCTCTTCTTTACAGAAGATCCCCAACTAATAAATGCAGAAGAAATAAGGGAAATAAAAAATCATCATTAGGCAAATATCACAATAATAATTGTTGCATATAAGATGTAATCAATGGATGCTAAAACCACTGGGCAAAATTTAAGGAGAATCAGGATATCAGCATAGTTTCAAAATATTTTGCCTAAGATATTTATTATATAGGGGAAATTGTAACTTGACAGTGGAGAAACCCAACAGACACTTTAACCAAGTGATTGAGGTTAATATCATGAACAACAAAATATATTAACATCATGAACACCCTGATATGATGCAGTAAGAAGGACACAACATCACTTCTGGTGGTATTCTTTTCAAAAATGCACAATCTAAATGTAATCATGAGAAAACATCAGACAAACTCAAATTGAAAGTTATTTTACTCCCACTTTTCATTTATGAAAGTACCTTGGTTACTTGACGTGATGGTCAGTTTTATGTGTCAACCTGGCTAGGCTATAGTCCCCAGGTATTTGTCCAAACACTAATCTAAGTGTTGCTGTGAAGGTATTTTGCAAATGTGATTAAAGTCCACACTCAGTTAACTTTAACTAAGGGAGATTATCCTAGATCATCTTGGTGACCCAAATCCAAATCAGTTTAAAGACTTTAAAAGTAACACTGAGACTTTCCAGAAGAAGAAAAAAAATCTGCCTGTGGACTTAGCCTTAGCCCTTGCCAAGAGTCTTTGCTTGCCAGACCCCAAAACTGACCAAACCAATTCTCTGCAAGATGTCCCTTATTATATATCTCCTACTAGTACTCTTTCTCTGGTGGAACCCTGACTGATGGAGATTATAGACTCTACAGTTATCCTCCCTGGGACGTCTGTGATCTGGAATTAGATCCTGTAGAGTGCCCAATGTCCAAATACTGACTCCTCCCACTGAGATCTCTCACTAGGAACCCCTATTTGCAATTCTCTAATTTCTGAGAAACTTTTCCTGACTTGCCTTAGGGTAGCTATAAATGTATCATCTGAACAGGGTCATTAATTTTTTAGAGTGAAAGGGGGCACCATTCACTGGATCAGGCACCAGCCTCTGAGCATAACCCAGGCAGCTCTGTGCAGAGCAGATGAGGAATCAGCCTCTTATTCCTCCCTCAGCCCCTGACATCCATTCTTCAATTATGGCTTCCTCGGGGCTGGCACCTTCAACAAGCTCCTCAACTGGCCCAGGGAAGCATATACCTTTGTGCCCCCGGTGAAAATGCAGATCCCTCCCTGGTCAGTCTTGTCTCCTTTCTCAGCCATTGGGACAGCGTCAGCCATAGGCTATAAATATCTTTTTCAGGCGTAAATATAGTAATAGTCCCAAATTGCAAAGGGTATGAGTAAAACTTTCTAGGTGGTTCTCTTGAATTCTCTAAACTTGGGGGACTTTCTGCCTCCACCATGAATGGGAGAAATGCCCAGCCTGTCAACAACACCCTCACCAGAGAAGTCCCCGTTGGGCTCTTCAATTCTATAGCCTTCCTTTATATACTCAAAAGCTGCCTGCACAACCCCAGAAAGTTCATTTGGTCCCAGTTGTTTTTGGCTTTGGGGGCCTTTGAGGAAACTGAATCAAAATAAAAGTTTCCTTTGACACCCCCACAGCCTCTACCCACTTAAGTCTATCACAATCAGTGAGGCAGGCAGGATAGCTCCTAGGGTCTTATTTAAAAGTGAGAAAATGTATGTCTTACACAAAATCAAACAGCTGATAAATGACAAAGCCAAGAAGAGAAACCAGATCTTCCAACACGTAGTCTAACAAACTTCTTACATACCACATTTTCTCACTAACAAAACAATTGAAACACCCAATTTTATGAGTACAGAGGGTGGGGTCCATCAGCTTTAAACAAAATGCACAAGAAATGCTTCCTGTATTCAAATTTGATTAAGTCTACATTAGACTTATGGTACATGTCTCTCCCAGACCAATAATTTTCCTATTGTTCAGAACCTTTCCCAGCTAATTATCCTACAAAACAGTGTACCTACCAGACCTGCAATGTCATCTATGAATCAAAGAAAAACAAACAGAAAACAATCTCCTGCTCTCACCCTCAATCCAAATAATTAAAACACACATTCTAATGTGCTCCATTTCAACACTGTGAATTAATTAGTCTGGATCAGCTTCAATGTTCTAAGAGCATTCTAGACCAAGGGTAGGAAAGCAAGGGTATCATTTAGTCATCCACACCCCAACACAGGCCGGACTCATGAGAAACTGCCAAAAATGTTCTCTCCTACAGCATGAGGCAGGGCCCTCCTTCCAAGCAGAGACTGGAGGAAGTTTCCTTCTAATTCAAGGTAAGCTTCCCTCTTGGCTTGGAAAAAAACTGAACTCTGACATGGTCTGTTAGCCTTGCTTGTGATTACACAATGAGGCAGAATCAATAAGTAGGTATGTGGGGTAAGCACAGCTATTCTCCTCTTTGCAAAATCAGAGCAGTGGAAGTCTACAAATTCTAGGGAATGACCTGTCAGCTTCCTGGCTGAGGTGAGTACCCACCCACAGCCTTCTAAGGAGGAAGGTGAACACACCCAGGGTGAGTGTAGAGAGAGGGAAGATCACCATGTCATGAATGAGTGCTCTCCCCTCAGAATGGCCCATGCTCCTCATCTGTTTCTCTCAACATCCTTCCCTTTGGCAAGAGTTGTCCCCTGTACTTCCTTGAAGCCCTCCCATTTCTGTGCATTTTCCATGCTCGGAGTACTTGCCTAACTCTAATTCAGATTCTCCTCTCCTCTCCTCTGTTGCGCATTCTCAACAGGCTCCACCTCAGGGGCAGGGGGGGAAAAATTGGATCCTGGGGGGGTTGGGAAAATCTTTTCAAAAATATTTTAATGTTTAAAGCACAGCTATACATACAGTATATAAACAGAGAGACAGTATATCTACAGCATTAAAATTGTCATGGAGGAGGCGATTAGGGGAAAAGTCTAAAAAGGTCTTCTTAGGGGAGCGATAAGGGAAAAGGGATGAGAAACACTGGTCTACACTGAAGAAGAAGCATCTGGCCTGGCCTCCGCCTCATTCTTCTCACCCTCACCCACCCTACACATCCCCTCTGGGGGATGCTTCCCTAAGCACCAGTCAAGCTTAACTCCTCAGTCTTACATCTTGCTGCCCCAGAACCTCATCGTCATCTCCAATCAAACTTGGGAACTTTTGATTCCTTCCATACTTTGGGTCATGTCGTCTCTTCTGCCCATTCCCTCATGAACCACCTCTGCCTTTGAAAACACTATAAATTCTTCAATGCTCAGCTGAAGTACCAACTCCTTTATTAAATCTTTCCAGGACCACCCCCAACAAAGTTTGTTCTTTCCTTTCTCTGACACTCATGATATTCAGCCTAGCACACAGTATGGCATAATCAATTACCATCCCTAAAAATATCTGAATAAAAGAACCTTTTATTGTTGAAGATCTAGAGCTTAAGTACTCTAATCAAATGTCTGGTTTTATTGTTCATAGGGACTTTATCAAAACATTGGAGATAAGGCAAGCTATTACTGGAATTCAATGTGACTAAAAACATAGTTTACAACTCTTTTTCACCATCTTCCCTAACTACGCATACTAATTGGCATTTGATCTTCAATCTGAGACATGCAAGAAAACTGGACATTGCTTGTATTCATTTTTCATTGCTGCTATAACAAATTATTATAAATTTGGTGGGTTAAAACACAAAATTTTATTTCTCTCACAGTTTTGTAGATTAGAAGTTCAACATGGTCTCACTGGGCAGAAATCATAACTATGGTCACTTCTGGACCCTCTAGGAAAGAATCCATTTCCTTACCTTTTCTAGTTTCTAGAGACTGCCCATAAATCTGGGTTCATGGCCCCTTCCTCTTCCTTCAAGGCCAGAAAAAGTGAGAATCTTTCTCACATAGCACCCCTCTGACCTCTCCATTGTCACATCTCCTTCTTGGACCCTCTTCTCCTGATGCCATCTTCCACATTTAAGGTTCCTTGTGATCCTGGGTTTGTCCAAATAATCTCCCTATTTTAAGGTCAGCTGATTAGCAACCTTCATTCTATCTGCAGCCTAATTTCCCTTGGCCATGTAACCTAACATATTCAGATTCTGGCAATTAGGATCTGGACATTTTTGTGGGGCCATTATTTTCCCTTCCACACTGCTCCACCAATAAAAAGAAAAATAAATAAAAGTGAGAAGTTATAGACAGAGCTGAAGCAGCTAAAGGGAAGGAAACTGCATCCTTTACAATCACATATGGAGAAAGCATAGAGCTCTGATTAACAACAGAGTATATTTGACTCCATTCTCCTAAATCAATGAGCCTTTTGAATAGAAGACTTGATCAATCAGAGTTCTGAGTTCAGGCTCCATCTACTAATTGTGTTAACTTTAGCCTAACTAGCATATACCCATTCTGGGGCTCAGATTTCTCACTTGTCAAATAGAAATGATACCATCACAGGGAGATTGTGTGGAATAACTTGGACAACACATATCATTTTATAAGGTAGTAACATTAATAATAACAACAAGGATATATGGTAGACTTGATACCAAGTGCTATGGTAAGAGCTTTAACATCCTCTCTTTAATTTTCACAACCCAATGAGGTAGTATTTATTATTTTACCTACTTACAGAAAAGAAAACATGGGCTCAGAAAGACCAAGTAATTTTCCCAGCTGGTGTATAATATAGCCAAGATTGGAACCGTCTTACATCACTCCCAAAACCTCTACTATTAACCTCTATGACATAGGATGTAAATCTAAGTTACAAAAACTAGTTTGAGAGTAATTCATTCTCTTACTGATAAAAGACTAAAGCCTTGAAATGAGCATGTTCCCATCTGACACAACTATTGGAACCCCACTGTTATAACCTACCACACTGCTAGGGAGAGCTTTGCTTATAAACTACCTCCAAGGCTCTGTACAGAAAAAGGTAACATTATGCTTGAGTACTTATTTGCTTCTGAAAGGGCCGTGGACGGAGACTCTAAGGGTTCTATCCCAAAGAGCTCTTGGCTCAATCACACTTCCTTCTCCTATGTAGTTTTCTACCAAGAACTGACACATGGCTTCTATTCTAGACTGAAATCTGCATTGCACACTCCCAGGAAAGTCTACCATATTATTTTCCAGAGCACTCTTCAAACAACAAACAAGCCAAAAATTGTTTCTGTTTTTCCACTTTAAGAAAATTTTAAAAAGTTTTCCCTACGTGCACAATGTCTATATGGTGTCTCTAGTAAATTATTTTCACATGTCGTCTACCAGACTCTGAATCTGCAGAAAGCACACCCCTCCTCATGCCTGGGATGACCTCTCACCCAAGAGGTCAGTACCTAAAAGGCAGTATGAGCCAACTGTGTTGTGTGCTCCATTACCCATGAGATTATGAGTAATTGTGGGTAATTGCTACAGCAAATGAGTTATAGTTAATTACTAGTGTGGTCTTAATCCCAGCAACAAGTGAAAGCAAAAACGTTCATTGGCATTTCACTCTGTACTATAATGAATACAGCTTGCAGTTTTAGTTGATGCCAAAACATTCACTATTATGAACAGAGTCTGAAATCCCAAGGGAATCAGATAACTGAGTGTTTAAGCATGTAGGATTTTTCTTTCCCCACTTTTAATTTGCTGCCAGGTATTTTTAAGGGCAACTCAACTTCCTTTTTAGCCTAGGCAACCACATGGGCTTTTGCTAAAGTTTGCAAATGTTAAGAGTCACCTGATTCTAGAACCTGCTAAAAATACTGTATTATAAGAATTTAAGGCATCATTTGTAAGGATAAAATGAAATAATAGAGTCTGAAGTTCTTTAGAAAGATGAAAGCACAATACAATTATAAGGTATCATTACCCCCTTATAACTGTGATCTAAATGCCCCATATAAAATATAATTTGTTAATCATTGCATATAATGTCAGTGATAATCAGTACATACCTGGGTAAGTGTAAAATGTAGCCTTTCTTAAACTAGTAATCCAAGAGTATTTCCTTTCATTACCTAAACCCGTATTTTAGTTGTTCAGATTTGGGGATGCTTCCATTCTTATAGGAAGGAGTTCCGTTTAAGACTGATAACACAATGGAGATAGGAGCTGAAAATATTACAAAGCCAACACTAGAATCTGGGTCTTCTGATAAGTAGCTTAATGTCCCTGGGCAAAGCATGTAATCATTTGAGTCACAGCTTTCATATCCTGTAAAATAGGCTGGATAACTTACATCTAAAAATATTGTAGGGATAGAGCAAAAGTAAAAGGAAAAACACTTTAGAATGTTAAATGTATATGAAATCAAGGCATATGAACAATAGAACACACTATTTATAACAACATTAATAGTTTCCTCATGAAATGAGGACATTTTAGCTTTTTTCCCCGTCAAAACTGCTTTAACACCACGTTTCTGCATTTAAAGGTTTGGGCAAGGGAGAAAATTTTGTTTGAGCTGCAAAACCAAATGGGAGAAAGGAGATTGGCACTAATTTTCCTCTGATTGAGCCCAGAGGAAGAATGGTATAGGGACTTGCACATTTCCAAATTTTGTCAAATTTGGTCTGCAGCCAGCACTGCCTCACTTTATCTAGATGTCTCCCTGCATTCTGAAGTGAGTGCTGTTCTCCAGGGAGACGAGGGCCTCAGTTAAAGAAGGAACTTCCAGGAAGAGTCTCTCCACTTTAATCTTTTTCAAAAGGAAGCTTGGACTATGGTCCAGGGCCTCAAGGACCAGATGAACTTGAGGAGATGGGGATTGTAAATGCAGCTGATAATCCATCCCTGCCAGCATTTCCTATCCATCCAGAATGCAGACGTTGGGGAACTCTCCTTTTACTCATGTACATAAATTTACAAAGTATACACTCACTCAGGAACTAATACTTATGAAGCGCCTGCTTGTGAAGAACACTCTCTGGGTTCTGGAGACTCAACAGTGAGCAAGACATTTATCTTTTCTTCTAGCAGAACACAAACCATAGGAAATGAGTCCATAAACAAGAAAATGTCAGGCTATAATGAATCCTTTCCCAATCATTAGAGTAAGACTATGGCGGGCATAACTGGGTGATAAGTGAAGTCCTCCCTGAGATGACATGGTAAACTGAATCTCAACGACAGGAAGACTCAGGAAGACTAATGTCCCATCTCAGAGCTTTCTTCCTGCTCCCCTTCCTTCCCTTCCTCTGCTGTGGATCTAGGGCTCCCATAGGGAAGCCGCTGGAATTCTGTGTACCCAAGAGATAGTGGTAAAAAGCCAAAATCAGTTTATATATGTCCTACAATAACTGTGGCAGTAAGGAATTGAGCCAGGTTCATTTTTATTTTATATATATACATGTGTGTGTGTGTGTTTTAATATGTATATATTTTATAAGAATAATATATATCATATAATTTTATATAAATAAAATATATATCATATTTATATAAGTGAAATAATATATGTAGAAAATACAGTATTATCAGCCCTTGAGTGATTCACACAGACCAGTGTGATCATATCATTCTCCAATTCAATAACCCTTCATTGAATTCCCACTTTCCACACTGGACACTGCAAACACATGAGCTGCTAACGTCTTGGTGGGGAGTGAGGGAGAGCACACACATTGTTGTAAAGATCAGAAATTTTCCCAGTAAAAATCCCAGGTTCCCAGAATCATTTGAAAAAAATCAGAAGTTCTGGCACCTTAAGGTTCCTATTTCAGCATGGCATCACCAACAGGAATTGAACATCAGCTGTCCACAAATTTCCATCAACAGTAATTTCATTAAATGTCAGTTTCACATAATTTTCTAATTTTTATTCTGGTTTCTTCTTTGACACTTGGGAGGTTTAGAAGTGTATTTTTAAATTTATTGACCTATAATGTGTCCCAAAGCTATCTCTTTGTTACAGATTTCTAACTTAATTGTATTCTGTTTGCATAATGTGATCTAAACAACATTCCTGATTTTTTAATCAGAATTACTTTGTGTCTAAAAACCAGGTTAGTTTACATAAGTCCTCCAGATGTTCTCTACTGGTTGGGGAAGTATCCCATATATGTCTATTAGATCTGGTTAATCTATACACTTACGCAGTGTTTGTCTGCCTTGTCTACATATATTTGAAGGAGTAGTCCGAAAATCTCCCACTATGACAGTTGACTTGTCCATTTCTATAATTTCATCAAATTTGAAGCTTTTTCTGTAGGCATTCTATAATCATCTCCAGAATGTCTTTATCTAATATTAACCTGGATAATTTTAGCTAATATTAACCAGTTGTTCTGAAAACTCCACCTTCTTTCCTTTTTATGTGCACTTGTAAGTTGTCTGTGTCTGAGTTGATGTTCGTATGTAGGTTGGTTTGTTCACCCAGTGAAATAGTCTTTTTCTTTTGACTATAAATCTTAGTCTACTCTTATCCATTTTGATTGATGGTGTATTTGAACTGACCTTTACTACCTGGTTCTGTATTTTCTCTTTCTTCAAGTTTTTCGTTTTTGCCTCTCGTCTTGCCCCCGTTTGGCTTGATGGTGTTACTTCCCCCGCTCCATTCCACGTTTCCTTCTTCTGATTTGAAAGTCATACCTGTATATCTAACCTGCCAGTGACACCCTAGAAATGATCAATGTGCGTATTTGACTTCTAAAAGTAGAGGTTAATTAATATTTTTACCTCCTTTTGAAAAATACATGAACCTTAGAGCACTTAAATGTTAATCACACACCTTCTGACTTACATTTATGTATTTGAGGATTTTATTGTAATGTTGATTTTACATACCCATAAACTAGATTTTTCATTGTTTAATGTGGTATTTGCTTATATATACCCACAGGTATACCATATTATTTATTCACTATTCATTCTTGAATCTCAAGTGCTCCTCTGCGCTCATTTTTCTTCTTCTAGAATAAATATAATCTATTAATGAATAACTATTGGTAGTAAACTCCTTCAAGTTTTGAGGGGCTTTTTTTGGTTTGTTTTGATTTGGGTTCTTTTGCTTGTTTTTGTCTAAAATGTCTTTTGATTTCATTCTTAAATGATAGTTTCACTGGATTTTCAATTTTATATTTAAATGTCTATATCAACATTTTTCTTTGGTACACTGCAGAAGATTATTACATTTTCTTCTGGGTTCTACTGTTGCTATTAAGAAGTCAGCTGTCGATCTGGTTAAAACATCTTTGTGGACGACCTTTCTTTTCTCTCTGGTTGCTTTTTCTTTTACAGATTGCTTTCAAAGTCATCTCTTTGTCTTTGGTGGTCTGCAGTTTCACTAGGATGCTTCTCAGATGGAATTTCATTTTAATTCCAGTTGAGATACCTTCTGTTTCCTAAATCTAAAGACTGCAGTTCATCAATTGAGAAAATTTCTCAGCTATTATCTCTTTGAGTATTGTCTTTCCCTAATTCTCTCTATTTTATCTTTCTGAGATTTCAGTTATATACTTATTGGGCCTTCTTACTATATCCTCTTAACTTTTTTTGGTATTTTCTATCTTTAGTTTTCTTGGCTGCTTTCTAGTTTCTGGGGACTTCTTCAGACCTGTCTTCCAGTTTAGTAATTTTCTTGTTGGCTGTTTTCAATTTGCTATTTACAAACTCCGTATTTTATTTTAATTATTTTATTTTTATTTCTGGAAATTTTATTGGGTTTTGCTATAAAAATCTACGTCATCTATATTGATAGTTTCTTATTCCGTTACCATCCTTTCAATAGCCTCATCTATTTATTTAAATGTATGAAATATATTTATTTTATAGTCTACATCTGATGATTCTTCAGGTCTTACAATTCTGATTCTATTTTGTTTTTCTGCTGACTCTTATGTTATCCAAATTTCTTGCACATTTAGTGATTTTTGCAATTGTTTTATTGTGAGCTCATGTTCCTTAGACTTTTTCTATGAAAATTCTCTGAAATCTGTTTTGAAAGTACACTTCTGAAGAAAGAATCTGTTTGCTTCCACCAGTTGCCTGGAGGCACTTATCAACCCAGGACCACTTTTTACTAAATTTTTGTCTTGGAATTTTGTTACACTACTCAGATAGAGTGAATTACAGCCTCCAAACTCATGTAAGCTCAGGCTTGTGGTTAAAAATTCTCAGGTGAGTATATTATTTTATTTTATTTTATTTTATTTTATTTTATTTTATATTTTTTATAGCATTTAGAACAAAGTCGAAGACAGTCAAGTCCCCTTTGTGGGGCTGGACTTTCTAGTTTACCCATTTGTCACCTTTTAGGGTCCTGTTTTTAAAAGGGGTTCTCCAATCAGATTTCTGGCCCTTTCTGGGCCTTAGGCCTAGTCTCTGGACTTCCATGCTGTATCTTAAGTGCATAGCCCGGCTGGCATGTCTCAGCGGTTGAGCATCAACCGATGATCCAGATCAAGGTTTGATTCCCAGTCAGGGCACATGCCTGGGTTTTGGACTTGATCCCCAGCAGGGGGCATGCAGGAAGCAGCCAATCAGTGATTCTCTCATCATTGATGTTTCTATCTCTCCCTCTCCCTTCCTCTCTCTGAGATCAGTAAAAATAAAAAATAAATAAAAAATTTAAAACTAAGTGCGTAGATTACCAAGTATTGGCAGATGCACACGGGGGGAAAATGTACTTTCTCATCATTTCTTGCTTTTGTTATTTTCTCCACTGTTAGCTCAGTTGTGCTTTTTAAATGTTTTATTTCAAAATATATTTTACTGCTCATTTTAAGTGTCCTGCACCTGAAGGGGTACATATAGAGAGAGAGCATCTATGGTGTTTTTGGCTAACACCATTATTTACCATCCTTCTTTCCGCATCAGATGGTAAACACTCCAGCTACTGTGTTCTGTCGAATTTGTCATTCCTGGTGCACAGTCATCATTTAATAAATGTTTGTTGTCTGAAATAAATCTGTTCTGTATTATTTGAATAAAATCCTGAAAACACTTATAGAAACAACACAATTCCCCCTCTTGGCTTCCCACTTTCACTCTTTTTCTCACACATAGAAATATGTCTCCTTGACTATCAGGTACTCTTAGTTTATAATATGTTAATTCAAAATACCCTCTGGCTTCATAAAGCAAGTAACCACATTTTTACCTGAAAACTCAATTAACAAGCACCAGCCCAACATCAGCTGTTTGAAATAAGATGATTATATAAAGTGCAGGAAGACTTCACTTAGCAGTGCATTTTTCTATATTTAGACTTGTTATAGAATTAATTATTCAGTGGTGTCAAAATTTTATACCTAAGCAACCCTTACATCAGAGATGAGTAAATACATAAATGGGGCCTAGAGATGTAGCTAGAGTTCTTTTCATCTTAAACAAGTGATTAAAATATTGCTTTATACTCCAAATTAAGTTGATGCTTGTTTTTAGCAACAATATTGTAAATTACTTACCAGTAAACTATATACCACCACCATCACCATCCATTTCAGAGTCAAGGTATCCATCAGAAAGATGTACTACATAATTAGACTTTGCCTAATTCTTATGTGGGTGTGTATCCCGTTTCTAGAAGCACCATAATACAATGTTAAAGGGGAGGAAGATGTAAAAACTTACCAAAACTAGACTGCTATAGAAAGAAAACCCAACTTTTTCATCAGCCCAGACCTTCCATCCATAACCTCACATACGGCTCCAATTCAGGAGCAGTGTGCTTAATCGCCTATGAGGCATTGCTTGGAATGCCAGTGAGCACAAAGGGCAAGGTCAGGACCATGTGAAGCAAGGATAGGTCTTGTCCAACAGGGTGGGGCTGCCACTTACCTCCAGTCAAGTGTTTCCATGTGGAAGTGCAGGTCGGCTTTGCAGAGCTCCCAAACCAAGAATCCAGATTTGTATGTGAATTTTTCTTAATTTCAAGTTTGTCTTAATTAGGTAGAGCGGGGAACTTTACATGATTCCTGAAATTACAAAATAGAACATGGGAAATGATTTTTATATTCTTGGGAATGAAGAAAAATCCCAAGTTACAGAAAACTCAGAAGACAAAAAAACAAAAGTTGGCTATATAAAATTTTTATCTGCATAACAAAAACACCATAAACAAAGCAAAAATCACATGCAAAAACTAGCAAATATTTACAGGTAAAATGGCAGTTTTCTTAGTATGCCAACTGCTATTGGAAATGAGATAGATTCCAGTAAAAAAATATTGGCAACAAGAGGAAGAGATGGTTCACAGTAAGGGAAATGCAAATGGTTCTAATGCATATGAGAAGATGAACATCACTCATAATAAGAAAAATGCTAATTAAATTACCATGAGATGCCATATTTTACTGACTAATCTGGCAACGATCAAAGAGCTTCAAATTGAATTGTTAGCAAAGAAATGGAAAACAGACCTCTCTTACACTGTTGGGGGATTATAAATTGATAAGTCTACAGGAGGGCATTCGGCAGAATCTATCAATACACAAATATGCTTACCTTTGTCTCAGCAAACCATGTTGTATTCAGATATACAGACTGTGTCAATAACATATTTACAAGGATATGTACTATGGTACTCTTAGTGCACACTCTTTGTCCTATGTACAAAGAAGAGGCTTTAAAACAACTACTGAACCTTCTTGTTCATACCAGAATATGTATGGGCTCAATTTGGGAGTCTAGTGTGATGGGCAGGAAAACATCATACATAAAAAGCATGGGACCAGGAATCAGATCCCCCATTGTTTAAATAAGATATACCACTTGCTAGCCATGTACCATTTGGGCCAATTATTTAGCACCATGGAACTCAGTTTGGTCATCTGAAAACTGGTAGTGATAATAGTGACTACTTCATAGGATTGTGAAAAGGCTTACATGAATGTAATTCATGGGAAGGGTTTAAAACATGTCCTAATGTGGCAAACCATAATTTCCAAAAATGGCTATAGTGAAGGCGACTTCCATCCCATATGCCCTTCTGCAATGTGATCCTGTTCCCCTCTATCAAGAGGAAGTCTTCTTCTCCACCCCCTTGAATCGGGCAGACCCTGGATCTGCTCTGACCAAGAGAATACAGAGAAAGTGATGCTGTGCCAGTTCTGGCTATAGCCTTTAAGTGGCCTAGTTTTTACTTCTGCCTCACAGAACCTTTACAACAGAGCAAAATGAGTATTATTATCTAGATTTTACTGTCTAGGAAACTGAGGTTTAGAGAAATTTGAGTAATATCTCCCTTCCCCTTCTCTCCCATCCTACCCAAAACAATCATCTCCACCAAAAACAATGAAAGGTCGGAGTGATGTTGACATCCCTTCTTTGAGACCATCTAGGCATTTCACCCAGTCAGTGTCATTCTGGAAAGATTTCAATTACAAGACCCTCCTTCCTGACCATGAGTGGCCCAACAGATTTGCTTTCCCAGATCCTCTAACTTTATGCCAAGTCATAGGGGCAACATCGATGAGGGTGAGTCACCTGAAAGCAGCATCTTAAGACAGTTATGTGCTCTCAAATTCCCACAATTTCCCTGGCTCTTTCTTGAGGCCTGGCTGGGCAGTTCTTATTTCTTCCTTCAATTTTGAATGCCACCCAGTATCCTTCCAACAAATGTCCTTTCTTTTACCAGACTGGATTTCTGTTGTATATAAGCAAACAACCACCACTGATAACTTCACACCAAAGAGAACAATGAAAGAAGTATGGTTGTCACACTGAGATGGGCAGGAGAAAGTAAGGTTTCCATCTGTGATGGGGGAGGGTCAGGAATCAGTCCATACGAGCACAGGTGAACCTGATCAGGCCAGTCACTGTGGCCACTAAGACAGTACACCTACAAGAGCTGAACCCGCAGGAACTGGCCAGTGGCTGCCCAAAAGGAGGAATGTCAAGACCAGAGGCCTGGAATGTTGCTTCTGAATGCACAGGATGAATTAAACATACAGAATACAAGCTCGAACCTTGGACTTCCCACCTCCAGGCCTGGAAGAGATGCATGGCTTTTCTTTGAGTGCTGAAAGTATTTCTCATGGGCTTAGAGTTGAGCTGGTGGAAAACCAAACCCAAGTGATTGATACTGTTGTCCGCTGAATCCAAACACCAGTTAAATCCACAACCTTGCATGCTCTTTTATGTGAATTCTCGCAACTGACACAGTGACATCTAGGGGGAATGAAGAAGCTGGAGAGGCCCAAACCTGATGTCATCTAATCCTCATAAGAAAACAATGAAGTGGACCACATTTAACAGACAAGTAAATATTTTGTAGACAAGAAAAATTGACAAGTTTCACACTGTAAGTGGCAGAGCCAGAATTCAAACCAAGAAACTCTGACCCAAAGCACACGATCTAAACCAGAGTTGAGCAAACTTTGTGTGAAGATCTTTGCGGGCCACACAGCAGCCTTGCCAGCGGACCAAACTCCGCCAGTGTGGGCCAAAGCAACAGTATATAATTCATAAACAAATGGGTGCGAGTGCTAGCCAATAAAACTTTATTTATGGGCCCCAAAATTTGAATTTGATGTGATTTTCACAGGTCACTAAATATTCTTCTTTTGATTTCTGAAATAATTCGCTTGTGAGCCATACAAAAGCGAAAATTGCTGTAGGTGCCATCTCCTGCTCTTAGCTGTGTGATGTTGTGTCCGCAGAATTGAAACTGATCTTTGGAAATGGGTCCGTAACTCCTTGAAAATGTATCCATAAAAGGCTCTTTCTAGGTAAATATAGCATATGCTTATGCTCTGACTTACAGCAATAGGTCATCATACTGCCAGGGATGGCAGAGCACATTTTGAAAGTGTCCATGTAGGTATTCATTTAAAAAAAAAAACACCCATGTGGACATGAGGCCAGCTGAAATGGAGCATTCTGTAAGGAACTGAAATACAAAGAACCAGGCATGTTTACTTTGCATCCCATAAATGATTTATGAGAACTTTAATATGGCTACTGAGTATACTTTAGGTTTGTTAGACATTTTATTTTTTGATGAGGGAAAAATTTGTAAATTGAAGACCCCGATGTGTTAGCTTGTATTCCAGAGTCAAAGGTATGCGTAAGCACTTGGAAGAAGTTCTCCGGCCACTCTGCTCCCTGCTGCCACTCTGACCAATGTACATTTCTCCACGGTCACTAAAACTCAGACATTAATAATATAAAGAAAGACTCAGTGTCTACTACAAATGCCACATCCGCCTTCAAGAAAGGCAGGGAAGGCAGAATGGGGTGGAGGTGGAGTCAGAAGCAACTTTAGACTTGGTCACAGAAGTAAAATACTTTCAACTCAAGTGCAAGCAGAATCTTATTACCGTCTTCCTATAAGTGGCCAAGAGTGTTGAACTTTTTAGAAAGTCTGCATTCAGATGGATGATGCAGGGACAATAGTTTTAAAAGCCCTTATCTTCAGGAAACTCATTAAATGGAGGAAGGTAGACTAAAATATGTACATAAAGTATAAACAATGATGCTTTAACTCAAAACTAGGAAGAAAATACTCTGTTAGCACAGTAAGAAAAAAGGCATGGGCTAGCAGGAAGTTCATTTTGCAGTTCAGAAAGCCCAGTCTTGTCTTTGTTTGTTTGTTGCATTTGAGACATTTACTTAAAGGCCAAAGCAACTTGGAGGCCCTGTCTGCCTTCCCTCCTCCAGCCTCAGAATCTGAAGATCACGCACCTGTCCGGCCCTTAAAGGGGAGATAGAAAATTACAAGCAACTTCATCAAGAGCCAGAAATAAAAGGAAGTGAAGATTGGGGGAGGACAGGGAGCAGTACCTAAACTAGATCCTGAAGCTAAGTCAGTCTTTCTGTCTGTTTTTGTATGCCTATGAGCTAAGAACAGTTTTCACATTTTTTGAATAGTTGAAAAAAATTAAAAGAAATTTAAATTTAAATTTCAGTATCCATAAATAAGGTTGATTGGTACATAGACACGGCCATTCGTTTACATATTGTTTCTGGCTGCTTCCACTTTGAGTAGCTCCACAGAGCCTGTAGAGGCTACAAAGCCTAACATGTTGTGGCCCTTCACAGAAAAGGTTTGCCAAGCTGTGGCTGAGGGATAAAAAGGCAAGAGACTGAGGAGGAGAGGAAAGAGGGTGGGATCCAGTCCAGGTGGCACTGTCCTTTCCAACTGTGGGAATACACATGTGGGGCACTGGGGGAGCGTGGAATGAATGCCTTGTGCCCTCAAAGAAATCAAGACAAAATGCATAAACTAAGAAATTCACTTGTGAGTTCTCTAAGGGTCACATCATATTGGTTTAATCCAAACTAAAGGACAGACTGAACATTTTTTGGAATTCCAGACATGTGCCAGAACAGCTGACAGGACGCCTCCTTTATTACACATTAAACCTTCCTGGAAAAGTGCAGTTAGTCTATATGTGTGTTTAGGAGGAGGAGATGGGTATGTAGACAAATGCAAATACATTTTAAACATCTGCAGTTGGGGGTGGGACTGATGTGGAAGATTGAGGCTTCGCTCTTGATTATATATACATCTGTAGTTCTTAAGTATTGCAATAAGCACTTTTAGTAATTAAATAGAGCAATAAAAATGGAAGAACTCCATTAAAGAATTACAACCATGAGTTTTGTGGGTTCCAAGATGATGGAAATCACATTTGACTATGCAAGGAAAGGGAAGTGGAAGAGGCAAGTCAGGAAATTCTTCAGGAGGATGTGACATTTGCAATAACCCTTTGATGATCAATAAGATTTGACAGGGTGAAGAGGGCATCGTCTGCCAAAGAAGGGAACAAAGGCACAAGGGTAGGAGCGCTCTGGCCATGGTGGAGAAGGGTCTGCCAGATGTTCCTCAGGCTTATTAATTTTGGAAATGTATTTGCAAGGCTGATTCAGCTCTTTGAACACAAACATACTTCATAACACAATCAGCTGAAATGGAATGCTTAGCTACTTATTAGCACAGATTGCAGCTTATAAGAAAAATAACAGAAGAAGAGAAAGAACATTTTTACTACACTAATATAAAGAAATACTGATGATGTTGGACTATCTTGAAGAATTCCAGCCACACTTGCTTAATGCTTCACAGCACAATAGCAAAAAGTGGATCAATCCAGCCCTGGCCAGGCAGCTCAGTTAGTTAGAGCATCGTCCTGATACGCCAAGGTTGCAAGTTCAATCCCTGGTCAGGGCACATACAAGAATCAACCAGTGAATGTATAAATAAATAGAACAACAAAATCATTGTTTCTCTCTCTCTCTCTCTAAAATCAATTTTTTTAAATGGATCAATCCAGCCACCTCAGTTTCCAAATTAATTAGCAGCTGAGCATTGCTTTATGCAAATGAACGTGAGCAAATCCAGCTTCCAGGTTTAACAATGGTTATTTTGCTTTCCTATCAGTACAATCTACTGGCAATTCTCACTTGATAATAAAATGTTGCTTCTTGGACCCCGCTCCAAACCTACTGAACTAGCACCTCTGCAGGAGGACACTGGCAGTCTACGTTTTTAGCAGGCTTCCGGGTGATATTTACGGATGACAGATTGAGACCCACCTTTGTAGAATGTGCATAACATAGTTTCATGGCATCTACTATTAATGATTTTACTACAGACAAGTTGGAGCAATTGGAGACATCGTTTCTAACTTGACCTTTCCAATCAGTCACTTCAAATTAAAGAATTTAAGGTCACATCCTTTCTGGCTCATCTATGCTCCATTAGGGACACTTGGACTTGGACTCGTTTCTATTCTTCCTCAAACCTTCTTCTCACAGTTTCTGAGAGAGTGAAGTAGAAGAACTCATATAAACCTTCAGCACTGATACCTAGGACATGTCAATAAATGCTGGTTGCCTCCCTCTGCTCAGTTCATCTCAAATCTCTTAGGTAGTTTGTCAGGAGAATTCCCAAAAGAAAGGTGAGAAATGATTGCAGGTCCTTCAGGAAGGCTCCCAGCCTTGTCAGTGGCTGGAGGCAATGTGCTCTCAGTGGTGCTGATTTTAGTGGCTCCTTGGCCATTTCCAAGCAGTCAGCCTTGAGCTTCTCTCCGGAGCACTGGTGCTCCATCTTGGCTCATCTGGGGCCCTTGATGCCAATGCAACCTGACCCTGAGGGCAGCGTGCAAGCAAAGCAAAGTCCCAGTGGCTGAAGCAGGGCATGCAAGGGGGTACCTTGCGCTGCTCTTCCATTCCCTCATCCTCCCAGGCCAGATCTCCTCCTGGGGCCCCACTTTGCAAACTACCCATCCACTCTAAGTCTTGGAGTCTCTTGGAGTCTGAGAGATGGAAGAAATGTGGTGAGAACATTACACAATTGGCAAGAAAGGACTCTTGGTCACTGGAAAGAGCAAAGCCCTGCAATGGAAGCAAAGTTTTCCTGAAACATGGCTTTCACCCTAAAATGAATATTTAAAATAAAACGAACCTACCCACAGTAGGGACAGCTTTGAGGAAAGTTCCCACTAACCCTACTGCCCTAATACAACTGCCGCTAGCTACTTAGGACATATGGAAAGGCGGTAAATGGAAAGGGAACAGGTATAAAATCATATCAAGTTGAATAAAGGTCCCGAGCATAATAATACACCAAAGTGACGTTATAGGAAGAAAGAGGGTTGTCTTAGAGATGTTTCCCTGTGGAATGTGGAGAACCTGGAGCTTTCTCCCAAACCACAGGACCTGAGGGTCTGACGCTGTCCCTCCAGATGGGGAAGGGCAGAGGGGTAGGAAAAGCTAAAGGACAGAGAGAAGGAGAAGAGGGAGGGGCACAGTCCAGAGAGAAGGGAGCTCCGAGATGCCCATCACAGGGGTGCTCTACTTGGGTCACCAGCCTGAACTTAGTGCCCATCTGTCATCAGTTAATTGCAAGAGTTTCTTTCCAGTGAAGAACTACATTTATATACCCTCCCATATTTGCAACACATTACCCCCTTCACTGCCATTGAGCAGCTCCCTTATCCTTTAGGATAAACCTCCAAATGCTGAGATGGCCCAGGAAACTCATATTGGCCTCTCCAGACATGTCCTGCAGCGCCCAACCCCCCCAAATCAGCACTTCCTCCTTTGCCTCCTACAACCGCACCCTTTGCTCCAGTCATACATCATTCCCTTCTTCATTAATTCATTCGACAAGTACTTATTGAGTACTTCCACTTGTCTTGTAAATATACTATGTACTAAATACCCAGGAGTCATCAAATGCCTCCCTTCCACTCGCTGTCACTCCCCTCCCCCTGCCCGGACGCGCCTCTCCCCTCTTCCCACCAGTTCCTGCTCCCCCTTCTGATTCAAGGAGGCTTTTCTTCACCGTCTTCCCCTCCCTGAGCAAGTTAGCTCCTCCTCGTGCTCCCGCAGCTCACGCTCCCTGTCCCAGTCTTTACCGCACTCGGTGTCATTGCTGAGCCATCTGCCTGTCTTCTCGGCTAGAATAGTACCAGTGGGAGAACAGCAGCTGCCTGCGGCCCAGCCTTTGTAGGGGCTGTTGCCTGGGGGAATTACGCCCTACAGAAAATGGGTGGTTCTTTTCTCAGTCCTTAGGAGAGAAGTTCATTCATGACCTGCTGTGGCCGTCTTGGGCGTTTGAGTTTAGCTCTCTCAGGAAACCCCTCGGGAAGAGCCAGCTATCCATCCAAGTACAGTGTTGGCACACAGTATCTCTCAATAAATGTTCCCTCAATTCATCTAAAAGATTAAGATTTCCAGGCTTGGGGGTAAGGGAAAGAAGTCACTGTGTCCTCAGAACCATTTGAATGGATTGGTATAACAATACTGCTTGCCCTGCTTAGAAGAATTAAACTTGCAAGGAAAACCAGGGCTAACTTTAAGATGCCAGAGAGCCAAGTGGTCCGGGAGTCTTTCCACACCAAAGGTGTACTATTCCTGTAGGTTCCAGGACGTGGGATGACTTCTCACCTTGCCTTCCTTCACTGCCAGCATCCCCTCCTGGGTGCTTTTATTACTTTCCCTTGCAGATGCCTCTGTTTCTAATTAGAGCCAGGGGCCTGACCCCCGAGAGCTGATAACAATTTTGCCCCTAGACATACCTTATTGGCTAACTGGAGAAGGCAGGTTAATGGTGTCTGCACGGAAGGTGTATTATTAGAAGTGAGTCTGTGAGGCAAACTCCCCGTGACTCTGATCTTCGGAATGCTGACTCCTGAGGTCAGTAATTGGGTGCCGCAGAATTCACCAAAGCAGCAGGCCTAAGCCTGTCTTCAGACCTCTTTGAAATGCAGTTCCTGAGGTCAGAGAAATAATTGCTTCATTTGAAGGGGGTAGAAAGAGATGAGGGGAGAAGGAACAACCTTCATTATTTCTCCAGTTTATCAATGCACCATGTTCTCAATATCCCGGTCTAATTAAAATAACACAGGCTGCTTGAGAAACTCAATCATTTCCACGGTGATTCTTGTCAGTTTGCTCTTCCTGCCAACTCGGAGAGGCCTAATGGCAGATAAGCTGGGAGTCTGGACCCCCTTTGCTTAGTCATTAATTCAGCAACCAGGGTGCCATGATGCTCATTAACATTCTTTGCCCCCAATATATTTAAATCCTTCATTAACGGGGAGGATATTTTAATGTCAGTGCTTTGCAACTTTCCAAAGAAAAATGCCAATGTAATCAACTTGAACTCCTGACCAGCACTCCTAATGCAAATCTGCCCTCTCCACTGGCTGGGCTATCTCTGGGCTCCATTCACATTCCAGACACACTGGCCGTGATAACCTGGGTGTGTGGTATTGGCTCTCAGGAAAGTGACTGAACACAGAATCATTCAGAGGACCCCTCTGAAGTTCAGCCACTGTACTGTGACCCTGGTCATCTGAGAAAAGCTCCAGTCAAGATCCTGAGATCCACTGTTATATTCACAAAGAAGGCAAGAAGCAGTGAGGAGGAAAGCGGGGGGGGGGGGGGGGGGGGGTGCTTTTCTTTTGGCTAATTCTGCATAACTTCCATGGGCATCACAAATAAAGAGAAAAAGAAAAAATGAGAACAAAAGAGATATGAAAATGATAAACTAAAATGCACACACTAGGCAAGAAAGAAGTAGGGGGAAGTTATTTTTTTAAAAGACTCTACTCCACCATGGCAGGATCACTACCAAGATCCCTGGCCATGTGAGGCACACATGGCAGGAGCCCCTGGCGTGTATTCAGTCCTGGCTGGTGTCCATCACAATGGACTCACTGTATACATGAGGGGGAAGCCACGGGCCTGCTCACCTCAGGGACCTGGGGTGGGGATCTTTAATTCTCATGGAACTTTGTGGTCCCAATACCCACGTAAGCTGCCACAGCTGACTTGGCACATGATTCATGACACTTTCAGTTCTATTTCCCAGATTGCTACCCTCAGAGCCAGAACTGAGTGCTACCTGGGACTCAGGGTCCTTCCAGGATCTGGCCTAGAATCTGCCAGCCCAGCCACTGAAAGGGCGCCTTTGACGTGTGTGTTGGTGAACCACTGCCCTGGCGAGGAGGGCATACAATCTCCATGGATTTAGAAGCAGTCAGCTTATGTAAGTGGTGGGGACTGACATAAAAATAACATGAAAGGTGGGAGGAAAGAGGATACAAACCAACCCCACTTGAAATAAGAAAACATGTTAGAATAAATCACCATTTCTCTCCCTGTACCCTAAGATGTCAACATTATAAATGCTATCAAAATAATTTTAAAGATCATTTAAAATATCCCTCTTCTGTTCATCTTAATTGTAAGGTAGATGGAAGTATTCTTTTTGCTTCTCAGGCCACAGTATGAAAGTATTAGAAAGGAATATGTCAGAGCTCAGAGGCTGGAATTTTAAAAATGAAATTCAGATGTGTCTAATAAATCTGACTGAGAGATGCAAGGAGACCCTTCAAGCCGTGTGGGCAAAACATGCCTGGAATTTGGGCTGTGACCTCACCTGGCCACTTGCTTCATTAAATCTGCTGCTCTGGGGCACATGGGTCTGGGGTCAGCCAGGATGTTTTCATCCCACTTACACTGTGATATTGTTTGCTCGCCTGAGGGGCTGCCCAGCGTCTGCCTCCTGCTCAAGTGTCATGACTCAGCCAAACTCAAGAGGCAGGAAACTGAGCTGGATGGATCACTGGTTTGATCTCAAGTGACAAATCCCTTGTTGTGACTTCGTTCAGAGGCAGGAGACTGTTGGGGGTGGGGAAAGAGGCAGAATCAGGAAAAGGGCAGGAGATGTGTTCACCACAATCGCCTACTGCCCCCCCATGCCACCTGCATGTCTGCACACCTGCCCTCCTCCTGATGCCACCTTCATGTCTGCCTATCTATCCGGAGAAAACATGTGCCCAGGAGTGAGCACAGGGAAGAAATACCAGAAACTCGGAGCCCACATAATTCTAGATTCTCTGTCTAGGTTGGCCCCTTGAGGATTCCTTAGGTTAGACAAATGACTTAGTGTTTCTGTGCCTTGGTTTTCACACCTGTAAAATGGGGATAATTATACTCATGTGTCACAATTGCCAAGAAGAGTGAATACAATAACATATGTAAAATGCCTAGCACAGACAACCGATTCTTTACATATCAGACCCTATTGTTTTCCTTTCCCGTAGTTTCCATTACAGAATTGTTGATGTAACGGGGCAGGTAAGGGAAGACCTGGGAGACATGATTCTATTCTCTTAACAAGGGCATAACATAGACAAGATAAAAGATGACAAGATCAAGAATCTTTAGCCTGAGAATCACTGGCAGCAAGAAGAGATGTTTATGGTGAGAATGGAGAGTCACGTGACACTAGCCTTGTACTTCAAAAATCATTAAATAATTTCTCACAACCCAATTGCCCAGCTGACTGACTAAGGTTATCACAATCTATGACCAAGAAGCCTGACTAGCCCTAGAAAGTACCTTATGGATGATCTTGTTTGATAGGTGAATTTGCTTACTAATCTAGCTCACAAGCCCATACTACTAGGGTCCCGGGAGTCCCATATCCTGCATCCTAGCTTGCGACCATATCACAAAGTCCAGCTCTCCTGCCTTCTTTCTAGAGTGCAGAATTGCCATTAGGTGAGAGAGAGAGAGGAAGAGAGAGGGTGCTAGCTCACTCTCCTCCTACGGCCTAGCTCTCCGTTCCCTGACAAATAGCACTTTCTCTGCAGGAGGACTGACAGTGAGGGTCTCCAGTCCCTTACTGCTCCCTCGAGGCCCAGTGATCAGTACACCTCGTGATCAGTAATCACACTAGTCCAACTGCAGTATGTCAGGGGGTGGCCATTTCACGTGCGCCAATGTGTAGACTAGTTTGTTGTTATAGATCTCCTCCTGCACAAAGTAAAGGATACACTCACTCCACAATCCCAGAAACTTCGGGAAATGCTCTCCATCGAGGTCTGAATCTCCCGGATAATCACTCCACAAAGAACACGTGCAGTTTCATAAGAATGCACAACAGCTTGCAGCACGTACACACACATGAATTCTCTCAAAGAAACCCAACTGAAACATGCAATATATGTTGCCACAAACAAAAATAAAACCTCATTGTGGTTACTCCCCAGTTGTTCCCAACAGGAGGTGGGGGGTGCTTGCTCATAGTTTAGTCAGTCAGCCATCCAATCAGTAGTTCAACAAGTAGTCATTTTTGACAGGCACTGTTCTAGGAACCAGGGACACTGCCTGCCCTCATGGAATTTTAAATTCATAGGCCATTGTGATCCTTTCCCAGAATTAAATACATATGCACATTTGAAGAAGAAAAAGCAAGCTTGTCTCAAAGGCTTGAATTCAAGTCTTTCTTCTGGTAAAACAGAACATTTCTAACCTTTGAAGTAACTGTTTTCCCATTTCTGTCCATTTAGGCTTAAAAAAAAAACGGGGGACTACATACTGGATACATATTACCTTAGCCAACACTTAATCATTCTTATAACACGGCTTGCTCTTCTAGATACTCACAGACCACCCACTTAATGATCCCTGGAACTCTTAGCCAGGGCTGGCTTTTGTGGGATCTACCTTCTAAACCATTTTGAAAATAAAAATGTTTGCCATTTCAAATCTGCCAGTACCTCTCCCAGTTTGCAAAGAGTAAATCCACATCTGTATATTAAAATGCTCCTTGAGTAACCATCATTTACATTATGGCATTTTCTGGCATCCTAGGGTCACGGCCCCCCTTTACCACTGAAAGTTCCTAAGGATGTAGGTGCTAACATTTTGTTGCGCCTTTATTTAGTGACAGTCTCTGTGCTGAGATCAGCACACTCACTGTCCTTTACTTCCCAGAGAGAACCCTGTGAAGTAATGACTTCACAGATGGAGGCACTGAGGCTCACTGATCAACCCTCCACCCAGCTAGTCAATGGCAGGGCCCGAAGTTGGCCTCACGATTGCAAGTTGAGAGCTGAAGTCCCAGGAGAGAGCCTCTCCCAGGCTGAGGGGCAGGAGAAAAGGAGGAGTTACTGTCTAGATTTTGGGTTTCCTGGGTAACCTTCACACCCCAGCCCCAGCCTGGTGTGTGGCACACTGATTTCCTCAGCCAAGTATTGTTCAAACAGTGACTCCCCGAGTTCCATTGGCTGAAGTGGAATTGGCGGTTGAGTTGGTTTTCTTCCTTTTATATAATTTAAATAGAATATAGAAGACCTTTTCCACACAAAACTCCACCAGCTTATGGGACACTGGCAGTGTAAAATTAGAGTATCTTAATCAGAAGCCACAAAATAAATATGCCATGTGGCCACATACCCGTTTTCTTCTTATATATAAATATAAGTTTCAATGTCTGGTTTTAATTGTATATTTTTCCTTACAGAAATTTAATTAATTACTATGATATTGACAAATAAAGCTTTTTTTCTCAGCTCTAGATTGATTTAATAAACTAAAAGGGGAGTCAAAGAGCAAACCCCTGGGTCTAAGCTGGGAGGAAGTGTGACGAGAGCAGTAAGGGGCAGCTGGGATGGGCATCCCTAATCCATAGCTGTGTTGTCTCCTGGGGTAGGAATGTCTGAGACGGGCTCTTCAATCACATGTCTGTTATCTTACCTGGGGTGGCTAAAGAGCAGGGACCTGGCTGAACATCGCTCTCTCCAGGCTGCCTCTTCCCATGGCTAGATTGGTTTCCTCAGTGCTGTGGTCTCAGGATATTAGGCTTTTTCTAAGATGAATGGCTTCTAAAAGGGTATAAGCAGAAGCCATCAGTTCTCTTAAGGCCTTGGTTCCTTTCAGAGCATTCTCCTTGTCAAAGCAAGCCTGAAGGCCAGCCTGTTTCGAGGAAAGAGAAAGACTTCACCCTTTGATGGGTGGAACAGCATTTGTATACACAAAGGAAAGGATGGTGGCCATCTCAGGAAAATATCTACCATGCTCAGTGTGGACACACTTAAATATCTTAACACTGATACAGCAGCATGTGTGCATAGTGGCTGGACCAAGCTTGTGCCTCTCTTTAGGTGACGTGCAATTTTACATTTGTCTGTGCTTTATTTGAACAGTCTTCAAGATGGTAGGAATCATGACTGTGTTTGCTCTAGTGTCAGGCCTAATGTCTGTCACATTGCAGCATTTGATTAGTATGTATTGAATGAGTGAATGAATGAATGAATGATTATCCCCTTTAAAAAAACAACAGCCAAAATATTCCTGAACAGCTTTAGTGACTGAATTATTCAACTTTTGTGTGGTGAAATCTTGGTAAAGGGTTTAAAGGGAGGGAGAAGGATCAGAATGTTCAGTGTCAGAGTTGTCCCTGGCAGGAGAATTAGTTTTCCTTAAAGGCACTAGAATGCATATTTTGGCACCAATACCAGGTGTCTGTGGGAGGCAGTGGGGAGAAAACTGAACCAAGAAAGCTTTAATACAATAGGTTTCTCCTTCCTGCCCGTTTTATGAATGTTCTTAGCACCCGGCACAGATTCCCTACAACTGATAAAATCATCAATAAGAAGAGCCACCCACCAGGAGGAATTGACCTCCCAGGAAGGCTCTCCTTAGGCAAGAAGTGCCTTCTTCCAGCTTGGAATGCTTAGCGTGAGGTAAAGGTTTCACTTGGGAGGCAGCCTGGGGTAAAGGAAAGAACAGGAGTCAGGAAAACTGGGTTCCCTTCCAGCTTTGCCACACTCCATAGGAACAGCCCCCAGTAAGATGCTTCTTGCACTCACCCGCCCTCCGACATCTGCTGGGGCTCAGCTGGCTCAGATACCAACCCCTCCTGATCAGCTTAACTAAGTCAGGTTGTTCCTTACTACCAGATGTGACGGTCCCACCCTTCCAGCCTCTTTGTCCCCACCAGTCATGCCCATCTCCCATCGATTCCGCCTTGATCATCTCAAACGCATCACTGTTAAATGTGTGTAAGATATCTTTACTAAATTGGCTGTGACCACTGTTGTTTTCCACCTGTTTCCCTCCCTCGCAGGTCCCCTCATGTTGAATGGCAGCAGGATGTCTGTGGGTAGTTTATGGTGCACTGATAAGGGGAGTTAAGTTGGGGATATGTTTAGTTTGAGGTTAGTAGAATAGATTTATATGGCTCACTTCAAGGTAAACCTGCATTGGTTAAAAGCAAACAGTGAGGGTTAGGAACCATTTGGATGACACTCAAAATATTTTTTAAGCAGTAATGTATTAAAGAGAAAAGATAAGTTGTGAAAAAAGTAATGATTTGATAATTTGATTAATAATTCAAATCATGTGGATACACTGGAAACAATTTCTTAATGATTTGACATAAAGTATTGACACCAATAAATTTAGTGTAAAACTCAAACATTACAAAGAGGGCACTGAGAGCTAACCTTATGGCATCAGTTCAAACATACAACTATAAAAGCACATACGATAAGTATGAGACTATTGGAACTCCAGCATGGTATAACTGACAATATTAAGGATTGACTTTTTTGTAAATTTATTTCAGGTATGATAATGGTATTGTGGTTATGGCACAGTAAATAAGTCCTTATCTTTTAGGAATGCACAGTGAAATATTTACAGAAGAAATAATGTGTGGGCTTCACCTTGAAATAATTAAGAACGGAGGATGGATGGGCATGTAGATTGAATGAGATTGGCCATGGGCTGATGATTATTGGCTCTGAGTGACATAGGAATTAATTTTATTATTCTGACTACTTTTGCTTTTGTTAAAAATGAAAAGTTAAAAAAAAAAATAGAGTAAGGCAGGACCATGGGGAAGAACGCTACAGAAAATAGAGATGGCCTCTGAATTCTCTCTCCAGCAGCTTAATATAGATACTCTGCTTGGCCTTGGCCTTTCCAGTCAGTCATCGAGGAGTATCTGCTTCACACACAGCCTTGAATAAAGGCATCTGGAAGCCAGAGTACAGCAAGGGATGGGAAATGAAGCCAAGTTGTGTGGATAAACCCAGACCACCCCCAACTTGTGGATATGAATGTCTAAAACCCAGGAGCCATGAGACATAGAGAAAGAGGGGGAGAGATGCACACACACAGAAGTAGAGTTAGGGTAAGTCCCCTGGATGCCTGCACATGGACACCTACTAAAGGGAGAAAGAACTTCCCATGCCACACCAGGGTGTGGGCCCTGGGAGAATAGATAAGTTGGTCTTATCAACTGAATGTTTGTGTCCCTGTGCTCACCCAAAATTTATATGTTGAAGCTCTACTCCCCAATGTGATGGTATGTGGAGAAGGGGACTTCAGGGGGCGATTAGGGTTGTTAAGCCACACAGCCTATGGATTTATGAGCTGGCTAAGACAGTTGGTCGGGGAAGAGGTCATTTTACCATGGTCAGCCTCACGAGCCCAGTGGAGTTTGACTCCACAGATCATCTGTGAGTTCTCTGGAGGAGGAAAGAATGTGAAAAAGTAAAAAGCTAATATTTGTTACATGCTCACTGAGATTGCTGCTTTATGAATGTGGCTGGGTATTTTATAAATATAACAATATATGTTTTTCCTCTTATATTTTTACTTTCTGTGCCTGTTGCTTCAGGGAATGGGAAATGGAAGCAATCTAAAAATCTTTCTCACCATCATCTTCTGGGAATGAAGCCATAGGAAGACCCTGGGAGACTCAAGAGCACAGGATCTCAGCCAGAAGCAGGAGCTACAGCAGAGCTCCTCGTCCAGGGTCCAGAGGAGAGGGGAGGAAAGAGGGAATATCCCTGGGCCTCTGATAACGATGCCACAAGGAAGTTGGCAGGACCCAGGGAGAAATGGCTACATGTCCTTCAAGGCAGAGCAGACCCCAGCCCTAACCCTAACCCTAACCAACCCCACCCAACTTTGGCATTACCAGGATCCCCTGGGCGGGATCTGAAAGAGGAAGACCAAGGTTAGCATGTCTGTTCATCCAGGTGAAGGAAATCTCAGACTTAAAATCTATAGAAAATGATAAATTATGGAAGGGAAGAGAGTTCTCCAATACCTGAGCCGGAGGCTGATTCATAATGTAAAACAGACAGGTTATCTCGTGCATTTTAATCTTCCAACAAGCTTGTGAAGTCTAGTCTCTCAGTTGTGTTACTTATCCTTTCAACCAGTCATTCTACCCACAGGTGCTGACACCCACGGGCTTCCAGGCATTCTGCTGGGTGCTGGCAGAGCGGGGAATGAAACTGAAAAAGCATCTACCCTCATGGAACTTACAGCCCAGTGGGGGTGACAAAACATAAACAACCAAACAAATAAAGGTGCAAGGTCGGTACAAATTGTGATAAGCGTTGCTCAGAAAATAAACTGGAGTACGTGATGGAGAATTCCTGTCCCGTGAGCAGGATGAAGTGGGAAGGCCTCTCCAAGGAGATATTTGAGAGCTAAGACCTAAAGCTGGGGAATAACCTACCCATGCAGACTTGGGAGATAAAACAGAAGGAACCAAAGAACTTACATGCATATATGCACAACCCAAGGACAAGGACAATGGTGGGGAGAGGGACTGGGGAGGGGGATGGGATGGGGTAGAGTGGGTCACTGGGGAGAAAAACGGACATCTGTAATATTTTAAACAAAAATAAACAAAACAAAACAAAAAAGATAAAACAGAAGGGAGAGGGACAGCCAGGGCTTGAGAACATGTTGGAGGAAGGAAAGGAAGGCAGTGTGGCTGGCCTGAAAAGAGCGAGGGGGGAGGCTGGAGGGAGAAGTGCGATGATTTAGAATCTTGCAGAGCAAGATATGGAGTTTGAATTTTATTCTTAAAGCAATGGGAAGCCATGGATTCATTCTAAGTAGTGGATTTGCCTACAACTAGTGTACGGATTAAATGAGTTAATATATAATGTGCTTGAACAGTGGCTGGCGTAGACAGCATTACAAAAGGATCTTATCCTTATTACTAATGTTGAGTTGGAGAAGGGCCAAGATGGAAGCAAATAAACCAGTTAAGGGGCTAGTTCTGTAGTCCTTATTGGGGCCCGAATCAGGGTGGTAGCTGTGAAATTGGAGAGAAGTGGCATGTATGTAACAAAATTAAGTCAAAGATACAATCAATAGGCTTTTCTGATGACAAAGAGAGAAAGGCATGAGGGACTCCTACGTTTCTGTCATGAACAGAAACTAATCAGGGAGGAAAGTCAAGAGTTCCATTACATTCTATTGAGTTTGAGATGCCTATCAGATATCTAAGTAAAGACATCAAATATGCGATCATCCTCATTGCACAATGAGGAAACTGAGGCTCCTTAACAGGGAGGAAGCAGAGATTTAGAGGGATTAAGTCACCTGCTCAAAGTCAAACAGCTGTTAAGAGCGAGTGTTGAGCCTGGAACTCAGGCTAAGGCCCCTTCAGAGATCCCATTCCCTCAAAGTTAAACACCCTTTGAAGGGGTGTCAGGCTCCTTGTTGGCATAACAGAGTCAACTATGGCATCTACAGGATACCTGCAGGGGGCTAGAATCCCAGAGATTCTAGGCCAGCGCTTGAGCCAGCAACAGAGGCTATGAAACACACCCTAGTTCTCTGAGTCTTGGTGGGCAGCTACTTTGCCTGGGCAAGGAGGAAAAGCCAGGCAAGAATGGTACACATTTAAGGGAAGTACCATTAACTTGCTGGGCCTTAGTTCCTGATCTACAAAATAGGAACAGAAATTTAATACACATAGTTTCAGGTCTGTTACAAAGGATTATTTATAGAAAGAGGGACAGAGAGTGGAAGCACATACTTTATAAACTTTTGAGGGCCGGTGGGAGAAAGAAATGGGGAGTTATTGTTTCATGGACACAGTTTCAGTTTGAGATGATGAAAAATTCTGATGATGGTTGTACAAAGAGAATAAACTTAATGTCACTGAATCGTACACTTAAAAATGGTTAACATTGTAAATTTTGTGTTATGTATATTTTACCACAATAAAAAATTTAACTGGACATTTGCTTTTATTAATGGAATAGAAGTTAGCTTAACATACTTTTATGGTGTTTATCTCATAAGGAACTAAGCAGTGAGTCCGTGTCGTTTGTTATCTACACACACTTTGGATGTGAGGGAGGACTAGTTTTAACTTGGATAGGAAAGGTGTTGGAACCAAGAAATAAGCTATAAATAAAACCAAGACAGTTGTCTTTTTTTTTTTACTTGAATTAGTGGCTTCATTTCAAATTGCTTCTTATTTTATCTGAACAGGATCACGTTCTGTAAGCAAGCATCTGTCTGCATTAGTTTATGATCCCCTCGGGGCCATGATATGCCTTTGCCTGTCTCTTCAGTGTACTCTCGGTGGCTCACATATGAAAATACAATTACATTATTGGAAAAGTTGACTAGAGAAATCCAATGCAACTAGAGAGAGAAAGAACTAGAGTACCTACCACCCAAAACCTTTGGTACCACTAGAAATTCAAAAGCAAAAGGCTATACACAAATAGAAGTCAGATAAATTAAATGTAGGGTTCCAGACTTTCAAAGCCAGTCAGCTTTCTTCTGGCTCAGAAAGCTTTCTTTTTCCTTTTCTTAATTTTTTTTTAAAATTATAATTCTGATAAAATACATATAACATAAAATTTACCATCTAATCCTTCTAAGTGTACAGTTCAGTAGTATTAAGTACATGCACATTGTTTGCATCCAATCTCCAGAAGTTTTTCATCTTGCAAAACTGAAGTTCTATACCCTTCAAACAACTCCCCATTCCCCTCACCCCCTAGGGACCATCATTCTACTTTATGAATTCAACAACTCTGGGTACTTCACATAAGTGAAATCCTACAGTATTTGTCTTTTCATGACTGGTTTATTTTACTTAGCATGATGTTCCTAAGGTTCATCCATGCTGTAGCAAGTGTCAGAATATCCTTCCTTTTTAAGGCTGAATAATATCGCATTGCATGGATAGACCATGTTTTGCTTACCTACCCATCTGCTGAGGAACACTTGGGTTATTTCCACCTCTTAGCTATTGTGAGTAATGCTACTACGATCATGGCTTTACAAATATCTCGAGAGCTTGTTTTCAATTCTTTTGGGTATATACCCAGAAGTGTAATTGCTAGATCAATATGACAATTCTACATTGCTTAAGTCACCCCAGACAGTAAAGTTTGGGGATGAGGTGCTTGTTGGTACTTATAGCTCCTATCAAATCATTGATACTCAGTGGAGACTGAGGGAAAGCCATGTTACCCACTCAATACATTTGACTGTGTATTACAGCAAAGCTTGCATCTCTCTGTGTATATACTTAAATCTACCTCCTTTCTTATTTAGGTTGCGTTTTTTTTTTTCTTTTTGGAAATCCTACTCTCTTCTCTTTTTAATCCAGTTTCCCAAACATGATCAACAGAAATTAATCATTTATTAGACTAATTTTCCATTATTTATTGAGTGTCTGTCACAGGCACATGTTAAGTGATTTACATACTTAATTTTGTTTAATCTTCTCCGGGAGGGATTGCTTTCATTTTACAGGTGAGAAAAGCAAAGGCTCATAGAGAGTAAGGAATTTTACCAGCATCACACATAGGTAAGTACCTGAAATAGCACTTAACAAGCCTTTACCTGGCCTCACATGATAAATTCTACCCACACTACTAGAAATGCAGGTAGTTTCAGAGGTAATAGAAATATCTAGAACTTACAGAACACTTCCTGATTGCTCTGTGATCAAAGGCCTTGTCTCAAAGTGAGGCCTACAATTCAGTAGCATCAGTCAGCATCACCAGGGAGCTTGTTAGGGATGTAGATCCTCAGTCCCCAACCGGGACCTGCTCATCAGAGTCTCTGCGGTGGGACCTTTGGGCAGGCCTGCTCCCCAGCTCTTTAGGGGATTCTCATGATCTCTAAATTTTGAGAACTGCAGGTCTACAGGGAGCACAGACTCACCTTCCATGTGACCTTGAGGATGATGCTCACATGTATCCTCTCAATCTTCATGCCACGGGAAATATTCTATTTGTCAGAAGGGACAGAGCCTCAGAGAATTCAGGCAAACCTGCAACTCAAACCCAAGTCCATTAGCCTCCAAATCTCACTTTCTTTCCTCTGCCCTCATGCCTTTGCTTGCCATGAATGCAAACACACAGCAAAGGGGGGGCGTTTCATGAACTGGGGGGCTCCCTGTACCCTGTGAATTGCATTTCCGGTCTCCTAGGTGCCAGCACCCTCCATCATGTTCTTGGCGACCACAGACGCTTCAGCCTTTCCTTGGAGATTCTGGGATACACAATTAAAAACGGAAAAGACAGTAGCTTGTTCACTTAAAGGTCAACTTTTTACTTATGATTATTTGTTTTTTAAACAAAAAGAATACAACTTACAGACAAATCAGCCCTGCATCTGAGTCTTCACAGCTCTGTCAGTTGCCTGCAGGCTCTGGCAGATGCCAGTCTGTTAGTGACATTGGACGATGGCCCATGTGCTTCCCAATCCTCCCGCACCCAGGCAGCCCCTGATCCTGCGGGCCTATTCAGTTTGTGCAGTGGAGGGGACACAGTTCCCGGGGTTAAGAGCTGGCAGTGGGGCATGCAGAAGCCCAGCCACCCCCTCCAGGGACAGTCATTCAGAGCTCATGTGGGTCTGTTTTGTGCAATGGGTGAGGCTTCCCACTATGGGTTCCGGTGACTTGGAATGCCAAGGGCCTAAACTTAATTAACTTCCCCGGGGCCGGGATGCTTCCATCTCAGCCCTCATCCTGCTTCGTGGGGCGGCGGGACGAAAGTGCTCCCCACACAAACAGGAGGCCGGGGACCTTAGTGGGAGCGCCGGCAAATACAGCAGGGCCAGTGGCATCCTCATTAAACTCTGATTAGCGAGGAGACTTGATCCAGGCCAAATCGGAGCTGAATGAGATTTCTTTCTTTTTCTGCTGCCAGTTGATCAGATGTAGGCAATTAAGAACCCCCACACCTCCAGCCCGAGTATTTTTTTTGAAGCTGGGAGCTCATACCAGTCAAGCCATAAAGACACTATTGTCCTAAGAACAATTTCCCCACTAATCTCACTTCTGGCAATTTACTTTTTCTTCCCAAGCAGAGTTAGAAACTTAAAAAAAAATCCTTGAAAGAGTACGAGGGAGGAATACTCCATGGTATCTAATCCCATCGCAAAGTGGGAGTTTTCTTGTTCCATTCAGCTTTTCTTTGAACGAGCCCTGGATAAATAAACTTCTACTGCATCAGCCACATTGACGCGGAGACCGTGAGGGTCCAATTATGCATTTGGGGGCGTGTGCGTTCTGGTTTGCAAATCCAACACAAAGAGGGCAGCACAAGCGCTCCCTTGTAATCAGTTCTCACTACAAATTTACAAACCTGCGAGGTGAGATGGGCTTTTGTTAAGTGTTTAAAAGCAATTATTACCTTTCTTTAATTTTCTGGTGGTAATTAGGCTCCTGAATCCAGTCCAACCTGGTCTGTGCCTGGAAGGCCTGCGTAATGCTCCCTGTGTCTGTGGGGCGAGGTGAGGGGATCTTTGGAGCCAGCCTCACAGGGACTCCTGAGAATTCCAGAACTTTTCCAGCCAGAAGGCCAAGAAGTCTGACAGGCAGACACTGAGAAGCTGTGTCCTTTTTACCTTTAGAGAAAGAAGATAAAATACAACAGAAAAGGCGAGAGGAGTAAAGGGGGGCTGAAAAACAGAAAGCCAGAAACTCGGTTTGTAGGGGGGAAAAGGCAACAGAAATTTGAGAGAGAAAGACAGTGAAGATTATCTAAACTGAAGTAAAAAAGGAGAGTCAGCTCACTGTTGTTACTGTGTTCAAATTTTTATATTCACAGGATTCCTGTTAATGAGCCCAGCGCCTCTAGGCACACATGCCTCAGTGCACTGGGGCTCTTGCAATGAATGAAGAAGCTAAGAGTCTCTGAAAAGAAAAACCAAAGGGGAAAGAAAGCAAGAGAATCCAAAAGCCCTGGAAAATAGCTTACCTAAAAGCTACACCTTCCACCAAGCCCCGAAGGTCAACCAACTTGGCAGGCAAGAGAGACCCAAGAAAGAACTTCCAACAGCTCTAGCCTGCCCAGACCCTACATGGAGGCTGGACTAGAAAGTCCACTCATCTCATGTTCTGTGACAGCTCAGAGCACAGCACCATTCCTGAGAGCCAAAGCCATCTCCTGGAAGGCCAGAGGTGACATGCTCTGGGTCTCTTAAAAGGGCCAACATTCTACTGAGAATTAGACTGATGGTGTCTCTCTGGGGATGAGGGCGGGGTCGATTGCAGGGAGCTGGCCAGAGAACTAGATGAAGTCAGAAGTAATCTGTGTTACTATGACACAGCCAGAGTAGAGAGGAAGCAAGACGCATAACCTCACCAGTGTCCAGGCAAACTCAGGATAGAGGGGCAGTCCCAAGGCTATGAGCAAGCAAGAGGTGGGAATTGTGAGCTGCTCTATGGATGAAAACTGTGTCTTTTCTCATCAGGTGCATTATCCTCTCTCCAGCTGGAGGTAAAGATCCTCTCCCTTTCACAATGTAGGGCTTTGAGTCACTGAGGCCAGGGTTCAGGTCCTGGCCAGGTTCCTACCAGCTATGCGATGCTGGTTAAAATTCCTTCCTCTCTATGAGCCCTAGTTTCTCTCACCTGTAAAGCGAAGGGAATCCCTCCTGGAGAGAATTAAATAAAATAAGTATGTAATTAACATGTGCCTGTGACAGACACTCCATAAATAATGGAAAATTCGTCTAATAAATGATTAATTTCTGTTGATTACCTTTGGGAAACTGGGTTTAAAAGAGTAGCAAGTACTATTTCCAAGAAAAATAGCAATCTATTTGAGAAAATAGATTTAAACATATAGAGAGAGAAGGGTGAAAGCATTGCTGTAATACACAGTCAAATATATTGAGTGGTTAGCATGGCTTCCGCTCAGTCTCCACTGAGTATCCATGATTTGATAAGAGCTGTAAATACCAACAAGCAGCTCATCCAAAAACCTCACCGTCTGGGGTGACACAAGCAATGCAGCTAGGAGCCCGCATGTGATAAGAGGCAAAGGAGTTGAACAAAGAAGTGCCGGAGCATTGAGGAAGGAGAGATTAGTTCCAGATAGGAGGATTAGGAGAGGCTTTAGGTTGGAGCTGGCTTTAGACCAAGACTTGAAGATAGGTAGAAAGAAGAAAGGGCACTGGGAGGAGGGAACTGAGTGAATGCAGGCGAGGTGAGGTGTGCCTGGGAAACAGTGAGTGGTGCCGCCTGCTGGGAGCCAGGCTGCGTTGATGGGTTAGGTGACAGGGGAGCTCATTTGCTGTGACGGGTTGGGCCTTTATTTCGGCGGCGGTATATAGGATGGAATTGTTTGACTAGTGCTGCTCCATGAGCACATGTGTGGATGGGAAGTGGGGAGAGACCAAAGGCCAGACCAGCAGAGGCTTCTGCAGTGACAGAAAGGACAACAGCCTAAAGCACGGCGGCAGGGATGCCCAGGAGGGTGTGACCGCAGACACCTAGGGAACTGTCCTGGAGGGGACTGGCAATGTGTTGAATGTGAGGGGCAACGGAGAGGAGAGTCATAAAGAACACTGGAATATGAAGCTGAATCATCAGAAGAGCCATAACCACTGAGAGAGGAAAGGCATTGTGAAGGTTGACACAGTGATTTTAGGGACCTCCTAAAGTATGAAATGACAGCATTTCAGCCAGTCACTTGTCAGGTGCTGCTGTTACATGTATGGCTTGAACCTCACATCAGAAATTAAGCCATAGCTCTAGCCAGTTGGCTCAGTGGTTGGACCATTGGCCTGTGCACCAAAGGGTCGCGGGTTCTATTCCCAGTCAAGGACACGTACGTGGGTTGTGGGTTCAACCCCCAGCTCTGGTCGGGGCACATGTGGGAAGCAACCAATCAATGTGTATACACATGAATGTCTCTCTCTCTCTCTCTCTCTTTCTCTCTCTCTCCCTCCCTCTCACTCTCTCCGAAAAGAACAAAAACAAAAAGAAAAAGAAACTAAGCCATAAACCTACCTTGAGAACTGGGTTATTTGGGGTCAAGAAAAACAGAAATATGCCCAGGTCTCCTACACAAGGGGAATTAAATGCAGGGAATTAACAACAAGATGAGGGAAGTACTGAGAAGCCAAACAAGAGATGTTAAGGCAACTCAGAACTCAGAACAGCAGGATGCTGCTACCTCCCCGACCAGAGTCCAAAATCTTAAGCCATCTCACAGGCGCTTTCGGGGAGCTGGACACAGAGCAATAGGCCATTCAGCAGGAAATGGAGTCACAGAGGGACCCTGTGCACAACAAAGTAGGCCCCTCCCATTCTTCTCCCATGTTTGGGGAGTGAGCTGCTGAGCTAAAAGAGGTGTCTTGGAGTGGCAGGAAAAAAACAGGTGTGATGGTGCCTTGGAGAAGAGATGGAAAAAGAGTCAGTACCACAGGCAGCTAGAGGAACCACCAGTAGCATCCCAGGGCTGGGGAAAACCAAGGAAGAAGTAGAGAGCAAATGCCTGTGTGTTCCTGACCTCCCTGCCCCACAATGTCAATGGCAGTTCAGGGAGAGAAAAGGTGCCCACAGACCTGCCCTCCACTGTGGACCTCTGCAGAGCAGTGCCCAGCGGCCTCCAGAGCATGGAAGCTGGGTGCATGGCCGTGACCCACACTCACTGCTGCTTAAGAGACCACAAACAATCTAGTGGCTTATCCTGACTTCACCACTGTACTATTTATCAGAGGGGGAATCTGCCCTAGTATGTCGTGGCTACTCCACTCAACGAGATCGTTGGTGAGCTACAGTGCGTCAATGATTATGAAATGTTGGTATATGGCCTTTCTCTCATACTAGAAAAACTCTGTCTTCATTTAAAAGTCTACTGATCATCAGTGCTCTTATTAAGCTTTTCCAGAGATATCCATTAAAGGGGGCAAAGGAGCTACTGGAAAAATATAGATATTAAAATGTCATGCCCAGAGGAAACCTCAAAGATCTTCTAATCCAGTGTTTTCCAAACATTTCATGTCTTAAGCATCACCTGGATTTTTATTAGAATTATACTAGAAAACCAATAAAATGCACTTAAACCATCAAAAAGAAAAAAGACATAGATTCTCAAATCTATGAAGCAAAACCTCCAGGAGATTCTTAAGACAATGCAAGTTTAGGGAACACTGATTTAATCCAACCTCTTCCTTTCAAAGATGAGGCCCAGAGAGGTGAGGCGCCACCAAAGAATTCAGATAGTCTTTGTGGGAAATGGGATGAGACCCCGATGTCCATGCTCCCAGCCCAGCTTACCTTCTGATGCAATGTCCTGGGAGAGGAAGGGCTGTAGGTGGTAAACTGATGTATTGATTGAGCAGGAGTTTTGGTGTTGTTTTCCCCTCAAGCTTGCTTTTTCACTATAGATCTATTCATTAATATATATACAGAAAATTTTCAAATAGCTTTCTGTGGACACCTCAGAAAGTGGGCTGCCATGTACACATATGTGTAAATGTATACAAATGTTTGTATATGTGTATATGTAAGTGCATGTGTACATATATATGTAGATACCCAGGGCCTAGAACTATTCAGTGATGATAAAATACCTGGTGAATGAGTGAGTGACGTTATCCCAGACATTGGTGTGACTGCTGGTTTTCTCATCCAGAAAGTAAGGGCAACAGGTATCTTCAGCCCAGAAGCCACACTTTCACTCAGAGATCCTGACTACAACAGAGGACTGCCGATTTGCTGTGCTTTCCAAATCTGCCATGTTAGGGGAAGGATTTCTTTTGTAAAGCCCTGTGAATGGTTCTTTTACTGGCATTTTCCGAGCGTGGAAGTGTTAGCGAAGAGATTCGCAGAGTTCATTAACTACCGCCACCCCCCTCCCTCCTGTTTGCCCAGCTCATTCAAACACATAAATGCCACTACAAACAACCACTAAATCTACAGAGGCTTGTTCTGGCTGTCAAACACAGCCGTAAAAATAACGTGCCCTAAGGCAGGGGAGGGGAAGGCGAGGATGGCAAAGCACACGCTAATTTTCAACAATCCCTCCTTAGAGACATAATCTTCAAATAAATATTTAACTTGCTCTGTCTTCGGTCTTAGATTATTTACAAATCAGGATTTAAAGGTGATTTAAAATGATCCTTCCCTGAGCTATTTGCACACCTAGAGTTGCCTGGGGGTAGGAATGAGCCTTCCTGGAGGCCAGAGGCTGGCCTCACATGTGCTGGCTGCAGGCAGCTTGTGCCCCCCTCAGGTCCCAGCTTCCTTGTGCCATTGCGAAGTGAGGGCGTGGGCAAGCCTGCCCGCCTCCAGAACATTACCACTCAGGGCTCTTATAGAGAAATGGAAGACAGAATTCCCACCCCACGGTCATTCAGAACCCCAGGATTTAGAGGAGAATGAGATAAACCCTATATCCCTGGGACTAAGGAAATGATGGAAAAGAAACTCAGCCATGAAAGAAGTTGGGATCCGGCTCATGGGCAACCAGAGACAGGCCTGAGTTTGAGACTGGAGGTAGAGATAAAGGGTTTTATGGAGCTGTCAAACTCTAGGAGGCACATTTTCCAAGAATACTTGAAAATCTCAAGAGGTTAATAGGTGGTCCAAAGAAGAAAGAGATTTGTGGTAACATAGTGTGAACCCATGTGTCTTCCTCCTGTTGGAGACACATGAACAGGGGCTGGCAAATTTCTTCTCTAAAGGGCTAAATAGCAAATATTTTCTGCTTTGTGGGCCATCTGGTCTCTGTCATAGCTACTCACCTCCACCATTTCAGGGCTTAGCAGCCACGTATGAAGAAATGGGCATGGCTCTGTTCCAATAAAACGTTATTGATAAAACAGATGGTAGGTCAGATTTGGCCTATGGGCTGAAGTTTTCCAACTCCTTCACTAGAAGGTTTTAAAGTTCTGAGAAGTCCTGCATTAAAGTAGTGAATTTCATCTAATCCATTTTTTTCTCATGCATCATTGACCACAAAACCCTTTTGTATTCCCACATATCTGTTGACATCTTGTGTTAAACTAGTGTTCCACAGGACAATTTGGGAAGTAATATCCTGGGAAATGTGCTGGGAAAGAAAAAAGCGACCTGCAAAAAGTAGTAACAACTTGGCAATCTGAATATCCAATGTGGAAGGAAAAGCTCTGGTCACTTCAGGAAAAAAATCATTCTCCACTTCTAGATGGGCCAAAATCAAGGAACAGCGGGAAACAAGCAATAGTCAGAGACCAAGGAAAACTTCAGTGACTTCAGAAATCTGTCCCAAAGAGGCCTGTGGCACCAGCTGGCACACCAGGGAAAGACAGGCTTAAAGGGCAGGTCAAAAATCCCAGATTATCAGGTGGAGGCTCACAGCCAACATGATTCTGATTGTCTCTCAAGCTCTTGATGGTCTGCAAGGCTGCTCAGAGTACAAAGAAAACTACATTCATCAGCTAGGCTAACTGCTCACCAAACAATCCCAAACACAACAGAAGTTTATTTCTCATTTGCATAAAGTTCCAACTGGCATTCCTGGTCAGTGGGCAGCTCTCTTCCACACTGTAATTCAGAGATCCAGGCCCTTTCTTTCTGTGGCCCTGCCATTCCCTAGGGTCTCATTGTCTCCTACCAGATCCTTCACATCTGACCAGCCATCAGGAAAGAGAGAGAGGTCATGAATGATGGAGCAGAGACCTTCATGGGCCAAGCAGTTCTGGGAACACCTTAGGACTCAGCAGAGGACACCATACAGTGGGAAGCCAAAGGGAAGAGCTTGTATCTCCCTGGAGAACCAAAGACAACTCCAAGCCGAATGTATGGGCTCAGTAAATCTGCACATCGAGTCTTCACTAGATCTTCATTCTACTTCCCATTTACCATGAGTTCTCTACTTATTTAGTTTATTCTTTTTTAGTGTCTCAGTAAGCTACTCCAATTCCTTTTTGGGGGGTAGACATAGGAGGAAATCATTAAATGAAATGTAATATTAAGTCTTGTTTCAAGTGAGGAAAAGAAAGGAAAGAAATACCCACTGGGTGGATCACATTAAAAAACATGAAACAAACAGAGCAACAATGAAGTAGTTTACAGAAACTCCTGTGAGCTTTTCCTTTTTTTTGAGAACACTAAATCCTGGATGGCTCTCTCCAGGTTGGACTGCCCAGTGCCCCACCACCACAGGAAGTCTAGCATCAACTCTGCATCTGTTCTAGAGTCTGACCTACAGAGAAGAACCCGGAACTCTGGCCTGTCTTCCATAGTCTTGCTGCAGGCACTGACCTTGCTCACAAATAGCAGTGTCCTCCTTCCATGAACCACAGCCAAGCCTAGATAGAGACCATCTTAAGGTAAACCAGACCCTCATCCCAACCCCGGCATAGGCGCCACCTTGTGGTTCCTGATCCCCCACTGCTTACATGCCACCCAAGCACCAGCAGACAAATAGAGACTGCACATCCCAGCCACTGACAGTTAAATTCTAACTAGGAAGAATGGTGGGGCGGGAGAAAGGAGTGAATTTAACTTAGGACAAAGGGTAATCACTTGTTTGGATAGTTCTGGAATAGGAACTGCTATCTTTCTGAGAGGAGGGAAGGATGACAGGCCGCATGAAGCTCATTGGAGGGTACCGCTCTATGCTTCTTTTGATATTCCTAACTGACTGTTAAAAATAATTTTTTCATCAGAAAAGCATTTCATCTTTAAAAAGCTAGATGTCAAGGAATGTGATTTTGCAAAACACTACAGACAATTTGTAGGTCACACATGTTTAACTGCATCAGCCCTCTGACCACAAATGAAGCCATATACTCATGGCTCCCTCCTCCCCCTAATGTGAATCCTTTTGAAATTTGAATCATAAACTCAAAATTTTTCCTATTTTAGTGCCTCATTAATGTCACATTTCACATAAAATAATGACTAGGAGATGATAAGAATAATTCATATATATGCATATACCTTAGCTAGTTATACATATAAGTATACCTACATATGTAGATTTGCATATATACATATATGTTACACAATTCCTGAATTGCAAATAAATTCTCATTTAATCTTCACAACAACCTTGTGAGATAAGCATGACAGAAATTCCTCCCATTTCACAGCTGAGGAAAATAAAGTCAGAAAGGTGAATGAGATCATAGGGAGCCAGTGAGCTACAGCAGGAACCATACACAAGTCAACAGAATCAGCTCCCTGTGCCAGCCACTTCAGATAACAAGAGTGGAGAGTGATGGCCTATTAGGAGCCTTCTCCATACCCTTTGTACATTGTGTCTAGCCACACACGTGCCCACACCCACACTTTGAGTGTAAGTTATTATTATCTTCTTCTAGTTATTGCTTTATGAGAGTAAGAAGAAAGAGACCAGAACCCAGCGATGGTGAACCATATCCTTTCCTGCAAGCTGGGGGAGGCTGGCAGGGTCCTTAGTCCACAAGTTAAAAGCTGCAGGAGGCAACCAGAGCAGATGAGATCCATCCAGTTGCCACCATGTGGTTCTCTAGCTGTGTCTAACATCCCCTCCCAACATTAGGTCTAACCACCCACAAGTGTGAAGTCAAGGAGCTGAGACTGTATCTTTAAATTTAAAAAATCAAACACATGCGCGAACACATATGCATTTTGAAACTATACAAAAACTGAGGCAGTGATTAACTTACTCAGACCAAACATTCTTGGCTTCAAGAGAATCTGGATAACCTCAGAGGATCCAGCATTTTACCCTGAACCCATTAAGCCAGCCAGACGCTCATTTCTTTTCTTCTGCATGTTTGGCAGGGGGAAGGTCCTGGTGGCCAGATGAGGAATGCACTGGTGCAACCAGCACAGTGCCAGGATGTCCCTGCTGCAGGAACCGAGGCTTGGATCCGTTCATGACAAAGCAGACCGATTCTCGTGCTTCTGTCACATTAATGCCCAGTGAGTCAGCACATCCTGGTAGAAAACTGTACTCCTAAGCCTTGCAACGTGAAAAGATCAGTGTTCTCAACAGACATCTGGAGGCATCTGTACCCTCAAGGGTTTGTGGTACATCCAAGTCGTATCATTTTCTCAAAATGATTGCTGCTTTTCCTTTCTCTACAAGCATTATTCCTCTTTAAAGATGTAAAAGCAAGGATCTAGGATTCCACTCCAGCTACCATCCTAGATGGTTCTTATGGACAGAGCCTCACTGGCCTTTGTAACTACTGTTTTTCTTTGGAGGTGTGCAGAGTATACCATAAATATAACAGAGGGAAATTATAGTGCTTACGGCAGGAAAGAACGTTATAAAAAATGGTACATAACTCCCAGAATTAGTATAAAGTATGTTCCTGAGGGGAAAAATATATAGGTTGTACAAAATGCAGAAAAATTAGGATCGGAAGTTAAGATTTCTCTCTGGAGCATCCCAGCGAATTTCAAAGACCACCATGTCCTCAGATTCTCACGCCTCATCCTTCTCTCCCCTCCCCCTGCCCCCGGGGATCCTGTGGAGCAATAGCCAACATCATCCCCCTTGAGGAATTTGGTAGCCTCCTAATAATCTGTTACTGAAGGGAAAAAAAGATCATCTCCAGGACAAAAGAAAGACAACAAAATACGGCTGGAGATACAGAACAACCATTTATACGTTGAGTCAGTGACGGCACGAAGGACAAGCCAGAATCTCCCTCCCATGCTCTTGATGTCCCTTGTCCCATTCTGTTATGAACTAAGTTGTGCCTCCCCCCAAATCCAAATGTGGAAGCCCTAACCCCCAATCCCTCATAATGTGACTGTATTTGGAGATAGGGCTTTTAAAGAAGTAATTGCATTAAAATGAGGCCCTGGGGCGGGCCTTCATCCTATTTGACTGGTGTCCTTGTAGGAGGAGGGAATTTGAACACACAGACACCAGGGATGGGTATACACAGAGGAAAGCCCATGTGAGGACACAGCAAAAAGACAGCCATCTGCAAGCCAAGGGGAGAGACCTCAGGAGAAACCAACCTTGCTCACATCTTGATCTTGACTTCCAGCCTCCAAAACTGTGAGAAATTAATGTCTGTTGTTTAAGCCACTGTCTGTAGTATTTTGCTCTGGCAGCCCTAGCAGACTCATGTATTTCATGAAGCCTGAGAGCCAGACAAGGGAAAGCATTTGACCGTGGAGGAGGAGTTTTGGGGTTCAGGTCAGGCTTTGTTACTAAGTTGGCTATGTTTCTAGAAAGTCAGGATTTCTGAGCATCACTTCCTTCCTGCAAAACATGAGGGTTGATTGGCACAGATGAAGAGGTTCCTTCTGCCACACATTCTATGGCTGTCCCACCTTTTTGCTACAAGGATGCTTTGCCCAGGCCTCACCTCCTTAGCCTCCCATGGCATTAAGGTTCACTCAGTGGCCCCACAACTACAAGCATGGTGTTGCCTGGGACTTGAGATACAGGGCGGGAAAAACAACTCTGCATTCTCTAGTGACAGGAATTAATGAGTTGGGAAGCAGTGGTGTGGGTTTTGTCATTCTCCCTAATTAGTTTTTGTCAAGAGCAGGGACACTTTTGCCTAGAGACCTTTGTATTCAGCTCAGGTATTCAGCCTGCCCCTTCTCCCCGAGGGCCTGCTCTGCTTGGATTGGAGCCCAGCTCCCACCCAATCCCCAATTAAACATATCAGCCAGGTCTGTGCCTGATGGAGGAAGCCCTCACTGGCTAAGGGGCTTAAATCACTTGACATGTGGGTGCCAATTTTCCCCTCCATATCACTCTTACTGATTAGCCTTTTCTTTTTCCCTTGTTAAGAAAATGATTGCAACTCATTATTTTTAAAGAAGCCTTGATGGGACTTGGCTCAGATACAACACAGTATTTCAACCAACAGAAAAGTCTATCAAAGTAGCAAAAATTGTAAAGAGTGAGTTTATTCCATTGTAATGCTGGTGTAAAGAAATGGACACCCTCGTACAGTACTGATGGAAGTGTAAATCAGTATGACCTTCCTGAAAGGCAATGTGTCAATGTTCATCAAAATTTTAAATGTGTACTCCCTTAAATTTCAAGCTTCCACTTTTAGGAACATGTACTACAGAAATATGACTATCATGGATGTACATAAAGAAGTATATAAAAATATATTCAAAATTATAGCAAAATTATAGCAAAGAACTAAATATTATAATAACAATATTATGTTTGCTAATAAAATTGTAGCAAATAACTAAATAGTAATCAAAAGTCAATGATAAATAAATCTTACATTTCAAACTACGGTTCTATTAAGTTTAACAATTTTATTCTAGATGTGTTAATATGTCTATGTCATGTAGTTTTAAAAAGTAGATAGCTGAACAATATAATAGTTAATTCAATTTTTTAATGCATATTTGTTTGTGGAGACTTGCATAAACACTCCAAAAATTTCTGAATGATACACCCCAAGCTGTGAACAGTATTTATTTCTGGGACTGGAAATGTAATGAGCAAGAAAATACTTTTCCTTTTAACTCTAGGTACCACTGTAGTAGAGTTTAAATGTGTTGCAATCAGTTTATATTGCTTGTGTAATATTTTAAAAAGCAGGGAAGTTTGTTTTTATTTTTAATTGTGTCATAATTTCTTAGTTACTTTGCTATTCTCTGTAGAACTAGGCAGAACGTATGTATGAGGGAGGGAGAGGGAGAGGAAGGGGGAGGGGGAGGGGGAGGGGGAGGGAGGAGGAGGAGGGAGAGAGGGAGAGGGAGAGGGAGGGAGAGAGGGAGAGGGAGAGGGAGAGGGAGAGAGGGAGAGGGAGAGGGAGAGGGAGAGGGAGAGGGAGAGGGAGAGGGAGAGGGAGAGGGAGAGGGAGAGGGAGAGGGAGAGGGAGAGGGAGAGGGAGAGGGAGAGGGAGAGGGAGAGGGAGAGGGAGAGGGAGAGGGAGAGGGAGAGGGAGAGGGGGGAGCTGGGCAGAGATTATGCTTAATGCAGGGACAGCATTCTTTGATAATTGCTTGACTAACTATTTTATTGAAAGTGTCAGGGTTCAGCTTACAAAATTCAATGGTATGGTTTCTTCCCTTGGGGAGCTTGCTAAGTCTAGTGAGGACAACAAGTAACATATCAAATTGTAGAACCCTTATGAGGGACAGGTATGCATCGTGGTGGTATAACGGCAGCCTGGAAAGAAGAGCAAAAGAGTCAGCCAAAAAAAGTCAGGGAAACGTCACCAAACAGGAAGTTCATAAATCAAGGCTTGGACATTGGGCAGACTTTTTTTTCAGGTAATTAAAAATATAATTTTTAATGAAATTTTATATAGTTAAAAATAAATAAAATTTTTCTTGCATAGAACCATAAAATAAAAGAACTTAAGACAAAAGTAGATATACTAATTAACTACAAAGTGAAAGAGTGGTAGATGATTTCTAAGCTCCCTTCCAGCTTGAAAACATCCATTTTGATCACTCAGAGTATTGAGTGAGCACCTGCAATGTGCTCAGCTCTGAACTGGGTATCAAGGGAGAAGGGATGATAAAACTAAGTGCCATGGTCTAAATCCTTTAGAAGTTTTCAACCTTGGTAAGGAGACCAAACTAATGCACAAAAATGTGTGCCTAGCAGTGCCCAGCCCAGTCGGCCATTCAAAATATTAATCAACTAACTTACACAACTTGTCACTCAATTGTATGGTGCAGACTCCAAAGACAACAACAATAAATGATACAACCAAAAATCAGAGTTGTACTGATGTACAGCATGCAAATATTCAGTCATATTTAGAAACACTTTTAATGAATCTACTTTTTTAAAATAGTAAAGTTAAATGAAATCTAAATTCTGGCAAAAATATGCACATATGAACAAAACAGGTGAGTGTTTAGTTATTATAGGCGCCACAATTGTTGGTTATAAAACAAAGCTCTTGGTGTCAACCGGGGAAGTCAGACAAAGTATGACAAGGCGGAGCCTGTGTTGGGCCTAACAGGACAGGCTGGATTTAGGGCAGGGAAGAGATTGGAGGAACCTAAGAGGTAGAAAGAACACCACCAACGAGGATGGGATTCTCTTCCATTCTGAATGACCGAATGATCCTAACTGTTCTTATTACCCTGGCAGACTATCCTTAAAATGCCCAAGGATAAATAAAGTATGCTTTTCAAAATCCCTGTCAATGCTCTGGAGCAGCAAAATTGACCTTTTTCACCTCATGGCGCATAAACTAATTACTAAAAATCTGTGGCACACCAAAACATGTATTATATTTTTTGCTGATCTGAAAAAAAAATAGGTATAAGTTTGACTCATTCACATCTGACGGCTATTTTAGTGTTGCCAGTTATCATTTTTTTAATTTGACACTCTCAGGGAAAAGAGGTCAGGGCCCCTGACAAAATAGTCAGGTACTGCATGTTTTTAAAAATTCTTGTGGCAGGCCAGTGTGCCACACCGGTTGAAAACCTGCTCTAGAAAACAACGGCTATTTGACGACTTACCAAGGCAGAAGTATCTGGGAGGTTTACCAGGGAAACCAAGGATCCCACAGACCGTGCATTCAAAGGGTCAGAGCTTTTGCTTTCTTGCCTCATTAGTCTGAGTTGTACACTATTTGTTTCTAAAAAGAAAAAGGTGTTAGGAGAAACTAACATTTCCAAAAGTCTTCAAGACGATCAGAGGTGAGTTAACAAAGCAAATGGAAGTATCACATTTAGAAACTGGAACTCTGGCATAGCCAGTGGGGGAATGAGCTGGAGGAGGCAGAGGGAAGGGAGGAAAACCAGCTCTTGTTAAGTTTACGGCCAATTAACATTTGCCATACTTCAGACTCCAATGTTTAGCGAGGGCTTCTCAATATTAAAGGCAGCTCTTTGAACAATAGAGTCCTTTTTTTCCTGCAGTTCACAGCTGTCAGAGATCATTTAACTCCCTATATATTTCCAAAAAGTGATGCCTTTAATGGGCAGCGTAAACACTGGGGTTAGAGCACACTGAAGCTTGACTCAGGCACATGGTGTTAGGGCATCGCTCGCATCTGTCAGGATCTGGAAGGCAGGCCTAAGTAAATAATGCCATAAACTGCATTTAAAGAAAGAACAAGAGAAAAAGAGAGAGAGGAGGAGAGAGGGTGGGGTGGAAGGAGGGAAAATGGGGGAGACAACCAGAGAGAAGGAAAGAAGAGAAATAATACAAGGACCAGAGAAAGAGAGATTAAACTTCTGCCGCAGGAGCTGAAAATACATTCATTAAAATTTCAGGTCCCTTCTTAAAATGATTCATTTCCATTCAAATGTAAACATAGTCGTAAAGTATCATGTTAAGTCTCATATGTCAGACCTAAACAAATTTCCTGGTTATTAGGAATTCAACCAGAGCTCTTATTATCTCAGCACAGTTTATATTTAATTTTCAATTTGTTTTTCTTCTTTAACACCAGATCCAGGTATCACATATAACATGCTCTGATTTTTCTGTTTCTCTGAGTACTTTCAATGGCCTTACTGTTCTCCAAGACCAATAAAACCAGTGGTGTGATGGTCCTCCCTTTGGGCTGGGATTCTGTATTGGAAATATAAATCCAATACAGTTATTAAAGAGAGACTATGAAACTTAAGAAAAAGACTCACACTTCTAATTAAGCAAGTGTAACCTGCAAGATTAAATGTTTTGTGAGCTCAGCAGTGTTTGAGAAAATATAAGAATCTTAAAAAAAAATCTTCCTTTCAAAAATATCTTCCTTTCAAATGAATAGTGGGAAATAGTAAAATGGTCTTCATAACATGATGTTAAGTAAAATCCCAAATGCACCCAGAAATTTTCAATGTAATCTCAAAATAGCTAACCTTTAAAACCTAAGTTCACAAGAAATCAAAAACACTAATTCAAAAGAATGTATGCACCCCTATGTTCACTGCAGCGTTATTTACAATAGTCAAGATTTGGAAGCAGCCCAAGTGCCCATCAGGAGATGAGTGGATAAAACATTCATGGTGCATTTACACAATGGAATACTACTTGGCCATAAAAAAGGAGGAAATTTGGCTCTTTTTGACAGCATGGATGGACCTGAAGAACATTATGCTAAGTGAAACAAGCCCAATCAGAGAAAGATAAGCACTGTATGATTTCACTCATATGAGGAATCTAATGAACAAACTGAACTAACAAGCAAAATATAGACAGACTCATAGAGAGCAGGCAGACAGCTATCAGGGGTAGGAGTGGAGGGATTGAGCAAAAAATTTGAAAAAGAGAAAGAAAAAATAAATAAAATAAAATCTGAATTCATAGAAGAGTGTCATCTAATTTTATCTTCTTAAGCAATATTTAGATTTATAATAAAAACATAAAAAGCTTAGCAATATTGAAAATTTTCAAGTAAGAAACAACTCACCCCAAATTTTACCAACCAGGAGTAAGCAATGTTATGAGTCTACAAATATTATTATAAAATCTCTTTGAAAAACATACAGATAAAAAATAAAAACATACAGATAAAAAAATGAATGTCATGTGTTAATATCATCTCAATAAAACTGGGAAAATAAAATAGGAAATGAATAAAAAATGTGATATAGAGGGATAGCTACTAAGAAATAATGATTTCCTTAGAATAAAATCAAGCAACATGCACCATCTTAAAATATTTAACCTTATTTTATATGCGCTTAAAGGAAAAAGAAATAAAGTAAAACTGAGAAAATTGCAGAATTTGAGATAAATTATTTTTGTCATCTAAGATTAAGGAAGAAATTGTTAAGTCATCAGCAGCCTAGAGTCATCATTTGTTGCTGGTAGTTTAAAATACACGTATTGAGAGGAAACAAGATGGCTGCGTAGGTAGCAGCTGCCCCCGCCGCCTCCCGCAACCCCATCAAAATCACAACTAAAATACAGAACCACCGCCACTCAGAGCCTCCTGAAATCTGGCTGAACAACCAGGGAACTGAAGCAGCACCGAGACCAGCAGGAGGGGCGGAGACGCGCACAGATCAGGGTTGAATCCCGGAGACTCCGCGGCGGGCCCACACCCGGTGCCGCAGGATAAACCCGGGAGGGAATCTCGGCGGCAGAGGTCTCCAGAGGAGCCAGGGGGCCCAGCCCCACAGCAGGCCCCCAGCCCAGGGCTCCAGGACCGGGAAGAGACGTCCCCACAACTCCAGGCTGTGAAACCATCGGAGACTGTGGCTGAGGGTCGGGGAGGCTGCGGGAGCCCCAGCAGCTCCTCCTAAAGGGCCCGGCACGGACTCACTCGGACGCTCCCTCTGAGCCCAGCGCCGGGCAGCAGCTGGAAAGGACCCGGGACACTCGGGGGGAACTAACCTGCCTGGAATCCGGGCAAGAGGTGGAGGGGCGGCTTCCCCCCAGGCAGAAGAACTGGCAGAGGCCATTGCTCCTTTGGTGAGTCCTCCCCACACACAGCCCGCCGGAAGGCGCCATATTTGAATCGCCAGCACCTGACTCACACCTTTGGCCCCGCCCCGTGATTCCCGGAGGCCCTGCCCCCCTCCAGGCTCATCCAGGCCATTTCCAGGGGCTTTTCTGTGCAAGTGGCCTCTTGAGCCTCATGCTTAGGACTTTCCTAAAATCTCTCAAACAAGCAGCATCGTGCCCCATACAGCTTGATAAGTGGCCCCAGGCCTGGCACTAGCAGCAGCGTGCATTGGTTCATAGCTTGGCCTCTCCTGGGCACCTCCAAGCCCAGCACAAGCAGCAGCCAACTACGGTTTGCTGTGTAGCTCATGCTGGGTGGCCCTGGGCAAGGCGCTGGCACAGGCTGACTTTGCACCTCCCGGGAGGCCCCAGACAATGCACCTGGTGGTCAGACTCGACCATGCTGGATTACAACCCTACCACATCCATGAGTGACACTCAAGGGGCACAGTGGGTGAACACCAAAGCTCCACTGAAGTAAATCCTGCTCCATAGGGGTGTCTCCAGCACAGCAGCTCTGACTGTAGTTGCAGCTGGTCCTCACAGCTGATTGGCTTGGGGGTCAATTCCTCCCAGTGACACCAACAGCAACCAAGGCTCAACTACAACAGGACAGTGCACACAGCTCACACAGGGGAGCACCTAGAAGGCCCAGCTCAGGTGACTGGGGAGGCTGAGCCACTGGACCCTACAGAACACCTACTACACAAAGCCACTCTACAAATTCCAGGAGACACAGCAGCTCTACCTAATACATAGAAACAAACACCTGGAAACAGCCAAAATGCGGAGGCAAAGAAACATGTCACAAAGGAAAGAACAGAAGAAATCTCTAGAAGAGGAACTAAATGAAATAGATCCAAGCAAGCTAACAGATACAGAGTTCAGAATTTTATTTATAAGGATGCTCAACCATATTAGTAAGAGTACTACAAAAATAACTGAGAAAATCGATGACATAATAAAGTACCAACTTGAAATAAAGGCTACACAAACTGAAATAAAGAATAATTTACAGGGAATCAACAGTAGGGTAGAGGATGCCGAGAATCAAATCAGCAATTTGGAACATGAGAAAACAAAAAACACCCAACCAGAAGAGCAAAATGAAAAAAGAATCCAGAAATGTGAAGATAGTATAAGGAGTCTCTGGGGACAACTACAAACGGCCTAACATTTGTGTTATTGGGGTGCCAGAAGGAGAGGAAAGAGAGCAAGAAATTGAAAAACTATTTGAAAAAATAATAACAGAAAATGTCCCCTACCTGGGGAAAGAAATAGACTTACAAGTCCAGGAAGCAAAGAGGGTCCCAAACAAGAGGAATCCAAAGAAGCCCACAGCAAGACACATCATAATTAAAATGCCAAAGGTTAAAGACAAAGAGAGAATCTTAAAAGCAGCAAGAGAAAAACAGTTAATTACATACAAGGGAGCATCCATACGACTGTCAGCTGATTTCTCAACAGAAAGCTTGCAGGCCAGAAGGGAGTGGCAAGAAATATTCAAAGTGATGAAAAACATGGAATTACAACCAAGATTGCTCTACCCAGCAAAGCTATCATTTAGAACTGAAGGTCAGATAAAGAGCTTCATAGATAAGAAAAAGCTAAAGGAGTTCATCACCACCAGACCAGCACTACAGGAAAAGTTGAAGGGTCTTCTTTAAGAAGAAGCTAATGAACAAGAGAATCTGATGAACTAAATAGATCCAGAGACATTGACGCAGGGAACAGACAATCATATTTCAGAGGAAAGAGGGAAGAGGGTGGAGGGTGGGAAGAGGTTAACCAAAGAAGTTATATGCATATATGCATAACCCATGGACACAGTCAATAACAGGGTGAAGGCCTGGGGAGTAGCGGGGGAGCGAGGTGGAGGGGGTCAATGGGGGGGGGGGAATGGGACACCTGTAATACTTTCAACAATAAAGATAAATTTAAAAAAATAAAATAAAATACACGTTTTATTTTTAAACAGTTTGGATTAGGTTCCCTTTAGAAAAGATGAGGCCCTCTTTCATTTCCTTCTGCTTCCCTGATCCGCCTCAATTTTGTTGCTTTATATTATTTTTATATATAATAAGTGTTTCAGGATTTGAAATACTTACATAAGCCATAGTTCTCCTGTTACTTTCCTCTTAGATTATATTTGAATGGATTTCATGCTCACAACTAGTCTATCTACCAACACTTCTCCATTCTTGAGTTCTTTATTTCGAATCATCTTTTGCCCCACATTATTTTTTTTTTTAATGCACAAAAACATTTTTTTTTTTGTAAAATATATTAGAATTTTTTCAGTTTAATGCAAATCATGGAAGTTGAGTACATGTAATTGTGCATTTAGAGAGATTTAGGAAAAACATAATCTGTTTAGGCATCTCAGACTTTAGAACACAGGTCACTGGAGATGTAATTTGTGGGAGGACTTGATATGCCTCCAAAAGGAAACCATGCAGAAAACTCTAGGGGCTGATGGAAGAAGCCTAGGAAGATGGGATTAAGGTTCCAAATCAGGGGAGAGGAATGTCAGCTACACGCAACCTCTCCAGAAGTGACCATTTAGGCAGCAAATGCCCCTCAAGATGAGGAGGATCTACCTTGATACATTAATTACTTAGAGGCAAGGAGGACTTTTGGGGGGATGATTTGTCTCCTTTTTATGCCATGTCTGTTTATACATTTAAAGTTAACCTCAAACTTGGTCACACCGTTGAACACACCATCTTCGCTTATACACCTGGACTTCCTTGTGCCTTCCCTAGGGAGTGGGAGGCATCCTCTGGCCTCAGTTGCACAGGAACTTTCTCTCCCTTACTTCCACATCCCATATCCAATTCACTTCAGTCTTCTCCACTGTCACCATCTTAACCAGCATTATTTCACAGAGTGACAAGTTATGGTTCTTCCTCATTCTGTTTTCCAAAATATAAAAATATACCTAAGAAACAGCATTTGTATGACTAAATGACCTAAGGAAATTTTTAAATTATCATGAATATTTTACCCTGAAAAGGCAGATTTCTCAGTTTTTCATAAAAGTGAAATCCTATGAGCAGGAAACTAGATTTAGAGTCTACACTGGAGTCAGAAAAAATTGTTTGCAAAGGGACAGATAGTAATTCTTTTTAGCTTGCAAGTTACACAGTCTCTGTGGCAATTACTCAACTCTGCCATTGATAGTAGTACAAAAACAGCCATGGATAATATGTAAGCAAATTAATGCAATGTATTTCAATAAAACTTTATTTATTAAAGCAAGAGGTGAGCATTTAAAGAGTTAACACCAATCCTTTCCAAACTCATCCAAAAAATAAAAAATTAAAAAACACTTTCTATCTCATTCTATGAGGCCAGTAAGTGTCTAGCATACAGAATATATAAGGAACTCTTTCAACTCAACAACAAGCAAACAACCCAATTAAAAAATGGGCAAAGGACTTGAACAGACATTTCTCCAAAGAAAATGTACAAATAATAAACAAGCACATGAGAAGCCGCTCGACATCATTAGCCATTTGGGAATTCAACTTAAAACCACAACAATGCAGCACTTTATGCCCACTAAGATGGTTTTAATCACAAACTGTTGGTGAAGATGTGGAGAAGTTGGGGCACTTCTACACTGGTAGCAGGAATAGAAATGGTTCAGTCTCTGTGGAAAACACTTTGGTTGTTTCTCCAAAAGTTGAACATAGAATTCCCATATGACCCAGCAATTCCATTCCTAGGTAAATACCCAAATGAACTGAAAACAGGGACTTGAACAAGTACATGCACACATGTGTTCATAGCAGCACTATTTACAATAGCCCAAAGGTAGAAGCAACTCAAATGTCTATCAACATAAGAATAAACTGTTGCATATCTACATACACTGAAATATTATTCAGTTAATTAAAAGGAATAAAGTACTGATACTACAACATGATGGACCTCAAAAACATTATGCTCAGTGAAAGAAGCCATACACAAGAGTTCATATAATTTATGATTCAATTGATATGAAATGTCCAGAATAGGTAAACTCATAAAGACAGAAAGCAGATTGGTGATTGCCAGGAGCTGTGGGGAGGGGGAATGGAGAGGAACTGCTTAACAGTAAAGGATTCCCTTTTGGGGTAATAAATATATTTTGAACATAAATAAAGCTCATGGTTACACAACATTGTGAATGTACTAAATGCCACTGAATTGGCTTTAAAATGGTTAATTTTGTTATGCGAATTTTACCTCAGTAAGGATAAATAAATGAAACAGGGGTAGGTCAAACTTGGTCCACATGCCATGGTTTGCTGAGCCCTGGTCTAGACTATGGGTAAAGCGTTCACAGCTTGCTTTAACAGTGCTTTTCTAGGGGGCATTGATGTTATCAGTTCCAACTTAATTCATAGCGAAAGCACTTTATCTTACCACATGCAATGAAATTATAATTTCACGTGACCACAGAGCTGATGGGATCTATGATTACACACACACGCACACGCACCTGGAGCGTCCTGGAATTCTCCTCACTGAGATGGAACATAGAGGAGACAAACGGAGAAATCAGTCCATGAATCCAAGTCATAAGGAATCCATAAAGTGAATGTTTACATGAAAACAAAAGAAAATATAAATTTCAAGAAATACATAAGCCTTTCTGGAAAGAAAAATAGATGTATTTCAGAGCATTGATGAGCTAGGAATAGTTGTAGTTTGTCTTACATCAGCCCACAGGGATTCTTACAAATGGCCATGGCATTTCTGTACACAGATGTGACAGGGTTTGTATCGAGGGTCTGCAGGGACCTTAGACGCAGAGAACAGCCTTGGGCTGTAGTGTCCTTTCCTTAACTTCCTGCTAAACAGCCGTGTGCCCAAGCCAGATGTCCAGTCTGCTCTCTGCATCCCCCTCACGCACTCAGTCACCGTGTTCTCATACCTCCTCCATCTCTCCTCAAGTTACCCATCTCTGGCATCGCCTTGCTATTGTCCGAGCTCAGTGCCATTCTCTCAGCTAGACTGCTGCAATAGCCACCTCACTGGTCCTCCTCGCTCCAGCTCCGTCCTCTCTGATGTGATTCCTTATGTCGGCCTCGAACAAATACACATTTCTAAAGCCATAGTTTTTTGCGCCAACAAAATGAAATCATAGTCACTGTGATTGATTATTTGGTGTAAATATCAAATTCTTGGCAGCCAAGGTGAAAATGGAAACATATCAGTAAAAGGCATTCCAAAATGCCTAATACTGAACTTTCAAAGTAAAATCCTGCAAGGGTTTGGGGGCCTCTGAGGCTCCGCTACCAGGATAGCTTAGTCTGCATCTGTTTGGGGGAATCGCTGAGTGTGGCTTCAACTCCTGAAGACTGGCCTGTGCTGCTGAGGTGACAGGAGAAGGGCTGGCGGGTGTTCTCCGCGCTGCGGCATCAGGGGCACAGGGGGCGCACCTGCGGGGGACACAGCCCACAGGGGCACGGAGATGGGCTTCCAAACGAAAGGCATGTGTTGCTCTCAGGCACATTCTTGGCATTTCATTTGAGAAAAATGCCTCATGGCCAAAATGTCAGGAACGTGCTTGTAAATAACAAATTCCTTCAAGTTACTGAACACATCTCATCCTCTTTGTCAGAAACGCTTGTAGTCACCACATAGACACATTGTTTGCACACCAGGGTTTCTCCTGTCGTATATAACACATCCTCTCTCCCTCACCCCCCATCGTGCAATGATTTTGAAATGTGCAGTTATCCGCTGGAAGCTTAGTCTTGCATCCTGGCGCCTGGGCACGCATCGCCAGCCACGCGTTGTCAGGCTGTTCTTGCGGGTGCCGTGGGAAAGAGCAGACAAGGCCCTGAACCACCGAGAGCACAGTCAGTCAGTCATTGACTCACTCAGTCGGTCATTCAGTCAACAAATAGAGTTAGTCCATGGTCAGGATCTATGCATGCGATCCAATAACGAATCAGATACCGTCCCTCAAGGAAGGCAGAGTGCAGTGGGAAAGTCCGATAGGGCACCAACAATTGTTATTCAGGGTGATAGGTGGGCTAATCAAGTTAAAGGTGGGGCGCTGCGGGGCAAATGTGCTGGGTGCCTATTGCAGCAGGGGGAGAAATGGCAGAGAAGGATTGCGCAAGGAAATTATACCTGAGCTGAACAGTTGCTCTGAAGATAAGAGTAAGCGAACCATCAAATTTTACTCTAATATTCAGTTTAGTGATAGAAAGCGTAGGTCTGGGCTCTGAAGCTGGGCTTTCTGGATATAGATTCTGGCTCTGCCCCTCACCAGCTCTGTGACTTTGGGGTAGACAATTAACCACTCTGTGCCTCAGTTTTCCTCATCTGTAAAATGAGAACAGTTAAATGAGTTTATGTATATACATATATATATATAGAATGTAGACACAGATATAAATATATATGTACAGAAATAGAACAATATATAAAAATAAATATATAGAGAACATTGATTGGCACAAAGTAACGGCTAACTTGTGTTATATGGTTATTAATATGAGTTGCTTCAAATACTTTGGGGAAGTGGCCTGAGTATAAATTTTAAATATATGATAATATTAATAAAATATAGTTGCTCTAGTAATGGAGAGTCTATAATTTTTTCTTTTAGATAAAGCACTGGTCTGTACAAATTTGATCCAGGACCTCCTAGCATGCACAGGCAAACACACACACACACACACACACACACACACACACACACACACACACATAAGCTATATTTACCTTGGAAGCAAAACTGTAGTAATATTCTAATCTTGAGCATGAATTTCTTCTATTCTAAATCCTGTGATTTGCATTGCTACAAATCTATGTTTACCAGACAGCTGCCGATCCTCGAATTTCACTATGTTTAAATAATTTGGGTCTCAAAGGGGAATTGTGGTTTAACAAGCCAAATAAAGAGAATAATATATCTCAATCTTAACATTGTTGAAGGAATAGCAACTTATGCTGTTGGCAAAAAGCCATGGATCCTGACATCTGTTTCAAAAACTACCTCCCCCAACTATCTGCCTGGCAATGAAAATATCAAAACATTTAAGAGGTAAATAAAAACTCTTTTTGGTGGGTCGGGCCTTCTTTGCCCTGGAAGGTTTGGTTCATGATTCAGACTTCACTTCCAGGGTAATGTGCTGCATCAGACTCTGTGGGTCTTGTCTGTAGTGGATGTGATGGGCCCGGACTCTGCTCACAAAACAGCAACTCAGAGAATGATGTGGCAGGTAAATTGGCCATTGCCATGCTGCCTGGTCTCACATGCCAGAGCTGGGAGAAGTCATAAAAGGTGTGTGAGCTCAGGTATAACATTTAACCTCAAGCCACAACACGCATTTCCAGAATTAGCCATGGTTTGCAGAACACTCACATTTCATGCTGTACCTGCCAGTCACAGAAACCTAGGTGAGATGCAAAAACAAACCTATTAGCCACTTTTACATGGCTGAGTTCATATTTTCAGTGAAAACATTGGGGTTCTCAATGACCACTAAGTCATCGCCTGCACCACTTTTCCCCCACCTTTCAAAATATTTTTAGACTGTTGGATCTTTTGCCTTTATTTACATTGTTTTCATTATGACTATTGATCAAGTTAGGAGTATTTTTTGAGTTCCAACTCTTTGTGATGGAAACTACAGCATATCCAGGAGTAAAGCCACATCAAACTTAGCTTTTGTAAACCTTAAAATACTAAATACTGCACTCTTTTAAAAAAGTGTAGGATGATACAAACTGAAATACTCGTTTCCACAATGCAGACTTACCCAGCATGGACATAGGAGGAAAGAGATGGTCAGCGGTGAAGGGTAAGGCTGGAAATGAGCCTTGAAGTACAATTAATACATGCACGTGTAAGAGATGGAGGCCTTGTGACTTAGGGAGGAAGAAAGGGGTTGATGGAAATAGACGAGCAAGTAGCAAAAATCTGAAGCTGGAAGTGAGTTTGTAGAAAGCAGGGAAGTCAGGTGAGAGCCAAGGACCTATAGAAAGAGCAGCAGATAAAGCAGAACCCGCCACTCTCTTTGATGTTTCCATGCCTGTGCACATATTGAAATGTCTTCCCCACAGCGCCGCTTACATACAACTCAACTAACTGAAGTCCTCACGTGATGGAAATCCACTTCCTACACTCAACGGCTGGGAAGAGATTTTCTTAATTATAACCCTGTATTTCTTATTATGTATCATGAAATAGAAATAAATGTTTGTGTGTTTATACCCTGCTGTTTTCCAAAGTATATTTAAGATGATTTGCAAAGATAATACCAAGTACAATGAAAGAGTTTGAAACAGAGTTGGATAAGAGGAATAATAAAGAGAAAACAAAGGTACGTATTAAGTGGAGCCAGAAATAAGCTTAGTGCTAATTATATGTCACATGGGGCCATAAATTTGTCTCCCAGCAGCATGAAGAGAGAAACCTGATGGTTACGGGAAAGTGGTCATTTCATCTGTCATAGTCACACATATCGTTAAAGCCATTAGAAGCATTAAGAATCACCCACGTCCAATCCTGTCATTTCAAGATGTGGCAGGTGGGGCTCCAGAGCCTATGAGTATGATCCCAGAACTAGTTAGGGCAGAACAGAAATTAGCTTTCAGTAGTGCAGAAATTGCTCCCAGGGAGGAGATTAAGAATCAGAAGTGAACCAATGAATAGAGGTCGCCTTCCCATGGATTTGGAACCTCCTTTGAGAGCAGTCAGATTTCTCCTGCAAAAGCCTCCACTAAGATGTGAATTAAGGAGTATTGTAAATTCCTAATTAGATTACCTTAATTGTTGCTACGCTCAACTACAAAGAATGTTTGAAATTTTGCATCGTCTCTAAGAGACGGTGTGTTTCTTGTATGTCATTCAGCATCAGCAATAAACTGTATCTGCTGATTTCACCCTCTCCAGTGAGCTCACAGGCAGATCCGTTTTCTGGTACTTAGGTGCAGGCATTTTTTATTTTATTTATTTTATTTTATTTTATTTTATTTTATTTTATTTTATTTTATTTTATATTATATTTTATTCTGTTTGGGGTTTTTATTCATCCTAAGGAGTGTTGTAACCACTTATCCTCACCCTGGTAGAGAAATGTGTTTTCGCCAAAACTATAATTTACTACTTCAGGTCTCCGCCACTCATAGCAAAATGGTGACTCCACAAGAGAGACCTCATTCTGCAACTTCGTCGTAACGAGGGAGGAAGGAATAATATGTAATGCCTGCTGGAGACAGCGGACAGATGCGGCTGCAACGCCCAGCCGAGCAGCAACGAGAAAGAAACGCGGCCTCGCCCCGTGATGAAGATGAAGGCTGAACAGAATCAGCGAGGCGGACTGCAAAAGGCATTTTGAGACGGGAAGGTGGAAGCGAAGCAGCAGCCCTGTCGTCGCCACGCTGAATGTCAGCGTGGGCCATCAGGCTGTGCCGCAGCTCATCTCACACAGGCGGCAGCAGGCCTAACCGCCCCCTGTCCCCAGGCTCTCCTTCACCGTCTGCAGCTGCCGGGCCGGCCGCTGGCTCCGCTCCAGGTCCCCCACATCACTGAGGATGGAAGTGGTGAGAGGCTGATGAGGGTTCTAGTCCCTCCTCCTGATTTCTAGCGCCAATTTGTGGTCTCCACTTGTCCTTGCTCTCCCCTGTTTCCATCCACCTTTCCTCCCAGCTTCTCCAATGTCAGTGGAGCTCCAACATCAGACACAAAGACCACTTAGCCAGCTCCCGCACTGCACAGGGTGAAGTCCCTCTAAAAACTCCCCTGGCCTATTTGCCTCTCTTTGTATGAGATAACAGTGTTCTCAACGGGATCAACGGCCCTCTTCTAACACTTGGAATTTTTCTGTTCTTTTAGAGTTTCTATAATTCTGCGATTTTTAATTAAAAAAAAAAGAAGAAGTAGCCTGACCAGCATGGCTCAGTGGTTGAGCATCGACCTATGTGATCCAGTAGATCACGGTTCGATTCCCTGTTGGGGTACATGCTCCTGTTACAGACTCCATCCCCATTTGGGGGTGTGCAGGGGGAAGCCGATCAGTGACTTTCTCATCATTGATGTTTCTCTCTCTCCCTTCCTCTCTCGGAAATCAATATAGATAAATAATAACATAAACATAAACATAAACATAAACATAAACATATACATATACATATACATATACATATACATATACATATACATATACATATACATATACATATACATATACATATACATATAAATGAAACATTATAACATCATTAAGGAATATTTTGAAAAATGAAAAAAAAATCCCTAACCCACAATTCCTTCTCTCTAACGAGGCAAATGTTTAATCTACAAAAACACATGAGGCAGTTTAGGACTTGTTTTAGTTAGTTTAAGTTGCTATAATAAAATACCACAGACTTGTAAACAACAGAAATTTCTCACAGTTCTGGGTAGAGATTGGAAGTCCAAGATCAGGGTGCCAGCATGGTTGGGTTCCGGCAAAGGCCCCGCTTTGGATTGCGGACTGCCAGCTTCTCACTGTGTCCTCAGGTGGTGGAAGGGGTAAGCTAGCTCTCCGGGGTCTCTTTTGTAAGGGCGCTAATCCCATTCATTACGGCTCTCCCCATGATCTAATACCTCCCAAAGGCCATCTCCTGGTACCATCCCCTTGGGCATTAAGTTTCCAACGTAAATTTGGGAAGGTGGGTGCAAAAACATTCAGGCCATAGCAGGTTCATAAGTTTTAATACAGCTTTTCTTGTAGAAAGTTGTTCATCACTGCTACCCATGAGAAAAGGTTCACAACATGTATACCAGCACCCCCGCATGTACAGGGCAGTCATAAATTAATAAGATATTTTTATGTGTGCCGCCGTACATCAACCTTCTCTGTCATATTCCATTAGCTGTATTAGACAGTCTATAGAGGAAGTTCAATGTGCCAAATCACTGTTTGATTTATAAGATTATATACACAGGATTTCTTTGAAGTTTGTTTTTCTATTTGTTTTTAAAGAATTTTTTTCTTTATTGATTTCAGAAAGGGGGAGGGAGAGAGAGAGATAGAAATATCAATGATGAGTTATTGATTGGCTGCCTCCTGCACGCCCCCTACTGGGGAGCGAGCCCGAAACCGGGGCATGTGCCCAGACCGGGAATCGAACTGTGATCTCCTGGATCATAGGTCGATGCTCAACCGTTGAGCAATGCTGGCCAGGCTGAAGTTTGTTTTTTTGCATGCACTAATCTGACCAAGTTGTCTAAATGACAGAATCAAGCTCTAGTTCATGTTTCTGTTGTGCACAGATGTTGGTTTCCAAATACCGTCTCCCACTAAAAGGAACTAGTGCTCATTGGAGAAATGACTCATTGTGGGTCTGACGCAAGAAATGTACAAGAGGAGCCTGGAACCTCTCTCACATCAGAGATCCAGGAAGCTATGGAGACTACTCAGTTGTTTCAGAGGAAATGGGAACCAACTTCAAGTGGCTCCTCCTTGCCAAAGATGAAATAATTTGAGCATCAAAAAGAACAACTATGAAGGGATTAGTATATGCCACCCCAAAATATGCCACTTTAGCACAAGGATTATTTTTATCTGAAGGCAATTGAGAACCCACGGATGCAGAAAAAGCTCCCTACCCTCCCCTTAACTGCCTAAAAGCAGGATGATATTTCCCTGTCTGAAGGTTTCCCTCTCTCTCATACTAAGAAGGGAAGAACAACCTTTATCTCCAGAGTAGGAAATGATTCCAAAATGGGCCTACACAAACAAACCTTACTAAAATAACCCTCATCTTTCATTAATTTCCCTAATTTATTTCACTCCTAGAAGCCCCTTTTCCTTTGTCTTATGAATTCCCCCAAATTTATTGCCCTTTGTTAAAATTACATATAAGCCCACAGGCCTAACTGCCTCTTTGGATCTTCACTCCCTTTTCATTGAGACCCTCAAGTGCATATATAATAAACCTTTTCTCCTGCTGATCTGTCTCTTACCAGTTTGATTCACGGGCCCCATTCACTGAACCTAAAAGGGTACAGGAAAAGTTTCTCCTGGCTGCAACTGCAATGGATTGCAATATATCAATCACGTTAAAAACTCATAAATTCATCATGATACTGAAAACAGTAAACATGATTTACATCTAGAGGGTGCCAGGGAACCAACTTATTATTCTGAAAACTGGTAGATAAAGGGAAATGGTCAAGCATTTATTCTACCCTTCTTGATCAATGTGTTTTTCAGGACAACCAAATAGTTGATAAGGACATTATAGCCAATAAACACAGAAGGAATCACAAAATTAGAAAAATCACCCTTCGAAAGCCCTTAATGGTCATAAGTGGCTGCTAAAGCCATTAGGTAAAAGACCGATAAGGATCTATATAATGGATGGATCAGGCTGACAACACCTAAAGCCATTGACCAACAGTAACATCCCATAAAAGAAAGGCCATCAAAGAGCAGCTACCTTCTGAGGTGAGAAGGAAAGGACAGAGCCCCACCTATGATAAAATCTAGCCACAAAATTGAACCTGAACCGAATGAAGCCTCCATGTTAAACTGATGGTTTATGGAAACACAGAGAGTAGAAGAACATAGCAAATGACACCAGAGGATACAACCAGCAAACCAGAGCCTGACAGAGCGTTTTCCTCCAGCTTAGATAACCTTGGGGCATCTCTGACTCTTCCAGTACCTCAACCTTTCTCCTTAACTGGCTTCCAAACCATGTTATTATTCCTTTGCTATCTCTGTTCAAAGAACTGTTTCTCTTCCTTTCCATGAACTGTCACAAATTTCTTCTTGTCCTCATGACAAATATTTTCATCTCTAAAGTGTTTATCACACTTTTTAATTATCAATGTGTTTGTGTCTCCCTCGCTCAATTCTAAAAGCTCCATGACGGCAAAGATCATGACTCTTTTGTTCTCACCTGCAACCCTGATGTATATTAATCATAGGTTCAGTGACTGAAAGCTTGGTTAACTGAGCAAATAAATGAACAGATGTACCAGCCTTCCAGGCCACAACAATAACTCCAGACTCTGCCCCTTTCCATGCCTCCCATATACCACTACCACATAAATGTTCCTTTAAAAAAGGTACAGTGATCTGATTACTCAAGTGACTGACTTTCGTCTATAAACTGAACTTCTCTGCTTCCCTTTGAAGCCTCCAAAATCTAGCCCAAAGACATTTCCCACCAGTCCCCAACTTTTCTGTTTCGTGATTTCCCATTCTTGCCACTCTTGTTCCTGGGTCGGCCCTTTGCTGGAGCTGCCTCCACGCCTTCCTTATCTGATTCTCTGAATTCCACCCATTTCCAGCAGCCCCTCTATAATATCTCCTGCAGCTTCCCCAGACCACAGTCATTTTTTCCCGAGGACCAGAACCTCAGAGTGCAATAAGTGAATTCAATCCCTTTTGTGTTCATTTGACAAAACAGAAAACAAGAAAATGAAGTGGCAGCTCTGAGCTCCTTAGCAAGACAGCTCAAAACCCTTGCGTACCAACAACCAGTTCAGTGCCCTTCCCCTCCACACACAGGGTCCTGTCTAGAGAGCAGGTTATTCAAGGGCGACACATTCCACCGTGTTCTCCAGAGCAGCGGATCGCAAAGCGGGGTAAGCATACCCCTCCCGGGGGACGCCCGAAGGCATGTAGTGAGAAAATACTGATACTTCTATTTACTTCGCCCTCTAAAATTTTCTGTTTCTACATGTGTTTAATATACGCCATCTGTTGCTATACTAGGACATGAGTATCACTGATAAATGCATGCCGTGCACATACAGAGGCGCATGCTTTCATCTACAAAAAATGTTGTTAACTGACAGGGTTGTAACCACACACACACACACACACACACACACACACACACACATTAGTAGCATCTGCAGTAGTCTGCCCAGCCAACCCCTGAGCATCAGTAGCCCTGAAATATATATCTATTGCCTAATGTTCCCCAAGAAACTGTGGAGCCATTTTGAAAGCAGTCTCCCTTCTCTGCTCCCTTCCCTGCTCTTTGAAATGTCTATTTTTAAAAGGCCATTCAGTAAACCCCATGGCTTCAGGCAGTTTCAATCTGTTCAAATTCCTAAGGACACTTAGAGGCAATCACTTCATTTAGCGAAGTCTTTCTTGAGAAGGAAGAGAGGGTGAGTCGGAGAGAGGGCCAAAGGTCATGACTCCCGCTTGCTCCAGCACCTGGCTATATTTCCCTATGAGCTCACTGATCGTGAGTTTATTTTGGTAACTTGCTGGAGACAAATCAAGTTCTAATTGAAAAGCAAGCATTTGTATATTGGTTGAGAGGAAAGAAAACAATTGCTACAATAAGCCTCGCGTTATAACCAACAGGTGCTCTGCTGAAACCAAAACTCACATCCTTGTGGGACTCTGGAAATACAATTCAATTCAAACATTAATAATTCCTTACTGACTCAAGGAACGGACACATAAGCCTTTGAAATAAAGGGATCAAACGAGGTGGGCTCGTTCTGGAAATAGGGATTGAAAGAAACTGACTGTTGGGATAAAAATGATTTTTATTTCTGTTCCTTACAGAAGCATATTTTACTTAAATCAGCTTAGCAATTAGCTCTTTCTAGAAAGCAAAGGGAAGAGTTAAAGCAAAACACAACTGATTGATTGATTGATTTGCTAGGCATTCCTGCCTTCAAGGTTAGGTCCCTGGTGGCACTGACTGTAAATCATGTCCTACTTTTCATGGACAGTCTATTTAGGAAAAATATTGTGTTCTTCTCCAATGTTTTGGTCATCTAGAGAATAAAAAGAATAAGCTTTGTCTCCTTCAACTGAAGCAAGAATTTTCAAAATTATATCTAATTTTTTAATAATATTTAACTGACCAAGAAAAATGACACTTTGTAGATTGCTAATTCTCTGAGTATTTCTCAAGAGATAAGATTTTTTATTACTGAATTAACCATTCATTAGTTGCATTCAGGACTTTATTCTTCAGACCTAATTCTATTTTGTCAATACAGTCGAATACATTAGAAGTGGAATTAATTGGGTTTATGAAGTACTATTCAGGAAAGCACTGCTGGATAGCTACAGATGTTCCCACACCTGTTGACTATATACCAAATCCAGCACTATCCCCTGTACAGGAAATTATTATTAGTTCTCTCTGGTTTCCTCCTGTAATCAGAAATATGTCAAATGATGACATGATGAAGTATTCAACAGCATTTGCTCTCTACAATTAAAACGTTTGGGGTGTGCATCCCCAGAGGCTCAGCCCCACCTATGATCTCATGAACATCTGTGAGGTGAGGGACCAGGATAGCCAAAATAACTTCCCCAAGGGGAGGTGAGTCATACCCCTCTCTGTGAGACACTTGGATTTCAAGGCTGAAAGAAAGTACTGAACCTAATTTAATGTCCAATAATAATCCTCAGTCACAAGTTGTGGAAAGTTACTAGAATGGTTTGAATATGGTGAATTTTTCCCCTCAAAATTAAAATTAAACAATCTTCAAGTCAAAAATACATTTGAGATGAAAATCAGTCTTAGATTTTATTTGTGGGTGTAGTCTCTAAAATTCTAAGGTCCTGGACAAAATCTTTTAAAATTGGTTGATTATTAAGACATTTGTCTCTATCAGAGAAGCATGCACCAAGGACAGATGCAAAGAAAACAGCATGGGTGTCACCTTAGAAATCAAAAGAGCAAAACTACAGTTAAAAAGGGTCTCAGGCCAGAATGATTGAGGTGGAGGAGAGAGGACAGCTATGCTAATCAGGGAAAAATGTTATTTGAGTTCTTGAGGCATGAAATGAGAAATAGGATTTGGCTGATGAAACCCAAACTATTTGGGAGTGAAGATAGTTTGTTTTCCTTTTTGCAAATATGTGACCTTTCACTGGTCAGTTAACTCAGCTGTTTGGAGCTTAGTATTTGACAAGGCCCACAGAATCAAAACACACAGGGCCTGGCTATCAATAAGCATCACAATGAGAAAGCTTTCCTTCAGAACCAAACATTGATCTACTAGCCCTAAATAGTCTCCTCCTAGAAGTATGATCCTTTTTGCCAAACAAAAGACTATGATTAACTTTGGGCAACCTGCTAAGTGTCATTGAAAACTTCAAGCATTCCATGTGATCTTGAGCAAGTTACTTAACCTTTGAGTGTTAGGATCCTAATATTTAAATTGCAGTTTATAATACTACCAACCAGTTATTGCAAAGATTAAGAGAGTTACTACATGAAAACTCTTAGAAGACTATGAGGCATGGTGTGAGTTCTCAATAAATATTAGCTATAATTAATATGATTATTTTCTTATAAAGTATTAATGATGAGTCAGAAGGATCGTCTTCTTTTGTGAAAGCATGCAACTTGACAAGAATCAAGGGACTTGGCATTGGAGATTCAGGGAGAAGTGGTTAAGAATGAAAACTAGAACTCCAGTTAATAGGATTCAGTGAGTCTTAACCTGATGAAAGTGAAAGAAATGGCTTGGAGAAGCCTAAGAAAGGACACACTGTGAAAAGTAAAGAAATTCAGAAGAGGTGCCTCGTTGAAGACTCTCTTGATCAATACTAAGAAGCTGGGTATGATTTAGAATCTACATGGTGGGTGTCTGGGCTTTTCTTGAGGCAGCGAGGTGGTGGCAAGAATGCAAAGGTGGCTATAACCCCAGCTGAAAACTGTTCCCATCTGAGCGATACTGAGGCTGCAGGTGGAAGGACAAAATCCCTAAGCCTGAAGAGAAAAAGACCTGCCTGCAACTGTGAATGGGCACCAATGTGCTTGCCCTCACCTTGTGCCCCTTCTCAGAAGTTGGCTCCATCGGCGCAGAGGTGTTGGGTTGGGTGGGGGTGTTGGTGTACTTGCAGAATCAGTCCAGTTGCTGGATCAGAAGCTAAGTAAACTTCCTCTGCAGCAATAAAGACCTGTTAAACAAAGGATTATCCCCAAGTGGGGAAAAAAAGGACGTCTCTGCTGTCACTCATCACTGCCTTCAGGGAACAACATCATGAAAGCCAGCCTCAGACGCTTACAAATGGAGCAGCTTTCCCAAATCTGATTATGAGCCCTTTGGGCTTTGAAAATTATGGCAGCTTATGAAAAGTAACCACAGAGTACTCTGTGGGCGTGGAGCAGGGCCCTGGGGGAGCGTCCTGGGAAGGGAATAAATTCTAGCTGGGCCCTCCAGGTCTAGTTGCCATAGAAAAATACAGAGCTTTCCATCAACACAGAGCCATTTGCCACTTTGGCTTAAAAAACAAACAAATAGTTCTTTGGGTTGTTTTGCTTTGTTTTTACTCATGTAGATATTTGTGGTTAATACAAAATAAGTTCTCTCCTAAAATTACAAAGGTTGCAAACACAATTTTAAAAAAAAGAGTACAAACCAAGGACAATTTAAGTGTCCTCCTTCCTAACACCGTCAAAAAGAAAATGGGAAGTGTGTGTGTGTGTGTGTGTGTGTGTGTGTGTGTGTGTGTGTGTGTGTGTGTGTGTGTTTAATCACAGATGACCCCAGAGAGGTATAGGCTAAGGTAGGCTGAAGCTGATGGCAGCACTGTCCCTCTCCTGTCGTGACAGACCTTGCTAATCAATCATGGTACTATTTTTCCTGACTAAACATCCAGGCATTCACCCATCCATCAGCGATGGCATGGAAGTGGAGACCAAATTGCGAAGATATCTAGGAATCTTTCATGAACCCTGAACAGAAGTATTTATAAGAGGATACTTTAGACGAGGCACCACAGTGCTGAGAAAAGAACACTGGATTAGGACAATGGTCATCAAACTGTAGTGTGCATCAGAATCCCCTGGAGAGCTTGTGCAAACACAGATTGCTGGACCCCAACTCCTAGAATTTCTGGTGAGTAGGTCTGAGGTTTCCAATAATTTGCATTTCTCACAAACTCCCAGATGATGCTGATTCTGCTGGTCCAGGGACCACACTGGAAAACCACTTGACTAGGACTAAAGACACGGTGGTGACCTGATAATATTCCCAAAGATACATCCATGCCCTAATCCCCGGGACCCTTGAATGGTACCTTATATGGTAAAGTTTTCGAAGATATGATTAAGTTAAAGACCTGGAGATGAAGGGATTATCCTGGACTATCTAGTGGATCCTGCTAAGGACTGAATGTTTGTGTCCCTCCCCAAAATTCTTATGTTGAAACCCTTCCCCTCAATGAGATGATACTAGGAGATGGGGTCTTCCTGAGGTTATTCAGTTTAGATGAGGTCATGAGGATTGGGCTCCTTGATGGGATTATTGTTCTTATAAGAAGAGGAAGACATCAGAGCTCATTCTCTCTCACATGAGGATATAACAGAAAGGTAGCCATCTGTAAGCCAGAAGTGGTGCTCTCACCAAGATCTGACCGTGCTGGCACCCTGATCTTGGGCTTCCAGCCTCCAGAACTGTGAGAAATGTATGTTGTTTAAGCCTTCAGTCTATGGTATTTTGTAGCAGCTTGAGCTGACAGACATGCCCTAAATGTCATCACAAGTGTCTTTATAAGAGGGAGGCAGAGGGAAATTAGACACAGAAGAGGAGGAGGTAGTGCGACCATGGAGGCAGAGATTGGAGTGATGCAGCATGGTCAGACGTGCCTCAGCATAGTTAATTCTCACATGGAGCAAAGTGGAGAAGGCAGGCCAGCATTATCATATAGTTATAATGTCCTCAGCAAGTTTTACCCCTAGAGGGGAGCCCTGAGTTGCAATTACTAACCCAATCATTTCCCAGCGCCCCACCACCCCCCTTGGCAGTGATTGCCAATGTGACCTTGGGCAGGTTATTTCTTATCTCTGGGCCTCTTTTTCCAAAAAGAGGTTGAACTAAATCGCCTCTAAGGAGCTTTCCTGTTTCAAGGGTCCCTGACATTTGAAACTGTCATCTTGTTCTGTTTGCCCTTAGACCTTAAAGGACCTGGAGGGTGCCAGTGGTGGATTTGGCTGAGGTTCATGTCTCAAGTATGGGACCAGCCCCAAGTAGTAAGACTGAACTAAGCCTTGGGATTTAAGTTATGGATACATTTTTCCACTAATACATTTTTTAAAAATCAGAGTCTGTTTTATAATTCATGGAAGATATATGCCTCAAGAGTATGCATAAAATGCCTAGTAGGCCTACAGCGAGGTTCAATCCAACATGGCAGAGCAAACAGAACTTAGAGGTACAAGATTGGAAAGAAGTCACCTTTTATTTAAGTTAGCACAAAACTATAGGTCAGAGAAGAGCAAAGACCTTAGAAATCACAGAGCACTAGACCCTACTTAAAACAAGGGCCACCAGACTGTGGGAGGACCAGAGCTCTGTGGCCTCTGCCATCAGGATGCTCCAGCATCAGTCCTCCATCAGGTTGTTACCTTATCAATTCTTCTTTCACTGCATCTGCAAAGCCTTCCTTGAATGAGTTGCTCCCTTCTCCCTGCTCACATCACTCTTCATTTGTAAGAGACAGGTAAAATTGTCATGTATTAGCTTGTTTATTTATTCACTCGTTCGTTCATTCAGCTGATATTTAATGAATGCTTAGAATGCGGCAGCTTGAGGCTAAGAGTATAACAATAATTAAAACAGACCCAACCCCTCTCCTCCTGGGGCCCATGAGGCTTAGACACTAGTGAGAGAGCAAGACATCATTACAGAAGTAAATGTATTTTTTTAAAATACATCTTTATTGATTTCAGAGAGAGGAAGGGAGAGAGAGAGACAGAAACATCAATGATGAGAGAGTCATTGATCGGCTGCCTCCTGCACGTCCCGCAGGGGGCACGGAGCCCGCAACCCAGGCACATGCCCTGACCGGGAATCAAACTGCAATCTCCTGGATCATAGATCGACGTTCAACTGCTGAGCTATGCCGGCCGGGCTGAAAGTATTTTTTAAGGAGCAATGCTGGGAAGATACAGGCTGCCAGAAGAGTGTTTACAGGGCTACTTGACTTAGTGTATTGTGGGGTCTTAGAAGACTAATTGTATTTGCTCCCATTTAGTTTACAAGCAAGGTCCTATAGACATGACCCTATCATATTTATCTTTGCCTGCCTTGCAGCCCTAGCCAGTGGCAATAGTAGCAGCTCACTAAACGTCTGCTGCAATAAAGGAGTTACCAGGCCAATCCAGTTCAAGGTCTTGCTCCCACCAGAGTTAATAAAAAGCTCTGGCTCCATGCTTCTAAAGACACAACCTGGGATGTTTGCTTTCCCTCATTTTCAAAGAAGACGTTCTAGAGTTGCAAACATTTAAGGGAAGGCTGAAGGGAGAAAGTTTGTGTAGCTAATGATCCCGCTTGGGGTGGTTTATCTCCAAGCCAGGGGAGTTTTTGCCACCTTCGCCCTGTCAGCAGGGAACTGGCTCTGAAGATGTGGGAGGTTACAGGAGCTTTCAAGACAAAGGAACATAAATCAAAAAGCATGAAAAGAAAACAAGATCCTTGATCCCCCTCCTGTTAATGCTCTTTCAAAAGTATTTTGCAAGAGACCAGGGTGGGGGAGGGTAAACAAAGGTTTTTAAAAAGGGAATTAAGCCAGAAGTTAAATGGCTGAAGACATACAGTATAGAGCCCCCAGTCTGCCCCCGCCCCCGTCTCTTTTACTTTTTTCTGTCTTACCATTAACGGCCCCAGATGATTAACTAACAATTAGACAAAGATGTCAAAGAGATAAACCATTTCTTCCTTCTCTTCCCCACTCTTGTTTTAATTCCTGTTTGGTTCAGAAACTCTGAGCTATAATTCTTGAGTGATGAACTCGTTTGGGCTCCACTTAATATATCAGGATCAGAGTACAAGGTGGCGGTGAGCAGGTGGAACAGAATTGCTCTATTCTGGAGGAATAAATGTAGATCTGATTTGGATTGAATAGTAATTCTTCAACACAGCTAAGAGCTATGGAAGTCCCATGCCCTTTATATATCGGGGAGCGAGCTGGGCCCCCTTACTAGAGCCCATCCCACTCCACAGCCTCCTTGGGCTTCTAGTCTTTTCTAATATGATGCATCATCAGAACTTCCGACAGGAATGCTTATTCCTGCCCCTGAAACTTCCACGGGAGTCTGTTCTCATACACAGTGAGCCACTTCCTCAAGGATTAGGGTTGCTATACACAATTCAGGATGTCTAGTTAAATGTGAATTCAGATAAACAACAAATATTTTTGCAGTATAAGTATGGCCAAAATATTGCATACTTGGGTGCCCTGTACTTTTGTTTGCTAAATCTATTGTCAAAACTCAATAGATCCTAAACAGGTAGAGTTAGTTACCAGATAAAATACAGGACACCGAGTTAAGTTTGAATTTCAGATAAACAATGAATCGTTTTTTAGTATAAGTATGTCCCATATTTCAATATTTGAGACAGACATATAATTGAATAAATGGCTTGCTATCTATCTGAAATTCAAATTTAACTGAGCATCCTGTATTATTTGCCACATATGACAATCCCATTCATATGTCTTATACCCTCCAACAACTGCATGAAAGTAAAGCTCAGCTTAGATAAAAATGAGGGTGTTCTGGGCTGGTAGGAAAAGTCCAGAAACAGCAAGTGGTTCATGAGTATTTGGAGGAGATAGGCTGGGTTAGTCTATGCCCCTTGCCTTTAATATCTAAGTTTTCAAAATCAGGGACTTGGAGATGCTTCTATTATTCCTGTGTTTTTTAAATCTCTGTTAGATCTGAATTATTGCACTTTTTCTATTCCTAATGTTGCTGTGTTTTCTCTGTGTGTATGTGCGAAAATAGAGAGGGGTGACACATCATTAGTATGATCGTGACAACTATGACAACACCTGAGTTATTGCTGTTGCTGTTTTTAGGCAGAAAAGAGAAGTCCTAAGAACACATATAGATAAAAATCACAAATGAGGAGGGCCATCTTTTCTGAGAAAATGGAGGCCCAGAGGGGATGGTTAAAGGCCTCAAATGAATCTTGAGGGTAGATGAAGAAACTTGTCAAATGGCCTCAGTCTCTCAGAGTAGGAGACAAGCTTTCCTCTGTAGGTATCAAATGGAAGCTTACAGAAGATGCATTCAACTCAAAGCCAGTCAGGAGCCTAGCATCTGTCCGGGTGCTTTTGTGAGAGCTCGTTTGCCCATCTTGGTGGTTTAGTTCTTGATTGTTGAGAATAGGTTTCAAAATCTAGCATGTCTCAATTTAGATGCTAAATTTTCATGAGAAATCATTTACATGTATTTAGATTTTATAAAATTTACAATCCAAAAACTAGACTTACATACCCAAGTTCTCAATATACTGAAAACCTTCCCATTCACTGAAGCATTTATTTTAAGATTTAAGTTTAAATTAAATTAAAAAATAAATATAATTAAAAATCCAGTGTTTCATGGCACTAGCCCCATTTCAAATGATCAAATATTTGACAGCATAGAACAAAGGTATAGATACAAATTTCCAGCCTCCAGTTTTCAGCCCTTCAGTAGCATAATCCATTTACAATCTTAGTGCCACGTTTCTGGTTCTTTCAATGTCTTGAGTGCCACCCAACCCACTCCAACTACAGTAAGGTTAGCCCAGCCTTCTGGGAGATAAAGGCCAGAAAGAAGAAAAGGTTGACAGCCAGCTTATTCCTAAGAGCAAAGCAAATCCTCCAACACCTCACCTGAGCTCTCCTGACATCTTCCTGATGATTATATTCAGGTCCGTAAGTACACTAGAAGTGCCAGAGGATGCCACCTGCACATAACTGAGGAGTGGTTTTGCACCTGATTCTTCATTATTTCCTACTGATGGGCACAGAGCATTATGCATGAAAGATAACCAACAAAAGCATGTTGGTTGAACAAATAAATGACCTTTGAGTACTATTTTCCAGTTATTTTCATGGAAAACCTGAAGTAGATTATTTAAGGAAAATCTCTGTCATAGTTTTTGGGCAATGTCTTTGGCCAGGAGCTTTTCATCCAGCATCACCGGAATAACAAGAGAAGGGCCAAGGGAGGGGGAGGGTTCCGAGAGGGGGTGACCTCAGATGGATGAATGGAATTCTCACTCCCGCCCCATCCCACCAGTCATTTGGTGGTGGCACGGGATGGGCACAGCTAGGACAGGGACCAAAGGGCTGTTATCAGGCTTGAGGGAATGAAATAGGGCAGAGTATCCATCTCATTAGAGATTTCATCAACAGAAGGGCCAGCCTATATTGAGGCACTTCAAGGAGACTGGAAAGCACTTAGAGGTAAACATAAGGGGGGGGGGAGGGCGGAGTGAACTGTGGTAACTCAAATGTTCTCAACAAGGAAGAGGGGAGGAAACTCTTGTTTAAAAATGCAAATCACTTAGGAACTGGAAAAAGAACTCTCAGATTAAGTCCACTTTGAGAAGGTCAAGTGCAAAGATGGAAACAAAGATGCATGAGTGGTGCCCACCTCTAGGAGTAATGTCAGCAGAACAAAAGTCCAAAACAAGGTTAGCATTGAAAGGGCAAATACTCAAAAATTATACGAAGGATATTGCATCAGTTTCCTATTGGCAGTATACTAAATGAAGCAAACTTCATAGCTTAAAATAACCTGAATTTATTATCTTGCAGGTCTGGAGGTCAAAAGTCCAAAATCAGTTTCACTGAGCTAATGTGAAGGTGTCAGTGGGTCTGCATTCCTCCTGGAGACTCTAGGGGATAATCCATTTCCTTTCCTTTTCCAGCTTCTAGAAGCTTCCTGCATTCCTTGGCTTGTGGCCCAGCATGGCTACATCTTCTGCTCCCACAGGCACATGTCCTTCTCTCTTTCTGGTCCTCCTGTCTCCCTCTTATAAAAAAGCATGTGATTACATTGGGCCCAGGTAAGCCAAGATAATCTCCTCATCTTAAAATCCAGAACTTAATCACATCTGGAATTAGTGCATGAACATCTTTGGGGACCATTATTCAGCCTACTACAAATAAACTTAATTATTTTTAGGGAACAATAAATAAATATTTCTTGGACTCAATGATGTAATGCTAATAGATGACAAAGAGGAAGTCAATCTACTTAATTCCCTTATGGCTTCCAATTTCTCTGACAGGAAGATTGATCCCTAGGCTGATAGCCTTGGGACTCACACTCCCCTCCCCGGCCCCTGTAGGCTAATACATCACTATTTCCCCCAGGTCCCCTTGGCTCTTTGCAAGTTCCTCTGTTATAGCATTTAATCGCTTAACAAATATCTGTTGAGCACCTCTTTGAAAGCAATATTCCAGTCATCCAGGATACATCAGTGAACAAAATAATGGAAAGTTTTTACCCCCTAAGAATTACCGCACTACTAGGGGAAAGCACACAACAAACAAAATAAAGAAGGAAACTATATGGCATATTTGAAAGTGGTTAAGTGCTTTGAAGGAAAATAAAGCAGGGGAGAGGGGTAGGGGGTTAACTGCAGTGCTAAATCAGGTAGTTAGGAAGGCTTGGCTGAGAAGGTGGCACTTGAGCAAAGACTTGAAGGATGTGAGGGAGGGAGCCACACCTTTTCTTAGATTTTCTAAGAAAAGAAATAGCAAATAATGCAAAGGCCCCAGGAAGAGGAGGAGCAGCCTGGGTATTTGGAGCAGATGGAGGCGAGCCGGGCCGCAGAAGGATCAGCAAGGGGACAGATGCAGAAGCTGGGGACAAACCCTAATGGAAGAGTCCACTGGGGGAAGACCTTGTCACATTCGGTTGTACTGGCTGCGGGCTTCAGAGAGCAGGACACTGTCTTATTCTCTTCGGTGTCCCTGGCACCTCAAACAGTGTGAGCCTGCATCTTCCTGAGCACCTGAGAAACATGACTGAAGGGGAAAACCTCCCTTCGGTTTTCCACCAGGTGAGGAAACGAGGCACAGTTTTCTCTCTACAGCTTCACTGCATCCTCACTTTCCCCTGGCATCTAGGACAGAGGCCTGGGATGTCTGTCACCAGACTGTGGAAACCACCCCCCGCAGGCCGAGGGGTAGGACTTACAGTTGCATTGGCCAGCATCCTGAGTGCTCGGCTCGCACTCTCTTCTGTCCTGCCGCTGACTCACTGTCCCTCCCTCACTCCATAGTACTGGCCAATGCCACCGTCCCTCTCCAAAGGCCCTGGCAAGGCCTCAGCCGTTTCCTCACCTGCTGGGTGCACAGGCTCAACTCAAATCTGGAGAGAGAGGGGTGGGAAGGGAAGCGTAAGAAGTCCAAGTCGGGAGGGGAGGACTGAGGGACAGGAGAGGCTGGTCGGAAAGGGAGCTGGAAAGGATGTCAGGAGCCCGCTGGCACCAGCGAGCAGGGAGCAGCAAAGGGTTAAGCAATTTGCATTACTGTATTTGTGTGCAGGCCTCCGAGGCCTCCGGGAGCTGCGCTTGGGTGGTCTGGTACAGTCCCAGGCAGCAACCTATTAGCGGTATCTCCGCGTGATTTATGCAGCTGTCAAGCTGCCTTCACTGGGACAAGGGAACTGTGGGTACCGGCCGGTGGCCCTGCTCCTTCGAGAGGATCAGTAAATGAGGACCAGAGAGAAAGGAAAACAGCTCAAGGTGCCACCCCTCATCCTCTGGGTCCTCTAATGACGAGTCCCCTCTATAGAAAAATATCCAGCTGCCCACAGGAGAGCGCTGCACAGAGCCCCAGTGCCTGGGGCCGCCAGGCTGGGCTGGGAGGGTAGGCAGGCTTGGCAGGGAGCCACCCACCACTAATGGATTATGAGAGACCAGGCTGACAGACAGACAAACCTGAACCTGACAGCTAGCATGGCTTGAACATGGGACCAACTGTTTCAGGCCCAAGGGTGACGGTGACAATGCCAGGAAAGCATTGTCACGCCAGGATGCCACCCACGAGCAGCACACCTCACCTACCACGCAGCACAGGCGGGCAGAGCCCACCACGGGCCTGGCAGCGCTGGGAGTGCAGGGGAGACGAATCATTTCAACTAGGAACAGAGCCCCTCTAAGCATCTGACACTCCTGATTACCTCCCTCCTTAGGCCAGACAGGTGACCTTCCCAAGGTTGGTCCCTTCATCACCACCAAGCCCCCATCAACCACCACCGCACACCCACATACACACACACATAGACACACTCACATTCACACACACACACCTACCCATACACCCCTACGTACACACACCTACATATACACACAGCCCTACATGCATACCTGTTATGCACAGAGCCTGTGGCCCAAGGACAGAGTTATCTCTCTTATTTAGTGTTTGATTGGCGGTGAAGTAGCCAGGGACATTTTCAAAGCTTTGCCTGGTGTTGGGGGGGGAGGGGCACATGCAAAGGCTGGGCTACACTTAACGTCGGGAGCTTTAATGGGCTCTTTCCTGCCTGCTGCCAATGGGCATGTGGTGCATTGTGTTTGTGGTACAGCAGTGCAAGGCAGGTGTTTCATATTGGCCTTGATTCCCAGCCAGAACATTTCGAAGGTGGGGGGGGGGCGGGAGAAACGAAGGATTGCTGCTGAAACGCTGGGAACCGCTCTTCCTTCCCTCCCTTCTCCTTCAGCGCCTCTGCCGGCCCTTGACGCCCTCAGACCCAGAGCTCCACAGCGGGGGTGCCCTGAAGTGCAAGTCTCCTAGCTGGACTCAGCCAGGCACAGGTGCCACCGGCAGCTGCATGCTCCCTGGGTCTCTTGGCAAAGCTCATGGACTTGGTCATTTAACAGTCCTGTCAGCACAGGCGGGGAGAGACAATGGCATTTTTAATAGGCTTCCTGTTTGTTCACATAGGAAGCCGCTAATGCCTCACTTCCAATTGGTGTCTGGAGGTAAGTGTGCCAGCTCGCCCTCCAAGCACCTGATCTGCGCCCTCTTTGCCCATTCAGCCGGGAGTTTAAAAGGTTGGCAGTTCAGTTCAGGGGATGGCAGCACTTGTATTTTCCATTGCCAGGGGCCTCTTAAGGACCCTGTGCCCTTCTGTTTTCCAGGGCACCATTCTTCTGCCCTGGTCTGGGTACAAAGGGAACAGCTGCACTGGAAGTTGGGACTGCGGCAGGCTTGGCCAGCATTCCTTCTGCGGTTCCCTTCTTGGCCCTCTCCTCCACACCCCCGCGTCCGGTCCTTACAGACAGCTCGTGGTTCCCCGAGCTTGTATCTAATGTCTAATCCAAAACTGGAACTTCTGTGCTGTCCCCACAAGACCTGAGATTGCCTCCCTCCTGGGAATCCCCCGCGCCGCACCACGCTCTTAGGGTTCACACAATACAAGGAGCCTTTTGGGGATTTGTTTCTCAACAGCTCCCCAGAGACCCTGGACTGAGAAAGTCACAAAGAGGTAGAAAGGATGCTTTCCATTCCCAGTTGCTCTTGAGAATGAAAAAGTCTGATGATGGAGACATGAGCTGTAATTTATTGTCTGTGCTTTTCTGACATACTCTGTGGGGAGGCCATGCCTGCAAATAACAGTGGATGGGGCCCAAAGTGATTTTTTTCTGCAAACACTTCACACGTAGAGTCTTCTCTGACAAACTTACATAAGGGTTTCTCTCTTTTCCTCAAATTTGAGAAAAGGTAAAATTTCACATGCATTCCTCTGCGGGAGCTGGGAAGTCAGTTCCCCATCCCCACTGTTCCTACACGGCTTCAGTCCCGCCACTTCTCATCCAGGTCATTGCAATGAATTCCTAAAAATCCACCCTCCTGCTTTCACCATAATCACCTTGCTAAAACATAAACCAGATCTCAGTTCTCCTTCCTCTAAAATCTTTGCCACCACTACCTCTGCCTAAGCCCCAAACTTGAAAGTAGCTTTAAAGGCCCTTGGCAAGATGGATCTATGCAGTCTCTCTATATATATATCATCTCTGCAGAAGATACAAATGGTATGTGTCAATCTAGGCCCACTAAGAAGCAGACATCACAATGGGATTAAAAGTACACAAATTTGCCCAGCTGGAGTGACTCAGCGGCTGAGCGTCAACCCATGAACCAAGAGATCGCATTTCGAATCCTGGTCAGGGCACAAGCCTGGGATGCAGGCTCGATCCCCAGTAGGGGGCGTGCAGGAGGCAGACGATCAATGACTCTCTCATCATTGACCTTTCTCTCTCTCTCTCCCTCTCCCTTCCTCTCTCTGAAGTCAATAAAAAACATTTTTTAAAAATGTACAGATTTGATTAGGACTAACACCCGTATGAGAGGAGATGGGGATAGAGTTGATGAAGACTGGAAGAACTCTCAGACTGTGAGGAAGGTTTGACCCCAGGTGCAGGAGAGAGGAAGGGACTGTTGGTAGAAGCATCCTAGACTGTGGTGGAGTCTGAGAACATTGCAGCAAGGCCATCAATGAGTAATGTCGGGCCACATCAAGGTCAAGTCAGCCAGCAAAGGAGTTTCGTGACTCCCGGGTTTGGTCTAGTCTTAGTGTCCTTGCCTCACTCAGCACTGGCTGAGAGCAACCTACTGGAAATGTATGTGGTCTTAGTGAAACCCAGTGTGGATCTGAGAGACCAGCAGCCAGGACCCTTGGTCAACTATGTTCCCTGGAGTTGGAGGTATACAAGGGCCATTCCCACAGTGGTAACAAGATACAAGTCAGCCAAAGAGGTGAACCACAGTTTCCAGAGCATGACATTTAGTTCTATACAGCCATGCATTTGCCTGTGCTTTCCACCTTGCTAGCCATGCTTTTGCTCCCATTCCACCACCAAACAAATTTCTACTCATCTTTCAAGTCTCTGCTAAGGTGTTGCCTTCTCCACAAAGGTTTTTTTTAATGCTGATGATACATTGCCTCCCCCTCCATTACAGTATCCCTTTGGATTAGAACTACTTGTTTGCAAGTCTCTCTCCTCTCTGGCCTTGAGGGTGGGGATTGTTTCATTTCTCTTCGTATGAAGTAGTCTGGCACCATGTCTCATATACATTCATTCATTCATTTATTCGACAAAGTTTATTATTATATGTCAGGCCTCATGCTAGGCCCTGCTGGTCTGGCAATGTAAAAGACAGGGGAGGAGCTTGCTCTCCAGTCTTGCTGGGGGAACTAAAGGATGACCATGTTGAACGTCAGAGCAATCAGCAAAAGTTGATACTATCGCTCTCATAGGAGACAAGGGCAGAGAGGGGATGACTAGGTATTGTTTTTTAAAATATGCAGCAGCAATTTATGAGGTCTTGGGATGTTAATGTTGGGGGGTTTGAAGCTGAGACTCTCATGAAAGTTAGAGCTCTCAAAGGGCTGCAACCCCCAATGAAAGGATTATATCAATGGCCCCGTGTGTCCAGCAAAATTATTAGGAAGCTTATATCTACAATGGTTCTAGATGGGGGGGGGGGGACCTCTGTGCCTACTGTGTTATGCACTAGCTTAAAATTTTTACTTTAACTATAGACATGGGCTCTGAAACCCCAAGCCAAAGCCAAGAAATTAACAAAGAAACCTTCAGCAAAAGCTCTTCTGAAACTAATCCTCCATTAAGAATCTAAAAATGCTTGAGCAAACAATCCACCATGAAAGTCGGCATATACAACAGATGATTAATTTATCAGGGCCCGCGATAATAGAAAAACAATGTAATAGAAACTATAAACTAAGTAGTATGTTTAAAGTATAAAAGGGTTTAAAAAGTATTAGAAATATAAGGAAAGAATTAGACTCCATGAAAAATGAACAGGAAGATTTGAAAAAGAACCAAATGAAACTTCCACAAAAGGAAAATACTTTCATTAAAATTAAGTGAATGGGCACATTACCCAAGAGAGATTTGGGGAAAAAAAGATCAAATACCTCACAAGGAAATAATGATAGAAAATATGAAACAAAGGTTAATAAGTTTGGATGCTATAATAAAATGATCAATGAGGGAGGTAGGAAGGGAGGAAGGAAGAAATCATTAGGTAAACTAACTTATTTAAAAAAAAAAAACAAATAAACACAGTTAGAAAATAGCTACAGATACAGGGGAAAAAACCACTTAAAACACTATGAGAGCATCTACCAGCTCTATACAAATCAACCTTCTGTGCAGAACTTTTCCTTCGTCCTGCAGATCTTTCTCTGCCCTCTCCTCTCTGCGGTGCGCCCAGAAGGTTGGCCTTATGGGCCACATAAGCGCCTCTGGCTCCCAGTCAGTTTTAGATTCAGCCGATAGGAAGGCAGGAGAGGAGGCGTTATTCCCGCAGCTCCCTTCCTCCGCTGAAGGGCACAGTCCTATCAAGAAGTCCTCTCCCACAGCTCCTCGCCTGGGTGCCCATAGAGCTTCCTCTCCTTTCCCTGGTGGGTTACACCCTTCCATATTCATTTCCTCTGACCCTGGCCGCAATTTTATAAATCATCTATTTACTAAAGTTTCTTCAATTGGCCCTTTTGAGGTCCCTGTTGGAACTTGCCTGAATGATATGGATGACTTTCAAATAAACAGAAACGACTAAGAATGATCACAGAAAATATATTGAACATGTCAATTGGCCAAAACCACAGCTGAAACTGAAAAAATTATCAAAGAATTACCTCTCCTCTTCATCCTTTTGCTCCAAAAGTATCGAGGTTACACAGGGGCCAGAATGAGAGGCAAGAAGGGGGGAAGGAGGTCTGCATATCTTACTATTATTGACATGGGAGATATTATAAATTATTGACAACCTGGACATGAAGGAAGGAGTGAGCAAACCAAATGTAAGACAAGACGGAGAATCCCATCCCTCTTTTCTTGTCTTACTTATCATAACTCTATTCAGTTTCTTCTTATGTCAGAGGAAGAATAATTTTCTTTAAAAAGCAATGAAGCAAATTCCAGGGAGGGGGGAAGGAAGGGGAAAGAGTGAGTGAACAGATGATACAGCACATCAGTAAAAGGCCTGGAGAGAACAAACACCCGTGGTGTCCTGGCTGCGGTTTCTAAACTAGGACAGGTAGCTATCTGCAGACAACTGGTTATTTCACTTTAGTTTTGGCACAGGACTGGGACTAAGGATTTCTACGAATCATCCTTCTCCATTCTCATTATTTCTTTACTTTTACACATTGTTTTTGCCATTTCTGGCAAAGTTCAATATTTCCAGCCATGCCCAGATTTGGATGGGAAGTTACTCACAGACAGAAATACAGGACACACAGGGGCGAGTCTACATAGAATTAGTATTAGATTCTCCCATTCTCCTACACCTTTTTCTTCCTGCTTAAGCTCTTAGATGATGTCAGCCCTCACTAGAACCTTCACCAAAAGGAGGAACAGTCACGCGTGTGGCGAAGCTCAGAGCAGCCAGTGTTGCAGCTCGTGTGCGGTCCTGGCGAAGGGGCCGGGATGACCCGGTCATCTCGCCAGGCGCCGAGTCAGGAGGCCGGCATCACGTCACTCGGCACCGAGTGTGGCACCCGCACATTCAGCCCCACCCGACACTCCCTAAGGAGCAGTGTGGCACCTCGCTCTCATCCAGGTCACAGACCTAAAAGATCTCGTGAACCCAGGACCCAGGGGTCATGGATAATCCAGCTCCAAAGGCTGGGGCTCAAGACTCACTTTCTCCTTGGAGGGAAACTTTCCCCATAAAACTAAATGAAGCCTCATAAAATAATTTCCTTCCGTGACTCAAAAGCAGCATTGCCATAGCACACATATAAATCTGACAAGCCCACCCTTTTTAATCACCTCACATGATATGAAAGGCACTACATTTTTTTTAAACCACCTCATGTCTCTCCGATATATTTACAGTCTGAGTCACTTCGCCGGTGGCATCCGCAATCGTGAATAATTCTGCAGGAGAAACGCAAGAAGGACGCCCCCCTCCCCCCGCCCGCAGAGCCTCGTGCTGGAGACACAGACAGAGTCCAGACGGGGAAGTCATTTCACAGTCCAAACTGCATTTGAAATCTGGTCCCGTTTGCCAGGCCCTGGTTTTGATTTCTCTTCTCCTAATTATGCCAGTCTGCAAGCTCAAGAAGGACAGAAATGACTCCAGAATCCTGTTATCTTCAGATGCAAAAAACAAAGGAATTTTGTTTATTTTCATATTTTTGCTGCTCTCCCATATTTGCCTCCCAACGTTTGGATCTTCCCAGGATGGGCTCCATATTTGACTAAGTAAAATTCTTTTCTGCTTTACTCTAGCCCCCCCCCCCAATTTTTTTTTTTGCATTTTAAAAGATGAGTTTTACAAAAACTGGGCTAAAAGAATTTATACCTTTGAGGTCAATGCTACTTTAAAAATTAAATGTATTCAACAGGGCAATGAAATGAGTACAGTCTAGGAGAGAAGGCCTGACCTAATGTGACCCGTCCTTCAACCCCCTTCTCTTTCTGCTCAGCAGGCACTTTTTATGTCTGGATTCACTTTGCAGACCATAAGCTCCCAGTGTTCTGGGGCCCAGATTCTACTTGTGTCACACACATTCCCACAGCTCATGAGGTGGGCCTTCCTTGCCTCTAAGCAATGCTCTGGGCCAGGCCCCAACTCAGCCCTCCAACTCTGTAGCTCCCGAGAGAGAGCTGGGCAGGAACCCCAGGCCCCAGCAGGGACACCTCTCTGATTTCTCCTCTTGTACCCAGCACTTCTGATCACAGCTCCCACACAGAACTCTACCCTTCAGCAGATTCTGCAAGGCCAATGGGATTAATAAATTCAAAGAGGATGAGGGAAATTGTTTTAGTCCATTTGGGGAAAAGGCATAGGTTTTAGAAATAGATCTGGATTAGAATCCTCGTTCTGACACTTAACTTTAATCCTGGGCAAATTACAAGCTTCCCGGAACCTCACTTCCCTTGTCTGTGAAATGGAAATAATACCAATCCCTTGATGGGCTTACAGGAAACTATGTATGTCTCATTTATGCTTCTGGGGGTCACAGTGTTTGGTACATATCAGGTATTCAATAACAAATAGTAATTTCCTACCCCCTTTCTGGAACTTCCACCTTTTTTTCCCATCAGCTATTTGATGACCTAACTTCTAATTTGGACAGTTTGCACTTTCTTTTACAATATTTGAATGAAACGTATTTCCGATCTAACTTCAGACTTGTTTAAGGACTGGCATCACTAACTCCAACCCCCTTCCCTGGCACTGGCTGTTACGAAGGCATCATGGTTTTTTCTGGCCAAGGAGAACACCTGGAATGTGAGTTCCATCCACTGGGCATTTGTTGAGTCTGTGATCACACCGGGCATTGTGCTGGATGCTTGGGAATGCAAACATGCATCAAAGACATTTCACAAGAGAAGCTCATATTCTGGTGTAACATCAGGCCATGTCCTCTCCTTTCCTCACTGAATTCATCACAACCATTGTCTCTCTACCAGCTTGTGTTACCACAGGGTAATCCAAATTTGGATGAACTCAAGTTGAGAAAATGTACAGCCACAAAGAAAGGGAGGGTCCTTTACTGGCCTGTTGTTTTGCAAGTGATGGGAGTAGGTGGGGAGACGCTGCAATGAATGGAACCGCTTTTTTATTCCCATCTGCACCCTAAGTCTCTTGATGTGTTTAAGAAGGTAAAATATACAATGTGCAGCAGGATAGAAGTTATTACTGTGAAATTGTCCACCATTTTTCCTCACTTCCCTCTGGGAAACCACAGAGGAAAGAAGGGGAGGTGGGCTTGATTTAAGGGAGAAAAGCCAATGAAAGGAGAGAAAGAAGAAAGATGCATTTTACATGGTTTGCTTGTGTACGTTAGCTGCTAAGGAAAATGTGTACATTAAGGTTAGAAAAGAAATATTGTATTTTCTATGGTGGTGTCACCCATGGTATTGGGTGGAGAGAAAAATGCACTTTATTTATTATTTGTTTGAAGTTCTTCTGTTAGAAACCAACCTCTTTCCTATCAAGCAAGCAAGAAGGAAGCATGGTGAGAAAGCGAGTGCTGCCCGTCGTATGCTCACCCATCCCAGAGAGCATGTCCAGGTCAGGCGCCTGTGGCCGCATCTCTCGACCCTTGAATTGGACTGTTCAGCACCAAGGCCTAGAGATCCTGCTTGCTTTGTATTATCAAAAAATACAGTAACAGTGTCTTAGGGTCACAGGTTTTCTCTGCTTCATATTAAACCCTCAAAAGACTTCTGCCTTAGCTTTTGGAGCCCAGAAGATTCAGGTGAGCACAAATAATTTGCTAAACTTCTTCCAGGGACTCAATGGGACCATTCCCTTTTCTTTCTTCTGCCTACTCACAAAAGTCCTCTGAGATTTTCATTGAATCGGAGACTCAGAGAGGGTTTTTGACAGAAATGAACTGGCTAGTTTATTTTTGTCAAAATGACAACCGAGCAAGCTCGCATCCTTTGGGAGCGCAACAGTTGCATGCAGAGGTCGTCCTAACCACCAGAGCATTTTTTAATGTACGTCGGAGTATTTTCAAAATTCTTAACTGCAATTCTTTCTTGTACTTTTCCTAATTTTTACTCAAAAGCCTGCCTCAAGTTTGTCTTTCCTTGTTTCTTTTGGAAAACAGACTAAACCAAGAGGGCTTGTTTTTCTGTTTGTTTGTTTGTTTGTTTGTTTGTTTGTTTGTTTGTTTGTTTGTTTTGGGCCCTCTATAGACTCGGGGAGGCGCTCAGCCTTGTGTTGTTGCTATGGTGTAAGTCTGGGCCCTGGGAAGTTCATGGCACTGGACTAATAGTGACGCTCAGCAAACCCTAACTCCCTTCTCCCTGCACAGATCTGCCGTAACTTCCATTTCTTTTGCTTTTAGGCACCTTATCCTTCCTTATGCAGACCCAGGGATCTATTCACACATTGCTATGGGCTGAAGGTCTGTGTCCTCCCGAAATTCGCGTGTTGAAATCTAATCCCCAGTGTGCTGGTATTGGAGGGGGAGGCCTTGGGAGATGATTAGGCCACAAGGGCAGATTCTTCGTGAATGGGATTAGTGCCCTTTTAAGAGAGACCCCGGAGAGCTCCCTAGCCCCTTCCGCAGTGTGAGGATACAGTGAGAAGACAGTCATCTACGATCCAGGGTGTGGGACCTCACCAGAGAGCAAGTGGGATCTCAACAGACATCGAATCTCCTGGCACCTTGAATATGGACTCCCCAGGCTCCAGAACTGAAATAAATAAGTTTCTGTGGATAAGCCCCCCCAGTCTCTGGCATTCTGTTATGGCAGCACAAATAAACTAAGACACACATGTGCATGGTTGTCACGAGGTGACACAGATGTGACACAAAGTACACAGCTCCTCTCATATACTTAAGGACACAGCATAGGGCAGGCTGAGGGCTGCATGGAACAGTGGCTGTGGCAGCAGCTTCCCACTGGGGGGTGGGGGCGGTGATCTCCCCGGCTTCAAGGCTCCAGGAAGTTGCGCTGTTGCCAAAACATCCTCCCGTAAGGGTAAGAACTCCTAGGCTCACCTTACTCATTCTCAAGGAGGGATTATACTTTCCTGGTCCTTATACTGTATTTATATTGTGTCATTAGATGTTTACAGCATCTAACAATCAGCAAAATTAACTTTGCTGTAAAGGGGGAAGACTGTGTGAAGGCAGTTTGATGGTTTAAGTGGCCACTTCATTAGTGATATGTTTTTTATCTTATGGTGATTCCTTATATACCCTTATATCTGTAGAGACTACAATAGAAAATACCTGGTAAAGAGGATCCCCAGTCTGGAAAAGTGATTGATTGATATTAATAGGCCATAAAATGTTTCAACGCCCTTGACCTCTAGCAGCCACTGCCAACACGTCAAGTACTCCCTCCAGAGAGGGATGTGTAGTACCTCCCCTGGAGTGTTTTAATGGTATTGTTTGTCATAAAGGTGGTTTATAATAAACAGAAACAAAATGTTTCTAAGTAACCCTTCCTCTTGCACAATTTTTCAAAATTATTTTTGGGAATTTAATGCCAGGTAAACAACTTATCTTAAACATGTTTTTCATTATTCAAAATATTTCATAATTCTACATTTTTCTAATGTTCACTGAGAGGCAGGGAGAAGGAAAATCTTTGAAAGGGAAAAAATTACCATTTCCCCTGTTTGTTTTCCCCAGACTTTCATGTCTCTCACCCAGTTAAGTAGCCCTAGTGCTTCCTCTCCCCCCCTCCCCTTCTGTCTCCTCTACTCTTGGGACTGAGATTTCAAGATTGGTTTCTGGCCTCAGTACTCTAGCCTCTTCTCCCAAACAGCCAAAGAGCATCAGCACTTTCAGGTCAGGCCTGTATTTCCACTGCCCTGTTCAACAGACCATCAGGACACTGCAATAACAGAGGCCTCGGTAAGGCCTTGAAAAACAACTTTGCCCCTTGTCTCCCCTTTCATATCAGCCACCTTTGCATGAGTTTGATCAACTTCTAGATTGCTTATCTATTTTGTAAGGTTTGAAAAGTCCTTTTCCCTCCTTTAATAGAAAATGTGTCATGTCTAAAAGAAGCAAACCTGGAGCCCTAGGAGTTAAAGTTCAATTTCTGTTAGAAATAGACACCTCATGTCATTCAAGTGATGGCTAAACGTGGGTGGAGCAGTCCTTCCCCGCCAGCTTTTTACACTGTGGACACTTGAGACCATGAGTGCTCTGAGCCACTGGGCAGCCGCCACATGAGCTGAGCTCTTCGTTCGTGGACCAGACCCAAATCCACATCGGAGCTTTATGGTCCCTCAGTAATGGGCATCTACACAAACTCACGTGCACACACGAGACAAGCACACGTGCACATGGATACACACACAGAGAGAATAAAGGCTGGAGGGTTCCAAATTTTTTTAATTTATTCTAAACTTTTTAAGTTCTCTTTGTATGACCATTATTTATATAATAATTACTTGCCCATGGCAAACAATGTATTTTTCCATTACTGGAAGTAATAGAGTGAATTTGCCTTCCTGACTGCTACTGACCCACTGGACAAAGGATTTTTTTTTTTTTTAAGCAAAGGCTTTCTCCATGTCCTTGCTCTTGGACATAAAGCAGTGAGCACACAGCTAAAGACAGGAGCATCCCCTTGCTTCCCATGTGCCTGCACAAACAGTTCCTCCTGAGTCACTAGGATCTTCCTTCTCCATCCCTCCTGAGTCAACCATGGGGCACGTGGCCTGGGTTCGTCAAGGAAGATGAAGCGAGGCTGATAAATGGCTTGTTATCACTGTTGTGCCCAGAGGCTGGGGCAAGTAGGCAAGTCTGCACTTCGCACAGCAGATATAATTAGCAGCCCTTTGAGTCACCAGCAGTGGACTTGGCCCAGCCCAGGCTGAGGCACCTCACGTGGGCTGATCCTTAATTTCCCAGGAGTCAGCCAGCTCTCAGCTACAGCAGTGGTTTGTACCACTGAGGACGAACTAAGCCCTCCTCTCCTTTGTCTTCCACCACGGTCTGATCCTTTGCTTGATACTCACAGTGTATTCCTGCCTCCCCAGAAATGTGCAAAGTCCAGCAGAGGACCTGGAACCATTCAATCTGGCTGCCTGTGCCTCCCTCCCACCCTCCCATCACTTAGCTTACTCGTGCGTTTCTTCCTTTCCACAGTACTTATGCATCATCTTCCCATGGGTAGGACTTTGCAATTGTTCTCATTTTTGCTTAGTGGATATCCATTTTATTTGAAAATAATGACCACAGGTGGAAAAAGGCATTTGATATGTTATCTCAATTGTCCATGACTTATTCTCTAAATGCCCAACAAGGGTAGGTTAGAATTCTACTTATTTAATGAATGTGCATTTTCCAAAGTGAGAGTAAATGATTTCTCCAGGTTCGTATACAGGGAAAGTGGCAGAGCCAAGTCACAAACCCAAGTCTGATTCCAAATCCGGTGCCCTTTTTTATTATACAATGCTCTACTTCTCTTTTTCTTTATCTTGTAATAAAGGTGAAATTCACATGAACATAAAATTATCCATTTTAAAGTGTAAAATCCATTGGCATTTAGTACATGCTCAGTGTTGTGCAACCACCACATCTGTCAAGTTCCAAACATTTTCATCACCCCAAACCACGAGTGGCAACCACTAGTCTGTTTTCTGTCTCTCTGGATTACTTATGCTGGACATTTCATATAAATGGAATCATATGATATGTAACCTTCTGTGTATGGCTTATTTCACTCAGCATAACTTTTTGAGGTTCCCCTGTGTTGTGGGATGTATCAGTGCTCCTTTCCTTTTTAGAACTGAACCACATTGCATTATATGTATGTACCACAACTTGCTTATCCATCCATGAGTGGACACTTGGGTTGTTTCCACCTTCTGGCTGCTATGAATGGTGCTGCTATGAATGTGCCTGGATGTGTATTTGTTTGAGTCAATGTTGTCAATTATTTGGGGTACTTACCTAAAAGAAGTGGAATCACTGGATTATGTGGTAATGCTCTGTTTAACTTTTTGAGGAACCACCAAACCGTTTTCCACAGTGGCTGAATCATTTTACATTCCCATCAGCAATGAATGCGGGTTCCAACTTCTCCACATCCTCTCCAACAGTTTCCTTCCTTCCTTCCTTCCTTCCTTCCTTCCTTCCTTCCTTCCTTCCTTCCTTCCTTCCTTCCTTCCTTCCTTCCTTCTTTTTGTTGTTGTTGTTGTTGTGGCAATTCCTAGTAGATATGAAATGATATCTCATATGGTTTTAATGTGCATTTCCCTAATGACTAATGATGTTGAGCATCTTTTCATGTACTTGTTAGTCACTTAAACATCTTTGAAGAACTCTCTATTCAAGTCTTTGTCTCCTTTTCAATTGAATTATTTCTTTTTCTTGCTGAGTTGTAGCAGTTCTTTGTATTCTGACTACTAGACCCTTATCAAGTATATGATTTGCAAATATTTTCCCTCATTCTCTAGGTTGTCTTTTCGTTTTCTTGATAATGTCCTTTGATGTGCAGAAGTTTTTAATTTTGAAGAAGTCCGATTTATCTTTCTATCTTTTTTTCCTTTGTGGCTTCTGGTGTCATATTATTCCTTCGTCACCCAAACCACCTAGATGAGCACTATGTACTAAGTAGGAAGTCAATAAATGTTTGTCATGTGGTTTCCTGCCTCTGTTTGGCTGAGGAGAATCCTCTCTAACTTCCCATATGACTCAAACACTATAAAACACTAAGATTGTTTGAAATCATATTTCAGACCAGATTATGATTTCCCCAAACCAATAGATTGTTCTCATTAGACTCTTAGAAAAATCATAAAGATCTAAATTGGTTTTGGTATAAATGTCTTTTTTTTTACATGTTCATATGAAATACATGATATTGCATGCTTACGTATGTGTTTTGCATGGTATACATGTTTTTATCTGTTTACATGATATACATGTTTTTTCTTTCTAAGGAAAGAAAGATGGCAAGTTGTTAGTCTTCTGTCCAGGAATCTTTAATGTCTCTTTTGTTGTTCTTGGCTACTCGACAGCTTTGCCCTCCTTTTGAAAATACAGACCTTTCGGTACACTTTTCTCAGACATAAATCACTAGGGGGAGGGAGGAGCCTGAACGTTTAATTGTGTTATAATTGCTCTTGGGCTGCTACACCACCTCCAGCTTATCATTCCCAAGGAAATGATACCATTTTAATCCTTCTGCGCTGATTGATGGCTACGCCTTGCTGCAGAGTAATTTACGTGGCTAATAAATCCAAGATGAATTTTCCAGGCACGTGACAGGGAGGACTGTCAACATTTGCTTTGTCCTTTGTTATTCCCCATCTTCAAGTGGGTGGTGTGGACGACACTGCTGCCGAGGACAGGCTTCTACCCTCCATTGCCCCATTTCTTCCTACCCTTCCAGCTCCTAGTTAAAGCTTCCCAAGAGCTGTTAGCTAATTCTTATGCAAATCATGGTTAAACATGACTTAGATCCAGTGGCTTCTAATCTAGTGCCCCATTTGGGATGATCACATTCCTATGTGCTAGTTTTTTAAAAAGGGACTCCTCAATTATTTGTGCAAGCCAATTCAAAGAATACACTGATCTGTCTTCCCGGAGTGGGGGTGGGGGGGCACACCGTATAACTGCCATAGCCCTGAAACAATGAGGGGGGAAACTACTCAGCTGGACCTGGGCAACATATGAGAGGTGACTACTGTGAAGCACTGCTTTTGAGATACGCAGAGCCAGATACCTGGGAATATTTTACAAACCGTAATTATTCATTCCTTAAGAAATAGAAGTCCCCACAGAAATACTGAATGTATTTCTTAGATATGGACCAATCACATTTTAATGACCGTAGAGGAGTTTCCAGTCTAAAAAAGAGAACATACAAAACCTTAAAACATACAAGCAAAAAACCCTTTGTGCCTACGTTTTCTTATCTATAAACTGGAATTAATGATAGTACCTATTGCATAGTGTTGTTGAGGGGATTAAATGTGTGAATGTGTGTAACACGTTTAAAACCATAACTAGCATATAATAAGTGCTTCATGATTTCTGGCTCCTTTTTTTCAACCCTTATCTTAGCGATATAATTGCCAGTAGCTAAAAGGGAGGCAGAACGTGGCTCTTTGGAAAGGCAGCTCTTCTTTCTTCCTCCTGTCCTTTCTCCTACATGCATGACTTCTTTTGCGTTCCCTCTCTAGAAAGCTTTCCCTCGTGTGTGCATGTGTGTGTGTGCACCAGCTCATGTGTCCATGGTAGTGAGAGTAACATGATTCTGACAACTATGTCTCATCAGAGTGGCCAAATACTAGAGAAAGCAGAATTTATAGCCAATTCAATCAGCAACCACTGGGAAAGCAACGTCCTTAAAATCAATCACACATGCTATATTTCACAATACTCCACCGTTGACTCTAGCCTAGTACTTACCATCCGGTTATGACTTGTCCATGGAATCTCTCTCCACACCCGTGCTTACCCCCATCCATTCACTGACAGAGACACCCTCTAATACTTTCTTGTATCTCAAACCCACAAAACCACACAAAATGGAATGAGCAAGTAAGAAAGAACTAGCCCTGAAATAGTCCTGTTACTGAAGTGATGAAACACTGCTGCTCAGTCGTTGGAGGGAGGAAGCCTCTCATGCCTGGGAAGTACTTTTCCTTAGCTTCCCCAGAATTAGACTCCCAAGTTACTGGATCAGATAGTACAGCACCGGAGTGTTGGGAAAATGATATATTTTTAGAGGAATACAAGAGTAAGAATGGGCCTTAAAAATCATCTAATCCAGCCAGCTCATTTGACAAAAGGGGAAAATAAGAGCCAGAAAGATTAAGTGCTCTGCTTATGGTCATATAGCTAGTTAATCTCAGGGCTGGAAACAGAACCTATAATGTTACCACACATTCGACTGAACATCTTCAGTCCTATTACCAGCTTTAATAAACTTTATTTTTATAACTGACCATCCAGGGCACAATTCTAATGTTTTTCTTCATCTGTAAAAATCCTCAGAGAACCAATTTGGCAAATTTACTATAGCATTTATATTCTCAATCCTACTATGAAAAATCAAATGGTAACTCACAAGTGGAAGAGCATGCTGGCTGTCCAATTACCTTTTTATTTTAAGCAGAAATAATAAAACCTGCTTCCATTTCACTAAAGGAATGGGAGCTGTAAAAAACCCAGGCATCCTCATGGACTTAATGAATTCAAAAAGAGAAGTGATGAAACATCAACAGAAATCTGAGACTTTAAAAAGTGTCTGATCCATTCTCAATCAGAGGAAAATTGTCCCTTGGAGGTGGGGGTGTCACACTTAACAAAGAAAAATACAGGATGCCTGGTGAAATTTGAACTCTAAGGGAAAAAATAAAAGAATAATTTTACTCCCAAGTATTGCATAGGACATACTTACACTAAAAAAATGTTTCCATTATTTGCCTGGAATTCAAACTTAACTGGGCATCATGTATGCTGTTTGGCACCGATATTTGGAGGGAAATGCAGTCCACACAGTTGGGCGAGGGCCCCTCCTAATTCCTTGTGCCTGGAGACATGTGGCTCTACTGAGAGAGCTCCATGGAACAAACAGATGGTCTCAGGAAGGAAAACCCTGGAGCAACCAGGGAAGAATGAGATACCTGCTTGTGGACCAGAGCAGCCCACCCATCCCAGGCAGCCAGTAGGTGACAGACAGACCCTCCCATCCATCTTCTTTCCCATTGTGGAAGCTTGTTACATAAAAAGTGCATCACTTTACACCACAGATGAGTTCCCCAGTGGAGTACAAATGGAATCACATTGTAACTAGAATAGAAGAACATCTTCATTAAAACAACCCTTAAAATAACCACACACACACAAATACACAAACAAGAAGACACACAAACAAAATCCTACCCTTCCTTATGACAAAAGACTACTCTCTAATTAAAACTGTATTGCTTTCCATCTATTTTTTTTAAAACTGGGAAATGTATATGATTTAGATAGATAGATGATGATAGATAGATGATAGATAGATAGATAGATAGATAGATAGATAGATAGATAGATAGATGATAGATAGATAGATAGATAGATAGATAGATAGATAGATAATAGATGATAGATAGATGATGATGATAGATGATAGATAGATAGATGATAGATAGATAGATAGATAGATAGATAGATAGATAGATAGATAGATAGATAGATAGATAGATATAGATAGATGATAGATAGATAGATAGATAGATAGATAGATAGATAGATAGATGATAGATAGATAGATAGATAGATAGATAGATAGATAGATAGATAGATAGATGATAGATAGATAGATAGATAGATAGATAGATAGATGATAGATAGATAGATAGATGATAGATAGATAGATAGATAGATAGATAGATAGATAGATGATAGATAGATAGATAGATAGATAGATAGATGATAGATAGATAGATAGATAGATAGATAGATAGATAGATAGATAGATGATAGATAGATAGATAGATGATAGATGATAGATAGATAGATGATAGATAGATAGATAGATAGATAGATAGATGATAGATAGATAGATAGATAGATAGATAGATAGATAGATAGATAGATAGATAGATAGATAGATAGAGTAGATCTTAATTACAGTCTGGCACAAAAGACCACAAGTATTTTTAACTGTTTTCAATGAAAAAACGTGCATTTCCTCCACACAACTCACTTCCACTGAGCAATCCATCACCACCTGCTTCTGTTTAAGCAAAAAGTTGCCCAATTCCCCTGCCAAACTAGGTTCAATTTAATTATGGCTTTTGTTTTAACCCACACCATTTGGTGATTAAGGCAGCAACAGAAACCAAAAGGAGCTGGCATAAAGTTTTGTTTCAAATAATTCAGAAGTATCTTTATATATTCTTTGTCCTATAATAATACCAGCTGTGACATTAAAGACTCCAGGGAAGGTGGGATAAATGGTCATGGAAGGAGACTTGATTTGGGGTGGTGAACACACAATACAATGTATAGTTTATGTATTTTAGAACTGTACACCTGAAACCTATATAATTTTATTAACCAATGTCACCTCAATAAATCCAATAAAAAAGAAAAAATAAAGACTCCAGAAAAAATAGACCTGTTATGACCACTTACAGATTAGTTAATATCATGCCTTCCCTTTGGACACTTGAAAGGACCCTCAAAGGTCTCTAGATATTTTAAATAAATCCGGTTTTTCCTGATTACTTATGAGTTACATCAGAACAATCTAAAATTCCATGGCAAAGACACAGTGGAAATGCCCTTCTGTGTGCAGCTGGTTAATGCTCATGGATTATTCATGAAGTACCACCATTCCAAATTGGTCAAAAGGAAACAACAGGACAAAAGACTCAGCAACCAGCTTGACTAACTGGAAATCTGATCAGATGAAGTTAACGCAGTCATCAGAACTAAGGGTCTCATCAGATCTGATTTCCGCTGAGTTTCAGCAGAATCTGAGCAGCACATACAAAGCAGCTGTTATTGCTGATGCAACTATGATAGGGCTAAGGGAGATCCATTCCTTCAAAATCTATGGGTCTTGGGTAGTAAAGGACACTCAGTGATGTGCCCTCAAAAATTCTTGTATCTGAGCTCTGCTATCATGGCCTTTAATAGGTAGCCAACTCATTTTTAGAAGGGTTAAAGACTGGGAACAAGGCAATATATGCATATTTGAGGACAGATCCCAAAAGAACCCTGGGCTTCCTTGAGGGAAATGGCAAAGTTCACCATCAAAAACAGTATGTGGCTTCTGGGTCACTGCCTTATTTCAAATCCAAGCTGGGTTTGAGTGTTCTCTTTTTTCTAAAAAGAGGCTGAGATACACAGAAAAGGTAATGGCCTTGGTTAGAGGAAGGTGTGTGTGGCACATACTCTGAGGCTACAGAGAACACTAAGCTTTGGATCAGCACTCACAGGCCACCTTTCAAACCAGTGTCCAATGTGGATGGAGCCGCTGAATGCTCACACAGACGTTAATAGCTCTGCATTTTGCTAGCTAGATGCTGGGTGGAAAATTATCTTGAAAGGCAGGAGAGAAAAGACAGAGAGCTGGAGAAGATAGGACAAGATAGAAAGAGGGAGGTCCCCAGTGCAAAGTGAGGAGTGTTGCAAAATCACACTGATTTATTTCTTGCAGGTGTGTTATTGGCATATGGAAGGAGCGCCATCTATATCTACAGTGTCCATAAAGATGGCCCACCAAGCCCCCTTCAATGAAGGACTTGTCTCAGCCACTGGCAGTGCTACTGGCACAAAGGCTTCACCATCAGCTGTCAGGACTGCCTCAGCTGTAGAAGCCACCTGGTCCAAAGTAATGTCCCTTCCTGGGGTGGCCCATACCCAATAATGATCCATCTCAGCTCAACTCAAGGCAACACTGAAGGGCCACTCTAGTGCCAGAGTTCCCATGGAGTCATCTGAGACTGCCATGTGCCTATATTCTGCCCAGTCCTGATTCCTTTTCCTCCCTTATAACTGCCTCCTTCCCAGGGGCCCTTAATAAACCCACACATCAGACTCCATCCCAGAATCTGCCTCCCAGCCTGTGACACCATCTGTGTCTGGTATTTCCTGAACAACTTTCTATGGTAAACTTGCTAAATCTCCAGCTGAACTATTGCATTATGCTTAGACAATTAATTTCTCATGCCTGGAAAATAATCCATAGGAAACTCGGATCATCTATTTGTTGAGGCATTTGACTCGAAAACCTGGATTTCTTGGGTACAAGAATTATCAACACTAGGGCAAACTGTTTTCACAGAAAAAGAAGCAGTGTAGAGACCATTGTGAATAAATTTGATGAGGGGGCGCTAGCTCTGTTGTTTTCATTTTCAGTTGTGTGGATCATTTTGGCATGGACACCTGACTGAAAATGATGATCTTTCATAACTCCCTTTAATTAAAAGCCAAGATGAGGAATGCTGCTCAGATAGTGTTTGCCATGAATAACCCTTTATCTCCACTCAGACAGAGCAGAGAAGGAGGGACCTATGTTCTGAAATAAGAGCACACCTTTCCCCCCTTACTCCCCTTGTCCTCTTTTGGAAGCACAAATCTGAGTGCCGACTTCAGAGTTCTGAGAAGCCTGGCACCTCATTTACCTGGCTCTCTCATAGCAAGTTCCAGATGAAGCGTCCTTGACCACTGACATGTGAGCAGCCAGGGAGGAGGCAAAGCTCCACCTCTGAGCTCGAACATGCTCTCACCTACTAGCTATTTGCCAGAACACAGGCACAGGAGCCCGATTTTGAAGCAATAGGAATTCCTGAAGACCACTGGCAGACAAGCTGAGCACCCCTGAAATTAGAACAAATCTAGAATCTGAGGTGCTCCTTGTATTCAGATGCTGAGATCAGTACTGTCGGAAAACTGAGAGGCTAGAAAAGACCAATATTTGACATTTGTTCTTGGAATATTTAGGCATCTCTGGGCTCAGCCCAGTCACTACCTGTCACTTTTAAAAAGCAGACCCCAAGACATTCTGTACTTCCAGCATTTTGTTTTAGAGATCATGTTTCTTGGACATGTTTTCAACAAAGGTGGTCTTCTTGTCCAATGCTCTCAGAAGGACCACTGTCAACCTGAGATGATACAACCCAACAGTTATGCACAAGTCATGACCCTTGGTGCCTGGAGAGAGGGAGTGAGAGAGATCATGAAAGAAGGATATGGAAACCTGAAGGCATAGCAGGAAATGTTAGATTAAATTTCATTTCCACTCCATCTGGAATATCAGTGTCCCCTGAACATCCAAGGGCTGTGCACAGTTTAGTAAGGGCAGGGGAACCAGAATGACAAAGAAGGCTGTCTACCAGGAAGGATGCTGAGGAATGAGACAGTCTACAGCACAGACACTGAGATGTCAGATGCCAGTTCTGGGTCCTCTCTGGGAAGAAGTCCTTCTGGTTGTTAAAGCCCTTGCTCTCTGTTTTTAGATATATAAGGATTGCTAAGAGTGCTTGTTTAAAAAGTTGATCACGGATCCTGCTCCTAGAATTTCTAATTTGATGAGTATGGAAGGAGGGCCAGGAATCTAGTTTACTGATTTAATTATTTTTAAAGGAAACCATAGGTCATTCAGATGCATGGACCACAACTCAAGGAACAGCACTCAGATCTACAGGGAGACGTTTCCTTTTGTAGCTCTGCCATATGCTTCCCTGCTAGCAAGCCAGTCTGGATTACTTGCATAAAAGACAATCATAAATTCCGAAAAAGTCGGTTGGAGTTGAACAAACATCATCGTTCTACAGGGAGCAGGATGGGAAGTAACAAATATTAAGCTCTGACTACAAATTAGAAACGGTGCTGGCAGCTTAACCTACCAGTAGTTTATTTTAATCTGACAAGACCCCTGAGTAAAGAAGTTTTATAAATGGAGAAACTGAGGCTTAGAGAAGTTAAGTAAGTAATTTGCCAAAGACCACCAAGCTAAGGAAACAGAGCAAGGAATTAAACCCATATATCCAGCCCGAAAGCAAATTTGCCTGAACATAAGAATCACCCAGGGCTTTTGTTTAAAATCTAATTCTCAGTCCACCCCCCTCTTGATTTTGATTCAGCATCTTTGCAGTAGAGCCCCAGAATCTGTATCTTTGGCAGGTACCCCCAGGTGATTCTACCTGTAAGTTAGGAAAAGACTGTATCCATATCACTCTCTCCTCGAGTGCACATATTTGTGGGTTCCTTCCAGTGGGATTAGATGTCTCAAAAGATCCAAGTTTTCACCTTTTGCCTTCAGGGCAAAAGTGTTAATTTTGAAAAGACATGACAAATTTTTTTAAAACTTGTCTCAAAAAATAAATGTGCACTGCTATTCAGATGTTTTCCTTCCCTACATTGTTTATCTTCTTAGAGCAAAACACTGGATTGGGATGAAGGGATTTCCAAAGCTATATAATAACACTTGAGGGTGGGCAACACTTTTCACATGACTCCCAGTAATAAAAAACAGCAAGTGGTTGAGAAAATAGCCACAGAATTAGAACAACCGCTGTGTGCCTTCCAGAGAGTAATTAACTGGGTTGGAGGGTCAGATTTCCACCCTCCAACATCCCAATATTCTCTAGTTGTCCACAAACTTTAGGGTGCCTAAGAATCACATGGTGTGGGGGAGGCTAGAGATTCTGATTTAGTAGGTTCATGGTGAGGCTCAAAATCTACATTTTGAAAGAGCACCTGGAGTTATTCTACAGCCACAATTCAAAAAGCTGTGGCAATATATCAGGAACACCTTGAGTTATTTTTGGAAGTAAAGGATGGACGGACGGGTGGATTGAAGGATAATAGTTGAATGGGCAATAGAATATCAACCAAGACAAACAGGCCTTAACATTTTGTGGAAACATTGCTGTATTATCATTGCACATTAGTAATCCCACTGACTAATATAAAAATGTAACTTTATTCAGGAACCATGTTGAATATCTAAGAGCTATGACTGCATACACTGAAATTTTTTTAAGTGTGATGCACCATTAGACCACAGTGTCTCTAACCAATCTTTCACTTATGCAACAGTACCTGCAAGAAACTATCATGAGATAGTGAAAATCCTACTTTACTATCAATGTCCATGATGCCATTGAGCTGTGCTCTGAGAGGAATAATAGTATCCTTGGAATATAATAAAATAGAAGCGGATGATACAATTTGAAACTTCTGGTCTTTGGACAAAACAAGAATACTTAACAATTGAACAGTAACCCTGCTCTGTGTTATTACACACTGTATAATGACAGGAATCACCACTATAGTATCATACAAAATATTTTCACTGCCCTAAAATATTCCCTGTGCCTGTTCATCCCTCCCTTGCTCCCTCTCTCCCTCCAACCCCTAGCAACAAGCAATCACTTTATTGTCTCCACAGTTTCGCCTTTTCCAGAATGTCATCTGGTTGGAATCACACAGTATGTAGCCTTTTCAGATTAGCTCCTTTCCTTAGTAACATGCATTTAAGTTTCTTCCATATCTTTGCATGGCTTACTAGCTCATTTCTTTTTAACATTGAATAATATTCTACTGTCTGGATATAGAACAATTTATTAATCCATGCACTTGATAAAGAACCTGTTGGTTTGGGGCAATTATTAATAAAACTGTTACAAAAAGCCATGTGTAGATTTTTGTGTGGACATAAGTTCTCAACTTTGGGGGGTAAATACCAAGGAGCATGATTGCTGGATCGTATGGTAAGAATATGTTTAGTTTTGTAAGAAATTGCCATACTACCTTCCAAAGTGGCTGCAATGGCATTAAGTATCCATCTTCAGAACTTTTTCATCATCACAAACTGAAATTTGTACCCATTAAACAGTAACTCCCCATTCCACTTTCCCCTCCAGCCCTGGCAACCACCATTCTACTTTCTGTCTCTATGAGTCTGACTTCTCTAAGTACCACATACAAGTGAAATCATACAGGGTTTGTCCTTTCGTGACTGGTTTATTTCACTTAGCATAATGTCTTCCGGGCTGACCCATGTTATAATATGTGTCAGGATATCCTTCTTTTTTAATGCTGAATGATATTCCATTGTGTGAAAATGCTCCATTTTGTTTATCCATTCACCCACTGATGGCTTTAGCTTCCACTTTCTGACTATTATGAATAATGCTGCTTTGAATGTTGGTATACAAATATCTGTTTGAGCCCCTGCTCTAATTCTTTGGGGAATATACCTAGAAGTGAAAGTACTAGATCATTTCATGATTCTATGTTCAATTTTTCGAGGAACTGCCAAACTTTTTTCCACAGCACCTGCACCATTTCACATTCCCTCCAGCAATGGTCCCAACCCAATTTCCAGTATGTAGTAAGCACTTAAAATACAGTTATACACCTCATAACGAGGCTGCATGGCAGTTTTCCATCACCACATTTTCCTCATGCCATCCCCTCTCCAAAAACATTGTTCTTCCCCACCTCTCATCTTCATTTACCCACCTTCTGCCCTCTGAATCTGCTACATCGAACACCCCTAGGGTAGAAGTGTGTGTGCACACACACACAAATACATACACATCTTTATAACAGTTCATGGGAAAATGACATAAAGTTACTCGGCAAAGTGCATGCAATTGTTACATGGTATTCATGACACATAGTAAATATTTTAAAAGTATAAAAAAGGTTTGGCTATTTAAAAAAATTTTAACAAAAAGGGAAAAGGCGAAGAATGAGGTAGGAACTGACATCGTTTAAATGCTCATTCATACAGATTAGGTCAACCTCCAGACCCAGAGACGAGACATGAGACAGCTGTGGGTTTAGGAGGGTTGACGTGGATCGCCTGGTTGCCATAGTTTCCAGTTAAGAACTTTTCTTCAGCAAATCATAAAGTGGTTTACAATCCCTGATAGTCTTGTCCTTAATCAAAATTATCAAGTGGTTAAATTCTGTCTTTGGGGTAATCCTCTCAAATCATTTCTGATGTTGTTTCATTCATTCAAAAAAAACGTATTGACTTCCCACTGTGATCTAGTCGGTTAGGTGCTATAAAGGTAAAACTGACAGAGAGCTAATCCAGTAGAGAGATTGGGCCTCACCATGCATAAGAGAAGCAACAGCAACCATTTCTTAAGCGCTCCCTACATGCCTTCCACACCAGAGATAGTAAAAACCAGTTTTCTATTGGCAGTTGGTTGAATTCCTTTCTCTATGTGTTCTTTTCACCATAGTGTTACTGCAGGAATCCTTCGGGAGCACCGGGGAGTCTCCCCCATTGGCCAAGATGGGGGAAGAGGGAGGTTCTTACACTGAGGCAGCCAAAAGCTAGGAAGATGAATGAATAGGGACCCTAGCCGGCAAGAGCTAGCAAGATAATTGAATAGAAAAAAAGCACTCCCCTCTCTATCCCTAGAAGAATGGAGGGCTTGAGCAGGGAGATGGGATGATCTTTGAGACAGAGGGAGGGGAGATTGGTCTTTGAGACCTGATGTCCACCAGTCTCCCAGGCTGTGTGGCTCCTGAATAAACCTCTTTTCTTTTACCCCGGCACCTGCCTCATAAGTTTGGCTTTCATTGTTACTGGCAGCCGAATCTCCCCTCCATTTTTGTTGTTCTGTTACAATAGTATAAATGTCTCAACAGTCTTAACTGGGCTACTTCACCTGTGGATATTTGCATTTTAAAACTCATCTATTAAACAATGTTGCCCCAATAAATTTAATTTAAAAAATAAAAAGAAATGAATGAAAAGAATGCTGTCTATTTCAAAAAATAAAATAAAACTCACCAGCCAACGGGATGATCTAAAAGAATTGGAATTTCAGCAGTGTGGCAGAATATGTGGAAACAAATGTTAACCCAGTATCTGTACTGAAAGACTGTGAGCCCAGTTCTATACACAGGGGCTGATTTTTTTTTTAATTAAAAGTTCCACTTTTGCTGTGTCAGTTGTTGTTGCTAAGTGATGGCTTCTACTCAGAAACTTCAAGCTTTCCTCTGGTTTGTGACTCTCCAAAACTCTCTACTTTAATTTGAAACAAGGTACCCAAAGAGGTATCCTACAAATACATGGTTACTTGTAGGGAAATATAAACACTTCAAAAATAAATGACTGCCAACATTTCAGAGCTGCAAAGGTTGTGCCTAGAACTGTCAAATGTCAAAAATAATTACCAGACAGAATGTTACTACACATCTAGCAGGCATGATCAAAACTAATCCTTCCTGCCTTCATCTGTCTGGACAAAGTTAGCTGGGAAATCTGCCCAGCCCAGCACCTTGAGCCTTCATGGATTTGGAGAGGAGAAGGGTCCTCGACCTAATTCTATAACATTCTCTTTAATTGTCAGGCATAAGTTTATATACCCACTGATCCACTGCTGTTTTTATTTGTGTGTTTTTTATCCCCACCAGAGGATATGCTTATTGCTTTTAGAGAGAGAGAGATATCAATGTGAGAGAGAAACATCAATGGCTTGCCTCCCATATGCACCCTGACCAGGGATAGAACCCACAACCTAAGTATGTGCTCTGACTGGGAATCGAACCCACAACCATGTTGGTGCACGAGATGATGCTACAACCAACCAAGCCACCCATCCAGGCTTGTGTGTGTTTTTATAGACACAAAAATTTTTGCATACATGCGCAGATTGATTGTATCACACCTACCAGGTTTTTTAACCTTTTCATTGCAAAGTAAAATATAATATAGATGCAGAAAACTAATCAAAACAAATGTAAGGCTTACAAAAATTATTATAAACACCACCCAGATCAAGAAATAGAACTTTGCAACCACCTTAGAAATCTCCTCATGTGCTCCAACCCAGTCACTACCTGTCTCCTCCCAAAAGTAACCACTGTGGGGACTTATATAATAATCCCTTCCGTGTAGGGGTGTTTTTTTAGAGTCTTGTCATGCAAGTGTGAAATCCTAGACACCATAGCTTGGTCTTGCCCATTTTTAGAAAATATAAAGTCTTCATTTCTTCCTGTGATAAGTTCCCTCTCCATCTTTTTCTTTTCTTTACAGATTATCTATCAAAGAACACAGCACGCTGTGTTTAAAAGCCTTGGGGGCGGTTTTCCAATACATGTTATGCCCATCACCCTTCATGCTTTCCCCCCCATACTCACTCATATCCCCCAATCTCCCTCCTCTTCTCTGCACCAAGTAACTCATGCTGACAACCAACTGTATGCCCTTCAGGAGCTTCCTCCATGCTCGCATACCATACATACAAGTTGTTTATTTGAGAGATGAGCCCAGAAAGCAGGAGTCAGGGAGTAGACGAATGAAACAAAGAAGGAAAGATGGTGCTGTCGAGCTGGACACCACTGTGGGCATGTGGCTCAACCCTCAGAACTGCCCCCTTGAAGGAAGGGAAGCTGGAGCACTGGTCCCCCAACTTTTTCCCCCTTTGGCTGGGGGTTGCCTGCCGGGGTGGGACACTCCTGTAGGCAGGTCAAGTGCTCTCCTGGACTCTAGAGGAAGCCCCAAGGCAGAGGGTCACTGAGGCATGCACATGAAGGGGTGCTGCCAGCATCGTCTACCACGGAGGCACCGAAATCACAAGAAGGCCACAGGGAAGTGACACAAGGCACAGAGAGTGCCTGCTACTGCTCCTCCCAAGCAAGCTTCTTACATCTCCCTCTCCTTCCCAGATTTCTCTAACTTACCTATTTTCACCATCTGCCTAATGCTTTTTCTTTCCTGCCCAATGACCCCAGGCACACACTTGAATCTGAGCCTAAAATAATCCTACCAACTTTCGAAGCCCTGCTTGGAATCCCGCCTTAGTGGGGCAGCATTGTGCTGGGAGAGTTTGGACTTTGGGGTCCAACCTTGGGGTCGAGTCCTGACTCAGCATCAGAGACTTGCTCTGGGGCCTTGGGGAGGCGGGCGCACCCCTGGAGCACAGGCCCACAGGAACCTGGCTTGGCCAGAACCGCTGCTGAAGCCAGCTGCCCCCTGCACCAAACGTCTCCATGGAGCAAATGCCAGAGTGCTGTGGCCATGGAAACAAGAAAATGGCTGCATGAAGGACAGCAGCAGAGGGTCGAAGGAGCAGACTGGCTTTGATGACTGTATAAAACTAGTCTTCTGCACAACGCTTTAGCCTGGTTTTCTGTCCCTGAACCCCCTCCAATCCGTCTTTCCCCAACACCCTTCCAGTCTCTGTGGCCTGGATCAGAGAGAGAGATCGACTCACCCAATGAAAGCAACCCCCCAATCTACACAAAACTCAGGTTGCTTCCAGAATACGGTGGAAGATGAAACTTCTTCCCTCCACAGGAATAGAAAGGAGGGGGGGGCAGGCCAGGTATTTCCCTTCACTCACAAAAGGGGAACCGTCTGGATTTGACAAGCTGGAGCCGATTCAGGTATGTGCCACTGTGGTCACATTGTGTGAATGTCATTTCCCACTCGCCTCTGAAGCTAAAACATCAACACTGACACTATCTCACAGCTTGGGAGTTATTTCCTGCAAAATGACAACAAATAATTTTATCATAAACAAGTTAGCACAAAAGTCCTCCCCCCAATTTAATTTCAGGACAAACGATGCTAATCCTGTAGTTATGCAGTATGTTTATCTGTCAAATTGACATTCTGCTGAAAAGCACTTTGCTATTACAGAGGCCACTGATAACTATCTGCTCAAAGAATTTATAATGTTACAGAAAAATTCCCTTTAAAAATAAAAGCAGAGAGTGGGAAACAATTCTTTCAACAAAGAACGCACTATATAAGCTGAATCAGCAGCAGCTTCTCCCTTGTGTAAGCCTCCTACTAGAGGTGCTGCAGGCAGAGCCATGTGGGAACAGGGTCTCAACGTTGGCCAGCCTGCAGTCAGCTACCAAGGGTGTGTTTCCAAAAAGGTGTTTGAGGTCTGAATTGATTGGGAACCACAAATAAAGTCTCAGATCCAGTTGAGGCACAACCTGCTTGAAGGCTGAAAAATGAACGCCTAATGTTAATGTTGTATGAAAGATCCGGTAATTAGCCCTGGACATGGGGTTGCTGTGGTTTGAGGGAAGTACCCTTGGAAGGCGGGCAGAAGCCCCGGATGTGCCCTGTGGGAGCTATACGATGTTGGCCGTATCCCAGAACCTCCATGAAAGACACTTTCCAAAAATAGGCCAACAATACCTTACGAGATTGTTGTTAGGATTAATGAGATAGTGCCCATGAAAGCACTTTGCCAAGTGTAAAATAAATATAGGATAGAGTTGGAACATTAGCTGGTTCTCCAATGGATTTTGTTTAGAGATAGAGCCCAAGTGAGCAATTCCAGCTCATTTATCTCAGCCCACTTCCCATACCACCAGGCTCCCTAAGTCCTGTGGGAACTCCAAGCAGAGGCAGGTTGACTCAAACAACCTGCACATAGGTGAATACACTCCAAAAACTAAATTTTGCTTGAGGAGTGTAAGTGCTTATTATTAGGAGACTAGTCAAATAAGGTATGAAGCATTCATACAATCAAAGAACAAAATGCTATAAAAGAGAGCTACTTATTCTGCCCTGGAAAAAAAAAAGTCCATATTTTGTCAACTGACAGAAGCTTACTTTGGAGAATAGTATGATTCATTCAGGTGACATCAAAGTATATAAGTACATAGAAAAGTCTATAATGTTACACAAAGGGGAGTAAAATTTAGAGGACTAGGGAGGGATAAAGATTTTAAATTTAGCACTTAATTCTAATTTATAAGCTGTGCAAAATTTTTTAACATGAACTTGTATTATTTTCATAATATAAAATGGGAAAAATTACTGTATTATTCTACATAAGCAAACCCAGTAAATGAAGAACATTCTTGAAAATAAACTAGATCTCCCTATGGTCTATCCTGACTATAAAACTCACTGGAAGTATATGAATTCTTTACTTGGGGACCTAAAGAACGTTAAAACTAGATAAATCATTAAAACCTTCAGAAAAACCTCCAAGCATAAATATATCTGGCTAGCAGTTTTTCCTATGTATAATTGTTTCTTATTTTATTAATGTATTTGAGACTATTCCACTTATTTCAAAAAAAAAAAAATGAGGTTTATTAAAATGTGTGTAACTAGCTCTATATGGTTAAAATAAGTGAGAAAAATCAAATAGATGGCAAGTAGAAAGAGGAAAAATAAATGAAATTAGAGATAGGATGAGCAGGGGGAGAAATTTATGCTGCAACATTCTTGTGTCTCACTAGTTTGAGTCCCAACATCTCTGCAAAGATGGAAACAACAGTTTCAGACTTCACGGTGCCCATAAGATCAAAGCAAACCAGTTACCTGTGGGAGTCCAGTTATTCAGGGTGGTGAGTCCAGAGGGAAATTTCTTGTGAGTCCTCATAAATTTTATATATATATATTCCTAAAAATGTATGCATACACTTTGAATAATTATAAAATACATTTTATTTTCAAAATTGAGCTATCAGCTGTTAAAGTGTGTATACATTTTGGGGGGACACCCTGTATATATACTGCTACATTAACAGGGTTCTCAAGAAAATCCTGAAGAAATGAGTTTTCATAGAGCAGTATTTATTTCAGTTATGGGAAAAAGAGGAGGGGAAAGAAAATATTATTGCTCTTTACTTTCTAGGGTGGAATTTTCTTCCAAGCAAAAACAAACAGGCATTCACTCGCCTACTTTATAATCATGATATGCAATATAGGTCACTGAAGTCATAAAGAATGCTAAAAACAAAACCTTTTTGCCTGCCTGTGATCCTCAGCATCTAGCTAGGTATGCAGTAAGCACTCAACAGAAGTGTTAAACGTGATGAACTTGGACTCGAGTAGACGTTCTAAAGCAATCCGCTCTCCTGCGGCCTTCCACCAGTGACAGGCATGAACTACAAAGTGGGGGACGCACAATAGAGCTTGGAATTTCTTTTAAAACATACTCCTTCCTTTCTCTAGTTGCCCTTAGGAGTTGGGAGGTGGGTGCAAAATGTTAAAAGATAAGTTTTCTGGCAGGAGACCAAGACCAGTTCAAAAAGTGCTATTGTCCAGCTGTCAGCTCAAGGAACAGTGCTGCAGAACTCGCAAGAATGATATGGGAAACCTGCGATTTAATCAGCTGCAGGCTCCTTACCCATACGGCGAAGCCGCCATCCATCAGGGTGGCAGGTACGTATTTCACAGTGGGGGTGCACTGAGGAGCTAGGGCAAAAGTTGAAGCTGGGGCTACAGTTTAACCTGAGCACTTCTTGCTGGTAGGAAACTTTATGCTGGTGGCAGCTACACAGCCTCTCGCCTTTAGAGATTAAAAAAAAAAAAGTAAACCCACCACACCTTTTGGGGAAATCCCACAGGGAAGTGACATTAACTGACTTGCTGTTCCCTTTCACTCTCTGGCCACGAAACTCATTAGAGGACAGTCATGTGTTTTAACCTCTAAAGAACTAATTTGCATTCAGGTATTAACCTGGCTGTACTTCCGAAATGGAAGGGGAGGAGCACAGGTTGTCCTGACGCCCTGGCTGAGGCCTCTGGGGGTGAGGCAGGGGCATCAGGAGGGGCTTGCTCCGGGGGGGGGGAGGACAGAGGCAGCTCAGGGCAGCTGGCAGCCGCTTCCAGCAGAGCCATACCCCGTCCCTGGAAGCTGGAAGAACTCAACTGGCTTCTGTTAGCGGTCTTGTCCTTGTAAAGCAATCAATCAAAGTGGCACAAAAATTGAACTCCTGGTACCAGCAGGTGAAGCCAGGGCATGGGCCTACGTGTCCCCTTAGCCTGAAAGAAACACAGCCACGCTGACAGCCGGACAGCCCCTCAAAGCTGCGTGAGGAGAGGGGTAGACAGTACACCGATTATTCCGTTTTTTGTTTTCCTATGTTTCCTTCCCAACGAGATTGCCAGCCTGTGCCTTCTCTTCCCTTTGTACCTACACCACCGCCAAAGAGTCCTAGATGAGTTTAAGATCATTCATAGGTGCTTACTGATCAGTACAGTCCTATCTGAGCAGGCAGCTGAACGCAAATCAGACCACACCACATAAGGATTTATCCTATTTGAGACATCCAGAGAACAAAATTCCACTTACTTTATTCCATAACGTAATTAAGAGCCTTGGACCGAAAGATCAAAGTTGTAAATTCTATAACGTCAGTAGGAGAATATGCAAGGGGAGAGACTCAGAGCGTAGAAGAATGTAATAAAAATGAACGCCCCTTCCCCCAGAAGATTAAAGCCTGCCAGGCTCTTCCTTACAGAGGGAGAGAGTCAGCTACAAAAGACAGGCTGTGAAAATAATTGCTCAAAGGACGAGGTGTCGAGGGACTGGGCCATCCCAGGGCTCTTGCTACTAAATGGAGCTCTCCTCCCTCTACCTGAGACCTCAGGGGGGTCACTGCTCCCAAACAAATTACAGATGCCCCAAGAAAGTTCCTTCTGCAAACAATATCTCTTGCTAGACATAAACACCTCCTTTCAAAGCTTGAAATTTATTAGCACCCAAATGATGTTTATGACCCTGGGGCTTGTGATCCTGTCGTGGATTCTATCAGCCAAGGAGACTGGATTAGCTCATGGGCCCAGGCATTTACGGCTCTGAAGCGAGCCACTGTTCAAAGAGCGCTGGGGACAGATGGAAGTGATCTGCCCACAGGTGGATGAGCGCCGCTCGAGCAGGAAGGGCAGGAGGCTGGCCAAAGAGCACCCAGGACCGAGGAGGGAACACAAAACAATAAAGCAGGAACCAGCACCGCAGCCAACAGCCAGCCGGAGCCATAACCCAAAGGAGGGAGCCAACCAGAGGGAGAAGCAACCAAATGCTGGCGCAGTAGCAAAAGCAGCAGGATTTTTCACTGAAATAAAAACACTGAAGATGAATAGATGTCAGTGGAATTCATTCCTCAAGGAACTCTCCGAGTTATCACGATATACAAATATGAGTGGAATGATTTGTTTACGTTGTGGTTTAACTTTATTTTGATTTTTTTTCATTTTTAAAAAGCTAGAGATGTGTGCATTTTTTAAAATGCAGTTTCAAGATCTGCGAATTTAATGAGAACGCTTCAAGAGAAAATGAAAATTTAGATAAACACTGAAGATTATTCACTCAGAGTTCAGGAAAGAGAAAGAAGCAGAGAGCCTATCGAAATCTGTTGAAATTCTACACCCCCCAAAATATAGGTGGAATAAAGAAATACTAATCACGCAGGTATTTTGTTGTCATCCTCTGCGGTAGTTCTTCAGTTTTGTTAACTATTGTCCACTGTTATAAGGAAAATACAATGTGACAGTGGTGAGGAAACATTTAAGTTATAAACTTGGGCTTTTATCCTTGGGCCTTGTCTCTAGAACAGAAGTAATTGCATTGGGGGTCCTTGAAAAAGCCCTTCCAAAGCAAGACTTCTAGATTTATTTCCTGGGTAGCAGGCTCTGAAAGACCAGGCTAATCCTGAATGGTGCTTCAGAGCTTTATGCCTCTTGAGAGCTGGGACTACACCTTTATTTACACATACTTGGATATCATTTCACAAATGAGAAGCAAAAAACTATGCAAAATCTTCAGTAGGATGAAAAAGGTGAAAGAGCATGGTCCCCCCAGTTGCAGAGAGTTTACCCTCTTACTAGAAGGTAAGACATTTGCACAAATAACTAAAATACACACATATGTGAAAGTTATAATGGAGTAAATGTACTCACTATGTATTTTCTTACACACACTTACGGATGAGAAATTTATAACATATATGTGTGTGTATATGTGTGTGTATGTGTATGTATGTGGGGGTGTGTATGTATGCATATTGTCCAAGATACGTATAGATGTGTTGTCTAAGAGTATGTGGAAGTATTCTCCATAAGCAATGTGTGCCCAAATTCTGTCCTCATAGTCCTGTCAGCTTGCCCACTTGCTGTCCTCACTGTTGTAGATTATGGGAAGCTGGTCTGAGGTCGTTCATCAATTCTTGAGCTATAAGGGAGCAGTTTCTAAAAAATTTACTCCGTTATCCTTCCCAAAACTTACCCTATGCCCAACCAACAGCAAATGAATAAATAAATAATATTTATTGTTCCTCTTTAGCCCGGCCAGCATGGCTCAATGGTTGAGCATTGATCTATGATCCAGAAGATCCTGATTTGATTCCCTGTCAGGGCACACACACGGGCTGGAGGTCCATCCCCAGTGCATGCAGGAGGCAGCCAATGGATCACTCTCTCTCATTAATGTTTCTCTCTCTTTCTCTCCCTCTCCCTCTCTCAGAAATCAATAAAAATATATATATTTTTTAAAGATTTTTCTCTTTACACTTTTCCTTGTATATTTTTCACCTATAGAATTCCAGCTATACTAACAACTCTACATCTGAGTGGTATAGGATTAGGACAAGTATCAGGATAGGCCCGATTACTCATTCCCAGGTTGCCATTCTATATATCATTTTATATTTGTCAATTTTCTCAACTCTCTGCTTTACATTTTAAAACAGCATTCTTGAGAAGGAGTTAAGCACAAGTATGATAAGAAGAGGGCCTTCATTTTAGTTTGGAATCTGGATTCTGACAAGTCTTTGGAAAAGTCAAGTTTCACAATTATCAAAATAGTTAAGGGGAAAGAAGGCTGCCTTTATGATCTGGGTAACCTGCCATGATTACCAGCACATTCTTATTGAATGCCTACTGGTGCATTCCATGTGGAAAGACATCCTCAATCCTGCCCATAAACAAGAGAGAATATCTGCGCGGAGTCATTGAGTCACCTCACTGTGGCCCTGTTTCTCTCCCTCTCTGTCCTAGTGGAGACCCGGCCTTGCTTTTCCTAGGCCAGTGCTGGTCTCTGCAGGGCAGGGACCATCCCCTGGGGGAGAGGAAGGCCGCCCAGGGTGGGTGTGCAGAGCTGGTGAAGCTGCTCAGGGTGGGTGTGAGCAGAGCTGGTGAAGCTGCCCAGGATGGGTGTGAGCAGAGCTGCTGAAGCTGCCCAGGGTGGGTGTGAGCAGAGCTGGTGAAGCCAAGCACTCCTCTGTGGTGGAGGAATCGCAGTGTGCCTGCGGCAAAACACTTAACCTATTTGTGTCTCCATCTCCCGTTTGAAAAAGAGGGTAATTATAAGCTCCCTGCCTTCGAGGCTGCTGGGAAGCTTCATTAATGTTTGTAAATCACTTCAGAGAGGAGAGTGACTGCTCAGTGCTGAGGCAGGTGGAAGGTCTCTGGCCCGAGTCCTCCCTCCCTGGTCCTGGCAGCTTCGTCTTGGAGGAGGGAGGAAAGGGGATGCTCTTCCCATAACCTTTTCCTACTCACATGGAATATCCACAGGAAAACATATTATCCCATTGTCCTAAATGTCTGTGTTCTCAGGTCTCCATATTCTCATCACAACTCAGAAAGCATTCATATTTTTAGTTAATATCTTTGTAAAAATCTGCCCAGGTCTCCATATTCTCATCACAACTCAGAAAGCATTCATATTTTTAGTTAATATCTTTGTAAAAATCTGTCCAGGCTATGGAATAATCATCAATAATTATTTGTATGCATCAATTTATGCCTATGTTATGTCCAAGGGTATACGTCTATGAATTCAAAAACAAATGAATCTTAAATGCTATCTCCTAGTGAGTCCAACATTTAAATCAATTAACATTTCTTTAAAAAGAAAAAAACATTTTTAAGTCGCACATAAAATACATACATACTCATATGGAATAAACTCTTATATATTCTAATAAGCCATAAAATGTAAAATGGTACTTTTTCTTTAAAAAATACCAAAAAACCATTTGGGTATTTAAAATAGTTCATAAGAATCATATTTTAAGGATGCATTAGTTTACTTTGGCTGCTTTTTTTAAAATTCAGAAACATAAAATAAACTTTAGAAGCCATTTTGATTTAAATGATCATCATTAATAGGGTGCTAGTTACATAAATTATGATACATCCAAACTGTGTGTGTGTGTACAGAATGGAACTCTAGATATGCTTTTTATTTAAAAAAAACAAAACTACAGAATGGTGCTTATCATAGGTTATGACTTGTGTTTTAAAAAGAGATCTGTAATATACATATATATGATATGGGTGTGCATATATAATAGTATTTACACAGACTATCTCTAGAAGAATATAGAAAACAGATAACTAGTTACTTCTGGAAAGAGATTAGAGGCCTGAGATTAAAGGCTGTACACAAAAATAGACAAAAGTCTCAAAATTTATGTATACTCTGCTTGGGCTTAATTTTTTTACCATAAGAATGCACCACATTTTAATTAAAATAATTTGATGGTCACATTAGTATATTTTGTTACTAATTTGGCATCTTATGATATTCCATCTTGAAAACATAGTTGTTTTTACAGTGAATTCCATTAAGAAAAATTGTTAGCTACACAGAAAGTAAACTGGAGTCATTATATTTCAAAATTGTCTGCATTAGGGGGTATATGGGAAATCTCTGTACCTTCTCAATTTTATTATGAACCTAAAACTGCTCTAGAAAATAAAGTCTGTGCCTGGCCGGTATGGCTCAGCAGTTGAGCATCAACCTATGATCCTGGAGATTGAGGTTCGATTCCCGGTCAGGGCACATTCTTGGGTTATGGGCTAGATCCCTAGTGGGGGACATGCAGGAGGCAGCCAATCAATGACTCTCTCATTTGATGTTTCTCTCTCTCTCTCCCGTCCTCTCTCTAAAATCAATAGAGATATATTTAAAAATAAAAATAAAGTCTGTAAAAAAAAGATTGCCTGCCTATTATAGGATGATTATGCAGTAAAATAGCACCCCAAATATGCTCTCAAGAGGATCACAAGACTATTTTCTTTGGCATAAAAACATAGAAACCCATCGATGAACAGGTAAAATGTTTTATTCCCCTATTACAATGCAAGTTCTCATATGGAACTGCTTTATTCTTCTCCCCTGGAGTTAATCTGCTTGTGGACCAGAAAAAGCCCTTACTCATCTAATTTCCCTCCAAAGACTAGCTCAATACCTGGCAAGTGATAAGTATTCAAAAAAATACTTATCAAATAAATAAACTGACTTCCCTGTATGATATCTTGCCAATTCTAATTAAATAGGCTTCTTTAATATGGCACTTTTCAAAACCTTTAATAAATAATTACACATTGTAAGTTCAATAAGTTACATATAGTACACAGCATTTCCCAAACTTGTCTTACCATGAAAATAATTCCCCTATAAAGTTCTTTGTAGTGCTAAGGTTAAGGAAGGCCAGACAACTAAAAAAGGAAAATATTGCATTGACTTTTTATTTACTCCTCTGTGTTTCCTAAAATTGAAGGCCGGCAAAGACCCTTAGTGCTCATTGATTATTCCTGGGCTTCCTGCATCTCCCAAACTCTCCTGTTGCTGGGTCAGGGATTGCATCTGGTACTCAAGAATGTGAGAAGTGATGCACCATTTCCCTTCCAAGACACCGGAAAGCTGATGGGTCTCCTTCATCTTTCCTTTTGTTTGCTGGGACACTCTGGAAGTCATATGTTGAAATAATGGCCTCATAAGTGTCAGAGAATCCCCAACTCACCAGATGTAGAAGACCCCTCTGATGTGTCAACTCACATCAGAGTTTGTGGTGAGCAAGAAATATATTTTGGTTGTGCTAAGCCACTGAGATTTCAGTTATTTGTTACAAAAGCATAACTTAGCCTATCCTGACTAAATGTATTAAGCATCATAGCATTTTCTCATATTACAAATATGTAGTGAATGCCATCTATGTGTTGGGCATGATAGGTAAGGTATCTTATAGTAAGTGTACTGCAAAGCGGCCAAAAGAGAAAATAAAGAATCAAAACATATAGACTGAGGGATGAATAGCTTCAGTCATTTACAGGAAAAGTGCTAAAGCTGGGTGATTTTGTCTTTGCAAGCCTAGTAGTTACTTCAGAAGAAGCTGTCTAAAAATAAGCTTAACTGCAAAGAATGCAAATTTTCCCTAATTAACTAGTACTTTACTCTCTGAATGAGTCCATACTTTCCTAAAGACCAAATGTTCTCTAAATAAGATTGGGAAGCAGTATGTCCAGGAATATTTCTGCTCTCTTGTTATAACTACACAGGATTTTTGGCTTTAAAAAAAAACTACAAATGTAAAAGGAACACTGGAAGTGATCTAATATATATTTTAAATTGTCACCAATCCTCATCAGTCAGTGCTCTTGTGCCTTTGTCATAATTAGACAGTGTGAGTATGAATTTTCTGGATTAGGGTTACTTAATAGATCAGGGCTCTTAAGAGATTCATAATCTCCCTTGACAGAAATATTCACGTGAGAAAATTCCATTGCAGTTATGTACTTTGATTCAACATCTATCCATCTATAACTGCCTTGTGATATGATAGCAAATTTGGGAGAAAGAAAAAGAATGTTGGGGGACACTGAGGCAAAATGTAGAGGAGGCCTGTTAGTTCACTGGTCATCATTTTGAGTGGTGAAAAGTCAGGAAGGATAACAGGAGCTACTCAGGGTTCACCTCTTTGAATCCCAAGGGTATCTTTTCAAAGATCAGCAGAATTTCAACAATCATAGTGATCCAAAAGAGTCTGGAATCCCAACCCAGGCTGTCAGACAAACCCCGAGCCATGGGAAAAGAAAATCTTTCATTAATTTTCTGTCCAGTGCTCTCAGCAGCTTCATGACTTTGCTTAGTGGAATATCCACAGCCACATAGCACTGTATGTCCCTCCCTTCCTCCTGATGCTCCTCTACCCACTGAAGCCAAAAGTGTTTTTAGAGTACTGCCTGAGAGAGGTTGTTCCCAGGTCTCTGTGTACTGGCCAGGGTTTAACCTCAAGTTTATAGAACTCCTGGGAATCCTCATGGAAGCCACAATGACAGTCTAACTTGGAATCTGGCGTCCTGGGCAAGAAAACCACAAACCCTGCCTAGGCGCTTTATCTGCCAGGCCGGGCTTGGAGAGATAAGCTGCTCTGAGACAGAGGTCAGATTAGAATGAGCTATTGCAGTTTAGCAATTCTGGCTGAAACTCTCAGGAACTGCGATGAGTCTGGCCCAAAGCGAGCTCAGATTACACACATTCCCTCTTACCATTCTCATTTCTAGCTTAATTTAAGACTTTCTTGTGGGTCAATCTTCCTTAGGATGAGTGGTTTTAAAATCATCAAAATCAACAAATTAAAAACAAATATATTGCCACAGACTGAATATCTCAGTTTCTGAACAACTGATGATTACAAACAAATTTATCATTTACCAATTACCATTAAACAATATGTTGTTATAATGAAAGACAGCTATGTAGAAGGACAAATATTGGCATCCATCCAGAGGAACGTCCTTGGATTAACAGTTTCAGATACCACTTTAGATATAACACATCTATGAAGAGGACATCAAGAGAATACTGGGAGGGGTTTGGGGTAATGATTGATATTTTCTCCATTTGCAACTTAACAATTACTTCACTGATCAATTCCATTGGTCTTGTCTCCTGGCTAACTAATTCAGACTTTTCCCATAATAGAAATCCACAAAAATCTTATTCTGGAATGAAACCCAGTTGTTCAAGGTTAATTCTCCATTTAGAGTTCCAGAAAATAATCTTAATATATAAAGCATCCCCAGGTGTTTCCATGCAGTAATTATCTGTGCAAAATAGAAAGTATTACTCATAACACAGAAGTTATCAGCACTATACTGGAGAAGATACAAAACAGCCCATCCAGCAGTCTCAAAGTTTCACCCAATTGAAACATTCACTTTGACTTCTCATTTTATTGTCAAGCCTTATTACATAAGGGTGATTTGTGTTCCACACCAATTAGCTAAAAGGTTTAGACATTAATCCACTACTCAGAAGCAACCCTTTGCAATGAGGCAGTTTTGGGGGCGGGGGGAACAGTTCTGGGTTTATTGATATGGGATCTATCAGGGTGAGGAGATAGGGCACAACATGCTCTCAAATGCCAGCTGAAGACATTCAACACAGGGGCTGTCTCCTCCTGGCTCCCTGTGCGCCTTGCAGGCACATCACTCAAGAGCAAGCAGTGTTTGCTGAAGAACGTGAGGAATGTCACATGGAGCATCTCAGTAAACAGGAATCTGTATATATCTGGTAAAGGACTAGCACCCAGAATATGTAAAGAACCCTTACGATTCAACAATAAAAACAACCCAAATGAAATAGGGGCAATTTACATTTTCCCAAGGGACATATACAAATGACTAATAAGTACATGAAAAGATGCTCGACATCATTAGTCATTAGGGAAATGCAAACTATAATTAGATATCATATCACACCTACAGGATGGTTTCAATCAAAAAGCCAACAACGAATGTTGGCAAAGATGCGGAGAAATTGGAACCTTTATACACCGGTGGTGAGAATGTAAAATGATGTTTGGAAAATAGTCTGGCAGTTAGTCTAAAAGTTAAACAGAGTTACCATGTGACCCAGCAACTTCACTCCCAGGTATGTACCTAAGAGAAAAAAATATACACCCATGCAAAATATGTGTACACAAATGTTTATAGCAATACTATTTATATTAACCAAAAGTGGAAACTACTCAAATGTCCATCAACAGATGAATGTATAAACAAAATGAGGTATATTTATACAATGGAATATTATTTGGCCATAGATAGGAATAAAGTCTTGATACACACTACAACATAAATGAACCTTGAAAACATTATGCTAAGTGAAACCAGACACAAAAGACCACGTATTATATGATTCTGTTCATATACGGTGTCCAGAATGGGAAATCCACAGAAATGGAATAGAGACATAAAGATTAGAGGTTCCTTAGGGATGGGTGGCAGTGGTAGGCAGGGGAGGGGTGAGATTGTGAGAGCTAAAGGCTATTAGATGTCTTTTTGAAGTGATGAAAATGTTCTAAACTATGACTTTGCATATCTGTGAATATACTTAAAGCCCTTTGAATTGCTCACTTTAAATGGGTGAATTGCCTGGTGTGTGAATTATACCTCAACAGAGTTATTTTTCAAAAAGGAAACTGGGTATGATAGGAAACACTCTCTGGCTGCCCCAGGTAGATTGAAAGGCAGTGGGAGGGAGGAAGAATGAGAGTGGCCATGGAGGACCCCCGGTCCCATCCAATGGCAACCGAGTAAACCAAATGAGCGACATAAGATTCATGCAGCTGGCATGATGCTATCAGAGTTCCTTCACTCACTTAGTCATTCAGCAAATGTTTACTGGGCACCTTCCGTGTGTCAAGTTGTGTTCTAAGAAACTGGGATACGGCCCTGAACAATGGCTTTTTAAAAAGAGATATGGTTAAAGGTGTTTACTGCAGCAATGTTGTGCCCCCCAGGACTGGAAACAACCTGACTGTCCATAGGGATATGGTTAAATAACCATGATGGAATTTTGTGCATCTATGCTTTTATTTAAAATTATTTTTAAAATATGTATCACTGGAACTGCTATTATGATGAATCATAGGAAATTGCCAGTTTTGTAGGTTAAAATGGTCAAATGTTGGCCATCTCTTATGTTGTTATATATTTTTTAAATGCACTGTATATAGAGTCATCAGTTGTAACAAATGTCTCACTCTGGTGGGGGATGTTGGTAATGGGGGGGCGGTGCACGTGTAGGGACAGGGTATATGGGCAATTTCTGTACCTTCCACTCAATTTTGCTGTGAACCTAAAACTGCTCTAAAAAGTAAAGTTTATTAAATTATTAAAAATTCACACTAATGTGCATAATAACATGCGTCTATATTTCTACATGTTTTCACTAGGATAGAGAACAATTAGCACAGAAGGATAGCTGCCTGCCCGTTATTGCTTACTCTAGGAGGGAGGGGAACGTGTGTGTGCTGGGGAAGTGATTATTAACTTAACTTTTTCTTTATATATCTCTACATTGTTTCATTTGTGACAACAATCATGTATTACTTTCATGGTTAATAAGGAAAACTGAAAATTATAAATAAGAAAGAGAGCACGAGGGAGGTGTCTATGGAAATGAATCCATGATTCAGAGTCATGGCCCTTTGTGTTCAAGTTTAGTTTCATGTACAGGGTTATGGGCTGACTGTCTAGACATGAACGCCCACCAGTGTACTGAGGAAGTTGCATAGAAATGGGAATTAGCTGTGGATGTGGAACTCTCAATAGCTGCTCAAAAGGAGACACAATAAAAATAGTTTTGTAGCACTTGTGATAAGACAACTGTACAAAGATTGATCACTTGACGTCATTAAATCAAGTGCCCTTTGTGTGAGTTTCTGAGGACAAAGAAGTCCAGGGGTATTTTATATGCAACATGAAAGCTGAGATAAGAAATCAGCAGAGATAAGATTTCAGTACTTCGGTGTGTTTGATGGATTTTACTCTTATCCTTCCTAACTCCTAGACCAAATCCCAGACATTTGCTTCAAGCCTGGAATAGTCTTGGAGCTAAGAGCCTTTTTTTTTTTTTTTGGTAATGAATTACACTTCATGTATGCTGCTTCTCCAGGGCTCCCACGAATGTTGGCAGTATCATAGCTTGAAAGACAGGGTGGGATTGTGGTTAAAGGCACACAATGCCTGGTCTCAAACCTCAGCTCTGCAGCTCACTGACGTGGACAACTCACTCAGCCTTCACACATGTCCAGTTTCCCATCTATAAGGCGAGGCAGGCAATGAAAAGCACCTCCAGGGACTGTTGTGGGGAGAAAGTGTGCTAATATAAGTAAAGCATGTAAAATTGTGCCTGACATTAAACCATATAGTTTCGTGCAATAAAAACTTCTCGCTACTTTGGCACATTTTTCAAAACACTGTTTATAATGTGCTGTTTTCTCTCCTTCGCTCACACACATGTACTGATTGCCTCCTGCCTGCCGGGTATTGTGCTAGGCGTTCAGAACAATAAGTGAATGAACAAATCTCACCATCCCTGAGATAAACTGCACATTTCCAAATGTACATATAATTACCTTTTTAATCACTATATTTGTTCAGAGCAGAGAACAAACAGAATTTATTATTATATAATTAGTGGTGAAAAAACACACAGGTGAGGAATAGGACCACTCCAGGGGGATCCTCGAGGAAGAATGCCACTAATATGAGTGTCGCCACAGGGCTTGACACCCCAATTCAGCATTTGTGGTGTGGCTATAAATTATTGAGGCTAGATCTACAATCCAGAGCAGAAACTTGATCCTGTTACCTAAGGGGTTAGATGAGTTACCTCAATGGTTGGTCAAGTTTAGAGCACTCTGCTTGCAGGTAATATTCAAACTCCCACTAGCCACGTGCACAGGCTTGAGAGAAAGCAGAGCTGACCTCGCAGGAACCAGAAAGTGGGTCAAATAAAAAAATGCTAACCCATGTGCCCCTCCTTCTACATCTTTTCCCCCTGGGTTTCATAAAACTAGGGGAGAGCTAAGGAAGATGTGCTCCTGGAAATGCCCGTTGACCACTGGAAACTATGTCAGCAGCATATTTGTGGCTCAGTGACTTCTCCAAACCAGTAACTTGACAACAATGCACCAGGCCCCATACAGTAAAATGCTTAGTGTACCTGAAAGCACTGTGGCCATTCTAGTCACTCATCTGCTTGTTCATTTTGCAGTTATAGACCTTTCTACATGCCTGATGGTGTGCTAAGGACTGGGATTACAAAGACTTTCTTTTAAGTCAGGGGGAAAAACAGGTACAACCCTTCAAAGTTTATAAAGCTTCAATCAGAAAAAAAATGAAAGTCTCTAACAAAACAAATATACAACTTGGTGGTGCTTTTACATGGGCAACCATCAGCTTACTATGTCCTTATGTCAACTGACCGCGGTTTGAGTGCTAATTTCTCAGGAGCTGGTGCAAAGCGGGAGGCTCAGGAAGCTAGAAGAAAAGTGATCTTTCCTAGCACTGCTCCTGAAGGAACACTAGTTAAAATGATGCTCAGAAATGAGGATTTTAAAAAATACAGTAACTACCTGGAAATATTGCCATAGCAACATGCATCTTTCTACTTTTTACAATGCAAAGTTCAGATTTCGGTAACATATTTCTCAGCAGATACCCCTCTCAGCTCCTTATCTGAAGACATTCTTGTAAGCCTAGACTTCTCTTGGGGTCTCAGCGTCATATTATCACAAGACAACTATAAAATCTTTATAGCAGCAGGAATCTATTGAGCAGTGGATAAACCATACATGCAGTAAAAATTCTGTGTGTCAGAATTCAGAAGCCAGGGCAGAGGAGGTCATCTGGCTGCTTGGCTGCTGGTATGAGTTTCTTAAGTCAGAGCAACTTTTCATGAGTATATTCCCACCTGCTCACTCATCTCCCTCCAGAAAAGATTTAATACATCAACACCAGGAAATTAAATCAATGCAGCCAATTTTTAAAAATTCACTTAAAATATGAAAATTAAAACAATGGAGAAATCATGTTTGTTTTAACCCTTAAAGAATCCAGATATAATCATTAAGTTACCCAAAGAAGATGAAAATTGAGGAATTTGAGAGATGGAATTTGAGAAATGGAATTCAAAATGGTTATAAGACTTCGTTGAGAGAGAAGGAATCGGGGTCTTTTTCCAAAGCAGGATAGTCTCATTTTGATAGCTGCATTGTGAAAATAACAGACAATGCACAAGATGGCCCGATTCTGCTGTTTACAAAGAGCAGTTCACTGAGGTGTGTCCAGCACCCCGCCGGGCCCAGATCACAACTTGTCTAGACAAAGGCAGGCATTATCGGCAACTTCTAGATTTTCATCAGGAACCTACGCTGACATGTCCAGCTAACAAGGTCAGTGTGACAGAAAATGCAGGAGGACGAAGAGACACTGTGGCCCCTTCGAGTTTTCCATGGATCATAACTCCAAACCCAGGGAGCCCTGGGCTTGATGCTCTCGTTCCACCTGAGAGCCTGCTGCCCTGGAACAGAGTCCGGTTTCTCTAAGGACTTACTGAGCAATCGCTCTCACCCCGACGGAAGGGAAGAAGCCCCGCTTCCCCGAGGGCTCCCAGTCAGTCATTCCAGGTCTGTTGGAAAATCTAAGTCTGTGTCACAGAACTGCCCCCCCGACAGCTCAGTCACACCCTCCTGCCTGAGACTCCCAGCGCCTGGTTCCTCCCCGCAGGCCCCGCATAGGCTGCGCCCCCTTATCGCATGTGGTCAGCTCCAAAGAAATGACAGGTGGCCTCAGTGGTTTTAGCCCGTACTCACACGGCTTGGGAAAGAGTGTTTCCAGAGGACTAGAACGCTCCCAGGGAGAAAAGGCGCCTGCTGAGAACCGAGCCTAGCACCTGCCCCTGCCTCTGCTCCAGGCGCGGCCTTAGAGGGGGCTCCGCGCCACAGTGACGCGATGGCACAGGGTGACCGGGCCCAGGGATGGCTGCCTGACCCAATCTAGTCATTGAAGAAACACTCCTTTACACAGCTGCCATTTTCCTGGATTTCCTAACGCGCAATTTTCTCACCAAATCTTTTTTTTCTTTTTGAAAATATACCTTACTTTACTTTTATGTATTAAAATGTTTATCTTTGTTTTTTTCTCTCTCCAGTGGAAGTCTTTTTTTTTTAATTTATCTTTATTGTTGAAAGTATTACAGGTGTCCCATTTCTTTCCCCCCAACTGACCCCCTCCACCTCGCTCCCACCCCCTCCCCAGGCCTTCACCCTGTCATTGTCTGTGTCCACGCATGTAACAGACGATCATATTTCAGAGGGAAGAGGGAAGGGGGTGGAGGGTGGGAAGAGATTAACCAAAGAAGTTATATGCTTATATGCATCACCAAATCTTTTTAAAGTCTCATTCCAAAGGGTGTAGTAGTAACAGGGCAGGGATGACACAAAATTGTGCAAGTTGTGTACTGTACAAGGGTATCCAACACAGGAAGTGAGAGTAGGAACTGAAATTCAGCCCTTGCTCCTTTTGCCAAGCCAGGCCCCCTGGGGCTGCATCTGCCCCTGGGGGGGGGGGGGGGGCTGTTCTCTAATGTGCAAAAAAAGCATTTTCTAGATAAACAGAGGCCCTCTACAGGAGATATGTCAGGGTCAGATGCCAACAGCCTATAGTAGGGTGTTATCTACTCTCTCCTGACAGAGGACATAAGAATGGATGACTCTCTTAATTAGTTATAGCCTCAGTTTCTCCAGCTGTAAAATGGTGACAGCAGTGCTTCTGCATGTTTTATGCCTTGAGGTAGTCACTATAAGGAACAGACTGAGCTCACTAGAAAGAGTCCTTAAAGAATGCAATGCTTATATTAAACATTAGATTTTATTTCTTCACTTTTGTCCTAAGAAAATGCTACTTACTCACTATGAATTATTCTCTAATCAAAAAGAAAAATAAAACTGTTCTGTAGCCCTCGCCAAGGGAAATTTATAGAAGCTCTCATTTCACTAGCTATGCAATTGTCATGAAAAAGGCCTAGCTAGGCACTAGCTACACAGCTAAATGCCTATTCAGGGACCCAACAGAAACTTCAGATCGATTCTTCAACAACTCTGCTCTCAGGTTTTATATGGAAACAAAAGTCATAAACAAGGCTACTAACCAATTTTTGCAAAGAGATGGAGAAGAAAGGACTTTCTTTGCTTGAGGGCAGATAATACGCCTTTCTCATTCTTGGGTTTCAAGGCCCGAACTGAATAGCGGGTTGCTCAATCAGTGTTTGTTGATACTTGTGCTGAGTGGCCCAACGTGTGCTTCCAAGTGCCTGATCCTTGCCTTCAGGGGAGAGATGTGAATCCGGGTATAGACTTAGGACGGTCTTGAATAATTCATGCGAATATATCCACTTTGGTTAGACCTGCAGAAAAGAGACAATTTCCATGTTTAGAAACTTCCTGTATCTGACCTACATCTTGCATGTTCCTCTTATTCCAGTGTTAATAGAACCAGAAAACATGGCAACGAAGTCATCACTCTGATTCTACTTATCCAGATGAAAAGATTGACATTTTAAAAAGGTCTAATTTAACTGACTTAATATGCTACTTCTGAATTACAGACAAATGTATCTTTCTAGGTAAAAATCTAAACAAATAAATGTTAGTGTTATTAATTAGGTCATTCTCTGACCACTTGCTCCAAGTGCAGTGCTTCTGAACTTCTTTCTCTCCAATTCGTCATTCAGACTATATTTTTAGCCAATAGATGGCTTGTTTGTTATCTAACTTCACTAAAACCTCAAGACTGTTAGTGAAGAGAAAGCAAGTTCTGTGGTCTCTAGTGAGGTCCCATTTCTGGTGGACAGCAGAACCTCACGGAATGAGGTCAAACACTGCTGTTCTTTTGCTTTTATTTCCTGCCTGAGGGTTAAAGAAGCAGTTTGCAGAGGGAGAGCCTCACAACACTCACCCAGGCTTTAAATGTGTTCACTCTGCTTTCAATAGCATTGATTCCTACAACACATACACTAAATAACACTTTGCCATTTAGTGGCTTCATTCTTTGCACAAGCAGATGGCTACTTAGGAATGTGTTTACCGCCACCTTGTGGAACAGAAACAAACTTATTTTGTTTCTGTGCAATTTTTTGGTCACACTTGAAATATTTTTCTGATTTTTGACCACTTTTTCTTTTCTAGGAAGAAGCCTCGGTGCTGATCCTGCTACAGGAGAATTTCACACCTGGCAGGGGAAAAAAACAAATCCTGTTTGCTTCATATGCTGTCCTTCTCCGTCAAATGGAACCATGACACACAGAGAGCAAAAACTTCCATTCCCTGGAAAGCTCCTAAGCCTCACTGACAGTGCCAGGAATTGAACCATAATCCCAGATAATTATATTTACAAGAAAGGGCCTGCCCATAATCTCTCCAAAAAATAATGTTATTCACATATGTTTTATATAGAAATCCACATACATTGGCTTAGCCATGTTTGCATTCTGGTCTTAGACTAGAAAATTAGCCTGACCTAACAGAAGTGTTTAAAATTGCCTGCCCTACAATATATCACATCAATGCAAGGCATGGTCTGGTTTATTTTTCATTACATTTTCCTGTTGCCAAGACATTTCTATAGCTGTATATATCTCTGTAGATGGCTCTAAGGGAAGGGCTAAGAAGTAAGACTATACCCATGTTTGGATAAACATATCTATCTGTTTTACCTCAGAGTGAACTATCTCATCGTGGGAAAGTTTATGTCTGTTAAATACACACCAAAAATTTTAAAGGGTTTGATTATAAGGAATGTCTCTGTCTCTTAAAAATACATAAATTTTTCACTTGGAAAAAGCTAGTTTTTTACAGTTCTTCTTAGCAGCTACTATTTCTAATACCTGAGTAGATAACTCACATTACTGCAGCTTTGACTTGATCCACCACAGTAGTTACTAAAATTATACAACATGGACATTAAATCTGAACAGACAAAACGTAGGAAGCAGCTAGAACCATCCTGCAGCAAAGTTCCTTCTTTCATGAAACCTGCTTTTTTTTTTTTACTGGAAAAAAGAACTGACTCTAACCAGAGTTGTGATTTTCACAACACAATTCCCTTTCCATGGCCTAAGAGATTCTGGAGTTGAAAGTTCAGGAGAGGAGGGAGGGAGGCTCTCTCAGGAATGCTCAGAAATGTGGTAATAGTGATGTCTGAGTACTGGGAGGGAAACAAGTGGGACGCAAGGCAGGACCCAGAAAGGGAGCCAAGCCGAATGTTTTTTCCCTGAATTTATGGTAAGGAGCCCCATAAATTCCAGTGTCAGGTTTTCAGAGTATTGTCAAAGCTAGAAGAGAAGATAACAAGTCAAAAGTCTCAGAAATAGAAAAGTAATGCAAGCAAAATAAAATTGAAGAGAAAAGCCAATTGAAAAAATAAATACATTCTTGATACTATGTGCTAGGTCTTTTTTTTTTTTTTTAATCTCTAATTCCTCAAAAAGAGAAATGTTTAAAAATCCGATTGGAAATAAAAAAGATCCATGACCTCTTTCTGAGAAAGGAAGGGAAATTAGTCACCAAATATTTATTCAGAATGTTGTGAGGAACATTGGTACTTCTCACCAAAGTGGCCAGCACTCCCAGGCTCAGGGGAGAATTGTCCTGCTTGTTCCCAGGTGGTTGGGTGGGGCCATGTGACTAGTTTGGGTCAATGAGAGCAGAAATGACATGTGTTACTTCCAGGACAGAACACTGAATTGTTGATGCAAGACTCTGAGATGGCTAGTCCCTGTGGCACAGTGGCCTGCAATTCAAGATGGTGGCTGCTTTGCCATCCTGGATTGCTGGGAGAATGTCATGAGCACAGCCCTTTGGCCTATCTGCACAGAACATGTAACCAGCTGAACATATAATGTAGGTGAGAAACAAACCTATATGGTTTAGGCCACTAACATTTTGGAGATGTTTGTTATTGCAGCAAAACAAAGCCAATCCTGACTGCTACATACCTGCAGTAGGGAGGCAGTGTGTTTGTCTTTTGAAGTGGACAAAAGTGTGTGACATGGTCCTTATGTTTAGGCAATGAGTGCCTGAAGCTTATAGTGAACGGTAGGGAGGGCATTGCTAGTGTGAGAAAATCTTATATTTCAAAGCAGTTTTCTCTCTTCTCTAAGGAAGACTGAATTCACCTTCCAGGTGAATTATTACTTTAGGGGAAAAAAACACAAAAAAAGTGCCCTTTGGTCACATTAATGCAAATCAAGAACACTCCCAATGGTTGTTAGGGGAGGGAAAAAACCTCTAATTTAATTCCATTTTTTTAGGAGAGGAAGTTAAGCCTTGATTTGGAAATGTCAGTTGTCACAAAGAATTGAGTCAGAGTTGTGACTCAGAGGCCTTCCTGAGTGACAGAAATTTAATTTCCTCTTTTGATCTCATTTGAACCTGTCCTAGAGGTGGAGGTGAGCCAACCACTGCTCCCTGAGGGCAGCCAAAAAGACATCTGGATCTCTGGACTTGCAAGAGAACCACTTTGAGGAGCCACACAACTCATTTTCTCTGTTGTTCTTTACTTCAATTATTCCCAGGCTTAAATAAGGTCCTAACAAAAGTTGTTGCTTCCCACAGAGAGTTTAGGGCTGTGCTCCCAAGAAGGGAGATCCCTTAGGGAGCTCCAGAAGCAATGCAATTCCCCTTGAAAGCCACAGGTACACAGAGGGCCATCTGTAGACAAAATACATACTATGCCGGGCTCATTTTTCCAATGCTTATTACAGATAAAATGCACATTCATAAAAATACCACTGAATTTACTGTATCTTTGTGACATTTTCAAGCAACAGATGTTCTCAAGCAACAGATATTGAAAGTACAAGGCAGAAGCACATGGGGTCCCTTAAATGGTCTGACATTTAAAAGGAGCCCTCGCTCTACAATCACTAAGGAACCACTGGTTTTAAACAATAGATTCCTGTCTCATTTCTGAGAAGACTGAAACTCATCGGACAGCCAGTGTCCTGGATGCAGGGGTGGGGATGCCTCCTCCTCCACAAGCCACACTCCTGCTTCATGCACTGCTGCAGTTCTGCTAACCCCATGAATACAAGTCACCCATCTTTGACTTTCCTGTCCTTATTGCTTAATATCAACATATACATATATCCATGGCCCTACATACAGATTCATCCTAGAGGCAGATTGTGAAGTGAACAGAAATGAGACATATTTAAAAGACCACAGACAAGGTCACCCATAGACAGACCTGCCCATGACAGGTAAGGTACCACCTCTGTCTCATTCTTATTTCTTAGAAACTCAATACCAAAAGACAAGGCCTTCAGTCCTAGCTCCAGCTGGTCACATGTAAGTGAACGAAGGCAAGACACTGGCTTTCCACACTGAGTGGCTGTTTAGAGCTTGGCACCAGGAAATGTATGCTCTTTTCTAACCCAGTTTGTAAAAGAAACCCTCCACTTGTCCCAGAGTGTAATAATATCTATAGCCAAAACTGCCAACCAGGGGAACATTTGAGGATTTCAGACCTAAGCAACCTATTATTTTGTTGGTTTTCTTACCCCACTGCCTAGGTTGAGTGTCTTCCTCATAACAGGCACTACATTAAATGCTTTACCATTACTGTCTTTATTATACACAACCACCCCTGTGAAGCCCAAGATGCTATTGTTCCCATTTTAAGGATGAAGAAAATGAGGCTTAGAGAGGTTAAATGAACTGCCAAGGTAACTAGTTAGTGTCTTAGCCAAGGCTCACAAACAAGTCTGTCTGTTTTCAAAGCCTGGGTGTGCGTCTGATTACTCCACTCTGCCTGACTTCTTCCCAGAAGCTGTAGCCATCTGATTTGGGTCATCATGGAACATTCGTCTTTTATAAAAATTTCTCATTTGGAAATGGTGACTATTAGTGTCACGTTCAGATAAAGGTACAGCAGGGAAGTCAGAATTATGAAATCATAGGCCTGAAAGGGACTGAGAGCTAAACAATGATGTGGCGGACTCTGCCGTGTACCAGTGAAGGGTGGACAAGTCAGTGACTACAAATCAGTGCAAACATCTCAACAGCCAGCTGGACTAGAGACACCCAAACAAGGTTGTCTTCCAAAGTGAACATACACTTTAATGTATTTCTAGGACGTTTATTTTTCAAAGCCAGCCACTTTACTGTATCATCACACCTTGCATATGCATTATAACCAATTAACCCAAACAATTAAGGACAACACGACGTTACTAATTGTATCATTACCGAGATAAAACATTCTTCGTTTTTTCCCTATATTCACCTTATATATGTTTAGAACAGATAAAGCATTAAGTCTTTCAATGTTGACTTATTATTCACATATATTTATTTTATGAATATTTCATTTGGTAGATTTTTTTTTTTATAGTGTTCAAGTCAATTGTGTTTATCTTCAAAGGTGCTAGGCAGCTACCACGCACTTGTTATTCACGTGCCGAGACGTTTGGTGCTCGATCGTTCGTGGTACATTTGTACTCCACCGAAGTGAGCACAGCTTTACCTTCTCATCAATAGAAGTCATTAAGTTATTTGGTAGACTTTCAGTTTTAAATAAATACTGATATTCTGCCCTTTTAAAAATGGCTCTTAATGCTAAGTGAAATAAGTCAGTCAGAAAAGCTAAGAACCATATGATTTCACTCAGATGTGGAATATAAAACTGAAACTCGTGGACACGAACAGCAGTGTGGTGGCTGCCAGAGAGAAGAGGGTGAGGGGTGAAGGGGGTCTTAGTATACGGTGACTGGAGAAGATATGACTTTGGGTGGTGGGCACACAAAGCAATATACAAAACTTGTAACATAGAAACCCACATCTGAAGTCTATATGTTCATATTGACCACTGTCACCCCAATAAATTAAAAGAGGGGGGAATGGTTATTTGCTTTGAGTTAATCAATTAATCCATTTATTTTATTCTTATCCAAGTAATTTTTAAAAATATAATTCACTAAATATTTGTGATCAAATCTGATAATCATTGTTTTGTTTTTTGTTTTTATTAATTCTCACCTGAGTATATGTTAATTGATTTGAGAGAGAGAGATTGATGTGAGAGAGAAACATCTATCGGTTGCCTCCTGCATGTGCCCCGACTGGGGATGGAACCCAGGTAACCTAGGTACGTGCCCTCACCAGGAATTAAACCCACAACCTTTCAGTGTTTGGGATGATGCTCCAACCAACTGAGCCACCCAGCCAGGGCTAATAATCATTGTTTTATGTAGTCCCCATTGAGAAGTAAAAAAGTGTCAGTATATGAACAAATAATTAAAGCCAAGTTTTATGTTCAAAGTATTTGTTTAGAAACAATTAATATAATACTAAACATCACCTTAAGCTTAAATAGATATCTTAATTTTATAGAATAAATAAGCACATACATGGTAATAAATGCACAACTACATGAATATTTGTCAAGTTTTTTACTTTCTTAAATTTCTCTCTTGATACTTTCTAAATTTAAGATATTTGTTAAAGTATGTTAAAGCATGTTATTTTTCTCTTTTCTTGTAAGTTGTATTCAGATATATCATCAAGAAAAGTGCATAGACCATAAACAGAACATCTCAGTGAATTTCCATAAAAGGAAGACACCCATGTAACTGGCATGCAGATCATGAAACAGAGAAAGACCAGTACCTCCAAGACCCCATCCTGGCCCTCCCAGTCACAACCTTCCAAGAGTAACCACTAAGTTGACTTAACCCCACAGTTTAGTTTTGTCTCTTTTTAAACTTCATGTAAATGAGATGATACAGTATTTAGTTTTTGTGAGTATTGCCTTTCTTTAATACTGTGTTTCAGAAGTTCATCCCTGTGGTTGCATGTAGCTGCAGTTTTTAATTCTCATTGCTGAATAGTACTTGATTGTAGGGATTTACTAGAATTTATTTCTCCACTATATGTTGCATGGGACACGAGTACGCTAAAACATTATTCCTTGTTTATCTGAAATTCACATTTATCTGAAGCTCCTGTGTTTTGTCTGTCAACCTTAATCCTTGCCAACACTTAGCATTGTCAGTAGAAGTGCCTACTTTACTATAAAACAACAACAAAAACTACTTGCTACCCTTGTAGTAGTTGCATCTACAAAATAAAAGTGAAGACTTAACAGTCATTCAGTTCATGTAAATACCACGAACAAGAAACTGGTTTATTCAAGAGTACCTCCTCCTACAGAAAAAAAAGAAAGTTCACTCTATGTAATAAAGTATGTCTTTCAGCTATGTACATTTATTAAATCAACTGGAACATTGCCAAGTCTTCACTTTATTTTTGATGTATAAACAGCCTCAATTGTGTTGACAGTTTGCTTACAAACACAGAAGTTGTAGTTATAACAATGTTTATTATTTCTATGAAGTCCTTTTATTCTTCAAAGCATATTACAAATTACAAATTAATTAAGCTCTACAATGGCCCTCCACGCCCTCCCCAGGGAAGAAGGGAATTAGTATACTTATTTTAATACTCCAAATCCCAAATTCAAGATATAAACCAATTGGTCACAGGGTAAATTTCAACCTAAAACCAAAGACCTTGGCTCCATGTTCCAAACACTAAGCTTACATCAATCAAAGGGAAACATGCCTATTCCACCTAACAAAAACTACTGCCATTCTGCTTTTCCATCTTGAAGTGGGAAAAAGAGCTGGGGATCAGGAAATGCTGAACTTTTCCAACTAAGTGCTTATCTTCATTCTTAAATCCGAGCCTCGTCAGCAAGGTCCCAACCTCGGTGAAGTTCTGATTTGTGTTTTGGTTCTAAAAATGGGTACTCATCAAGACACAAGGGATAGCCACAGAAAGCCAGAAAAATGTAGGTTCTGGAAAATCTAGCACAGTTCAGAGGAAATGCTAAGATTATTCTGTTGCTATCTTGCAGTGTCATTACTGAACAAGTTTACTGAAGTTTACTGAACAAGTACAATAAAAATCTTGTCTAAATTTCTCTCTTGACTTTTCCAGCCACAAAAATCTTGGCATGGGGAACATTTATCATAAAATGACTATTGTTCCATCCAGATCCTCAATGAAAGTGAGACTCTGAGGTCCTGTTGGGAACAGCTGGGATATTTCTGGAGAAAGCATTTCAATTTAATTCTATATTTGTCTTCGAGTATTAACCAATAATTTATGAATGTTTCCTTGACAACTAGTATTTAAAGAAATAGAAATTGTGTTTTTCAGAGCAATTTTTCCCCTGAATTATTCCTTTAGTTCCCCTAAAAATATCTCAATTAGATTGCTTATATGACAGATCTTTCTCCCTTTTTCTGCACTTCTTTTCTATCAAATGAAGAAAATGGTCACTTAAAGCATAAATGTAATTAAACTATGATGGGTGGCTATGTACTGAAAAGTAAAAGTGTAAGATCTAGAAGACATACTACTTACTGGTGATGATAAAAGATAAAGTTTAGTTCACAAGTGCAAAAAGTTAAACAAAATACATTATTTAATTTGAGCATGCCAAAGATATACTACTGGGAGCACAAGTCCTTAATAGGTAAAGCAAAGAGTCACTAGAGAGAGAGAGATTTTCAAATGACAGTCTTTACACAGTAATCAACTGTGAGCCAATACAGACATAGAAAAATATGTTTATTTTATTAAGTAGAGTTGTTTAGCTGAAATAGGGATTTTTAAGAAGCGAATTAGTCCATAAAAGATTTGAAAGTTTCCTGTTTACCCCACAAACCTGGTCATCCTCCCAGGACCTCCCTCACCCGTCATCTTCCTCATGTCACGTTAGGGGCCATTGTTGACTCTCTTCTTGCTGTGAACTCTCTTCTCAGCCCTCTTTGTATTCCTCACCATTTCCCAATCACACAGTAAATTCGTCGACTCCTCCCCATCCTGACCGACACACCCCTCGTTCGACGCCCGTGGATAGGACAGCAGCCCTATTCGCTCCCGCAATCCACAGTCCATTCTCCAGGCAGCAGACGAGGGGACCTTTTAAACTCTCATTACTAGGTTATATCACTTCCTATTTTTTTAATTTAAAAAAACACTCTTCAATCAAACTTCTCAGTACAGCCTACAAGGAACTGCAACTAGCACCATCTGGGCACATAGGAACAGTTTAAGAAATATTTGAATGAATAATAAATAGAATTGAAAAACCATTTTTAAGGGAGAGTCCCAAAGAAAGAAGTAGCCCCAGCAAATTAACGTCAAAGGAAGGGCAAGGGGCAGGAAGGATGGTCATTCTAGGCAGGTCAGGGCTCCACAACAGCAGTTAGTTGCTTGGTCTTTGTGAACCACCTCCAAAGAAGCCCCTGAAACCATTGGAAGATGCATCTGCTTGCTCCCCTATCCCACCTTCCAGCCTCCACAAGGGTCCATCATCTCAAGGCAACCACTGAGGGAGCCAGAGTTTCCTGGGGTCTTATCAGGCAGTTCCCCGGGTGCAGGGGTCTCTCCCTGCTGGTTGGCATCCAGCACAGAGGTTCCTTGGTCTATGGGGATGGTGACCACTGGGCACAGCCAGACTCCCAGACACTGATGACGGCACGAGCCTTCCATGGAGCTGCAAGTGGATGAGGTGGAGTCAAGCGGGTCATGAAAATAATAGAAACTGGCCCAGAACAACCATAAAGAAGAGTCGCAGAAGAATGGGACAATAAAGAATCTAGAGATTATCGAGAAGACGTTTCCCTTAGCTATACGTTCACTAATTCACACCGAGGCAGAATCAGACAATAACACCAGGACTGTGTCACCTACTATTGCCATCTGTTGTTTAATACACTTCCCATTCCTAACTGCATGTTCAATTATTCTCAATTACTCCTTTGCTTGCCATTGTAAGACTTGAGTTGAGATTCCTCCAAGTATGTCACTACAGATAAATACCTGAATTGGGAAAAACAATTTCAGTTAAATTTTGGTTAGCATCAGGTCGGGTCAACAATAAACTTCACAGAATGGTGCCTTGACAAGGTTTATTTCTATTTGAGTATACCATGTATTTTTTAATGCCATCTAAGTAGCAGAAATATGACATATAGATGTTAGGAGTAACAAACATAATTTGTGCAATAGGAAAATGTATAATAAGTATATGATTTATTTGTTGACAACTACAGAAAGTCCTGTTTCACTTAAGAAAACAATAGTTGATGAACAGCAGATCATTAGAACTAATGAAAAATTCCAAAACTAAAGAAAAACACTGCAAAAAGAACAGACTGACAATCCCTAGTGCCAATCTGAAAATGTGTTTTCAATTCCTGGATAGTCTCCTAGAGACTATATAAGAACAACAACAAAAGAAAGTAAACAGATTTAAAGGCAATACTAATAAATTATAACATGGCCAGGTATATTTTAATTACTGTCAGAGAAAAGGACAATCTAAATATATTTACTTAAAAATCAAATGTTGCAAATTGAAAAAAGAGTGTAACTATTACATTGAAATGGCAGGAATCATAGGGTGTAATCACAAAGAAACTTGATTTTCATTTCTTACTGTTCTTTTAAATGTGTTACGGGGCTGTTTTTTCCCATGACTCCAGATGAAAACTTGGTCAAACCCTTTATTTTTCTTGTCCCTTTCTCATAATCTGAACAATGTGCATTCTGAGTCACATAGCACAGCCCCAATTTCAGACTTAAATTACCCAGCATCATGTAACAGGTAAAGCTTTCATCTTCATTTAAATTTTAAAGACTATTTCACAGTCCCCAAGTCTGGTCCAGTATCCGCCATTGGAGGAAGAACGGATTCGGTGGGCACATCCTCTCTCCTTCCCCCATACAGACCTTCCATTCCGCTTCCCTACCTGTTAGTTGTGGTTCCTGGCCCCTCCAGGGTTGGAGTAGAAGGAAAAGAAAAGGAGACAGGGTCATTCTTCCTTGATGACTACTGTCCTGGAATATGACTGTGGTGACCTCTGGACTTGACCGTTGTTTAAAGCTGACTCTCTCTTGAACTCTTTTGTGGGTTCCTCAGACGCTCCTTCCTCCTATTGCGAGGGATTACACACTTGCAGTTCCTTTGACCTGAGTAAATGATTCTCTAGCGCACCTGGCTGCTGCAGCTTTTTCCTGCAGCGAGTAGGCTTCCAGGGGTGTTCCTCTAGTGTCTTCCTTTCTCTTGTGAGAAGCCTGGCCCCTAGGAAACACTCATGTTTTCTACAAACTCTGGAGCACAGGCTGATCCCAAGGAAGCAGGAAGGTCTTCTGTGGTACGTCATGACAGCAGGTGAGCCAGTCACTCATCCTGTAGACTTCTGAGTTTGAGTCCAACTGGCGTTGAGTCCAACTTTATCTACTGAACTGCAAAAGTCCCATGTTAAGCTCTCCAGTTTCCCTGGGCTGTAGATAAGAGGCACCCATAGCTCTCCTCTAGGGTTGGAGAGCACTTGCAGCACATAGAGAGATGGCTCCAAAAATCCTCTCCTCTAATCTCCAGATTCTGACTCTTATAACCTTGAAGTGGGTGGGAAAGATAGAGAAATAATCAGACTGGGTTTTGCCCGTATCTTTCAAAGATTCTGCAGTCTGGTCTCCATCCTTGCTTTGGGATGGCTGATACAGAAAGATATAAAATATATTAATAAATATATATATGACATGGGGTGAACTATAGCTAGGATTTCCATTTTAATAACCTGTTGCATTCATTTCTTTTAAACATCCACTGCCAAGGGTGGTTTGACTCTCCAGATGAACCAGCTACTGAATATGTCTGGAGGGAAATATGCTACAATAACATACTAGAACAAGATTCCATAGGCCATCAAAACACCAGCATATGTCTCCTTGAGACAAAAGGAGAAACTCGATTCTCAGACCACTTCTTAGACCACTCCCAATTCTAAAACGCTTATAAGCATGACCACATAATTCAATCAAACACTGTTGAAGGGCCCAAGAGGCCCCTCTGTAACAGCACCAGGTACATCTTAGTTCCATTCTTTGCTGTTCTTCTCCCCTGACACTGGCAGGTTCCCCAGTATCTTTCCCACCCACTTCTTTACTGATGCTGAAGACAAGTTCAGAGGCTCTATCAGAATACTAAACACCTGGGCAAACAAAAGGATAACATCAGCAACAGCCACAAAAATTTGGAAACAGTGAATGTTCTTATAGCCCTGGTACCCTCCTCAGGAGGCAAGTGGAAATTCTGGTATATTTGAGCCTCGGCTTATGTTTCTGAGAGTATGACCCTCTAAACATTTGGTGGCCATGTAATTTATCATCCATACTTAGGCAGTTTTGACATTAAAGAGGTGCTAATAATCATTATGCTGGGACAAAAATTTAAGTAACTTTTCTCCTTCCTCTGACAAAGTCTGTGCAGACAGGTCACCCCCCTACAGGGCCATACACAAGCATGAACACATATTCACACTTGTCTTGCCTGGCCAATTTGGTTCTTTAGTTTCCACTGGGGTTTTTCCCCACAGGAAGACTAATCACTTAGAACATCTCTTTATAGGTCAGGTCCTGCCCTTAAAAAAAATATTTTCTGAGTTTCTAAATATCTCCCATGTTTTAGAATTAAATGGTGTAGAGCAAATAGTGAAACTTCTCGGTGTTTTAAGTCATCTTACAAAGTCTCCAAAACATGCAAATATTCATCCCAGATGCACATTCCGCATACAAAAACCCTCTACCCAACGAAAAAGAGAAAAGCAAGAAACCAAAGCCAAGTTCTTTAATGAAGCATCTGCCATGAAAGCATGAGTGTAAATGGTTTAACCGTCTGCATAATTCACTGCCAAACTCAAGACCAGAACTCATGTCTGCGAATTTCAACGTGAAAACCCTCACTGGGTTTTTACACAAAACCACATGATTATAGGATTCCTTCCTCTTCGGAAAATATTAGCTCTTTCTAATTGACCTTTTTCTCGTAATGCAGAGAATTAGCACTGTTTTAAATCTTCCACTTTTAACTGTTACCATCTTTATTAAAGAATTTAAGCCTAGGCTATTAACTCTGGCTGCAGAATATCAGTCTAAAGATGGGAAGCAGAATATACTTTATGTATTAACATATCTCAAGTGCATAAGAAGAAAACACATCAAGTGTAATACCCACCATAGTTAGCTGGTTCATTTCCTAAGCCTTACCACACTTTGTAATACAATCACCTCCAAAAAATGCTGGTGTTAGATTTCTCATTGTTATTTTTTTCAAATAAATATATGAATCTTCTATTCCAGATGACCCGTAACATCAAGTTACTTTTCCTTTATGCAATGTGTAAATATCATTTGTTTCAAATGACCTCATTTATCATATTAAGTTGGAGGAGTTTGATTGAGGAGCTTGAATGGGAAATGTTTTGTCCTTTGAAAAGGGCTTGATATTAATAAATTCACTTTCTGAACTATTAATATGGAGACGGAAGTTCATCTCCCCACTTACTGTCTTCCACACCCTTTGTCCTTAAATTCTGCGCACACCTTCCTGTAACATTTTTTCTCCAGCCTTTAGGAAAGTCCCACTTCTTTCTCACACAGGAGAAGAAAATGTACCTTTACCCTTTATTTTAACAAAAAAATTTACATTGTACTTCACAATTTACGAAACATTGCTTATGTGAATTTGCCCCACTTAAAAGAGTTGTTTGTGAAGGTCAAAAACAGTTGAGTGTTGATGGTTTCCTGTGGTTCAATGTAATAGATCTCGTTGGTTCCTCACAATCATCTTGTGGGAAAGGTATTATTATTCCTCTGTTACTGATTAAGCTGAAATTTAGAAAGGTTAAGAAACTGGCACAAAACCTTCCAGTAAGAGCAGGGTCCAATACTTAGGGCCCATATCTTCTGATTCCAAATATTTTTTCTACTGTAGCGTGTTAAATGCAATACATAGGTCAGGATCTTTAAGATGTCTCATATAGGATGTTCAGGATCTAAACAATCTCTTTTCCCTGAACCCACTGAGGTGTACTAAGGAGAAGATTCAGCCCAAGAATGACTGAGATTACCTTTATTTACATTTTGAAAAGCAATTTATAAGGACAAGGGAAAGAGACACAGAAGGAATACATATAAAGGGCCCTATTGTATTCTTGATTGTCTGGGCCTCTCAATCTCCCCCTTTATGGGTAGAATGAACACATGAAACTACATGGCTTCCCAGGCCATCTGCTTTCCCTTTCATTTAAAGTGTTTCCCTTTTTCATAATGGGTTTTTTTCTAACTGATATAAAACGAGGGTCAGTTCTTCATAGAAAACAAAAAAAGCCAGCATCCTCAAATTCCTAACCTGGATCAAGCCGCTGTGAGTTTCATTCAAAAGAAATTATCATAGATCTTGACCCACACACGTCGCTGGTCCTATCAACACACCGGTGGCTACCGAGCAGAACCAGCGTTGATAACCTGGAAGGCAGACCTGCCAGCATTTTTAGGCTGCTTCCCAAGAATTCAGACTCACAGGTAGCAACAAGCACATAAAACCTGAGCATTCAGGAACTGAGAAATAACAGATCTGAATCAACCTGACATCCTGTTCAAACCTCCTCCAAACACTAAGCCTCCTCTATGACATCTCCTATAATAGAAATTCAGGGCTGCACAGGAAAAGAAACGAAAGCCCAGATGTATCTTGTCTATCTTAACAAAAGACATTCTTTACCAACCTGGCACTGTATGAATAACATGCTGTATTCCATGAAGAGATCCCTGCTCTGAAGAAATTCTAAAAGTGACTTAACCTTTCACATCTGGACAGCACATCTTGGAAATGCAACGTGAGAGAATGTTCCCTGGGAGATGGAAACATATTTATGATTCCACATTATAGGTGAGTAAAACACAACAGGGAAGACCTAAATTCTCTTTGTAAACCAAATTGGTAAAATATGTTCTATCTGGGAGGAAAAGGTAGTATATACACACACTCATGAAACCTTGAACTTTCCAGGGTCGTTAACTTGATAGACTCAAGATACAGAGAGAGCTGATAAGTCTGACGAGGGAGACTGTGAGCACAATGTGTTGTGTTTCTAATTTTTATTTTTTAAAATAGGCTTGTCCTGATTTTTTTCAGACCTGTCTAAATTTCTCTTTGCATCTGGAGCCTGGGGATGAGTACCAAATGTTGATGGCTGGCTAAAGTGACTCTCTCCATGGAGGATATTTTCCTGTTTCTTATTTAAGGCACTAGTAATTAATCTGAACTGTCTTTTTTCAGACATAGAAGAACCAGATTCTAAAACTCTCTCCTTTCCTTCCTGTCCCCTCCCCACCCTTTCAGGAGAAATGGAAAACATTTTTCCTGTCATCCTAACCCTCCTTGGATTTTTGAATTGCATTTTCTGATGAATCTGTTGTTAAGCTTCAGGCAGTTGGAGCTCTGAGGTATCTGAAAGGCAGGAAGTGATTTACTAAAATCCATCCCCAGAGAACAAAGATTGGAACACAATAGTGATTTTGTTAATAATATGAAAAGATTTTCTACATATAAATCACATTGGCATATGTTTCTAGGTTCAAAGTCCATAAGGTTCCAATTTAGGCTAGAAAGGGGGGGGATCACACTCAACAATCTCATATTGTCGTTTTGATATGGAGTTAGTGAATTACATTCAACAAACCCATTCACTTCTAGGAGGAAAAAAGGCCTAAAAATATTCTTATGGTAATTGTTAAAATATTTTCGGAGAAAAATCATGAAAAAACACACACCATAAGAATTCCCCCATAAAACAGAAGTCTTAGATTCATGCTAATTTGCAGTGAGTTTGACATTTAATAGCGCATTTCTAGTTAGTTGCTTTACCAAAATCTCCCTTGGGCCAAATGTCTGCAGATAATGCATTCCTTGCTTTTTAGTCAAAGAAGGGTGGAAAGGGTAGGACTGGGGAAGGAACTGGCACCAAGATTCCCTCAAATTTTTGAAAAATTCTTAAACATCTCTGAAGTGAAGGGATCAGAGTTCATTCATTCATTTATTTAGAAACATGTAACATGTATCAGGAGCCTAGTAGATGTCAGAGACCACTAGGGCCCTGCTTGCCCTTAAGAAATCCAATCTAGTGGAAGAAAACAGCCTATAAACACTTAGGGTATAATGTGTGAGTGCTAACTCCAGAAAAGGAGTTACAACTCCGTTCATGATTGTCCTTGTCACTTCCAGGGATAAGGGGATGAATAATAGCATCTCTGTACACAGAAAGCACAGGATTCTATCATAAGCACTTTGTGCATTAGGTTAAGCCTCGACTCAGCAATCTAGTTTGGTATTATTGTTCCATTTCACAGATAATAAGCACTGAGCTTCGCCTTGTGCACCATTTGTGGGAATGTAAATTGGTACAACCACTACAGAAACAGTATGGAGTTTCCTCAAAAATATGAAAAAGAGAACCACCATATGAGCCAGCAATTCCACTTCTGGGTATTTGTCCAAAGGAAATGAAATTATTCTCTTGAAGTAATGTCTGTACCCCATGTTCATTGCAACATTATTCACAATAGCCAAGACATGGAAACCCCCTAAGTGTCCATCCACAGAAAATGGACAGGGAAGACGTGAGATATATATATAATGGAGTATTATTCAGTCACTAAAAAAGAAGGAAGTCCTGCCTTTTGTGACAACATGGATGGACCCTGAGGGTATTAAGCTAAGGGGAATAGTAAGAATTACAAGTCCTGTTTAATCTCACTTATATGTGAATCTAAAAAAAAAAATCAAATTTACAGAAGCAGAGAATAGAATGATGGTTGCCCAGAGCTTGGAGGTGGGGTAAATGAGGAGATGTTGGTCAAAAGGTGCAAACTTTCAGTTATACAATAAATAAACTACAGGGATCTAAAGTACAGCATAGTGATTACAGTTAACAATACTGTATTATATATACTTGAAAGTTGCTAAAAGAGTAGATCTTAAAGGTTCTACACACACACACACACACACACACACACACACAATGGTAATTATGTGAAGTGATAGAGGTGTTAACTAACCTTATTTTGGTAATCATTTTGCAACTCTATATGTGTATCAAATCATTATACTGTACACCTTAAACCTACATAGTGTTATATGTCAATTAGATCTCAATAAAGCTGCAGGGAAAAGTTCTGCATCGCAGTGCAAAAGCTGCCATAGGTAATATATAAACTAATGAACATAGCTCTGTTCCAATAAAACCTTACGGACATTGGAAAAAAAAATGCTAATGGTCAGAATGTTTATATCTTTGCTGTTCAATCGGTGTAAAATTTCATTTATGCGAGATGAATAAATTCTAGAGATCTGCTGTACAACACTGTTTCTATAGTTAACAATACTACATTGTGCACTTAAAATTTGTTAAGTTGGTATATATCATGTTTAGTATTCTTACAACAATAAAAAAATTTTTAAGAAAAAATGAGAGATCTGCAGTACCATGTGGGGGGAAAAAACTGAAATGGAACACAATATCTCATGTCTTGATTATAGCAGATGGAAATAACAAAAAGCAAACTGCTACGTATTTCCTCTATTCCAGCAATGAACAATCAGAATTGAAACTTTTTTAAAAACAGCATTTATGATAGCACCAAAAAAATTTAATACTTAGTTATAGATCTAATAAAATATGGACAAATCCATGTCCAGAAAACTATAAGACGGTGGGGAAAGAAATGAAATAAAATCTGAATAGAGAGATGTTCTTTAAAAATATATTTATTTTTAAAAAGAGCCTATAAAAAAAATAAATGAACAAGCAGAACAGAAACAGACTCACAGATACAGAGAATATTTTGACAGTTGCCAGATGGGAGGGCAGTTGAGGGGCTGGGTGAAAAGGTGAAGGGATTAAGAAGTACAAATTGGTTGTTACAGAACAGTCATGGGGATACAAAGTACAGCACAGGGAATACAGTCAATAATATTGCAATAACTATGTATGATGTCAGATGGGTACTAGATTTATTGGGATGATCACTTAATAAGTTACATAATGTATAACTACTGAGTTGTACACCTGAAACTAATTTAATATTGTATGCCTACTGGACGTGGCTCAGCAATTGAGCATTGACCTAGGATCCAGGAGATCGTGGTTCGATTCCCAGTCAGGGCACATGCCCGGGTTGCGGGCTCGATCCCCAGCCGGGGGCATACAGGAGGCAGCCGATCAATGACTCATCATTGATGTTTCTATCTCTCTCTCCCTCTCCTTTCCTCTCTGAAATCAATGAAGTTATATTTTTAAAAAAAAAAAAAGTCAATTTTTAAAAAAAAAATTAAAGCAATGGAAAATCTGTATAGCTTTCTATCTTAAAAATAAAATTAAATAAATAAAAAAGAGCCCCACTCTTTACTAGCCAAGCCACACTCGAGCCTTCCTGACCCCCCACAATCGTGTGCCTTGCACCAAGTGAAAAATAAAGAACAAGCATTCAGCAAAAAAATAAGTAAATAAAATGTTATCAGTTGTCTAAAGTCGCATAGCTATTAGGCAGGAAAGCCAGTCCAAAGCTCCTCTTGCTCCGTGAAACCTATGGACCTGTCTGTGCTCGTGTAAACTCTCCCTGAAGAGAACAATCAGGGTCTGCAACAGAAGCTTAGGAGTAGGGCAGTTAGATGTGTAACTGGTTGCATTAGATGTTGAATTAGTTAAACTGTTAATTCACAGGTTCTGATGAGGCAAGGCTTTCCTCAATGGATTTACCCACCACTCAGTTCCACACTAAACCAAACTTACAGATATATGGAACCCTTGGTCTCCAGTCCCAGAAAACATGGAGCCCATCTGACCAGGAGGTCTTTGACATGTGGTATCTTCAATACTTCTTTTCGACTAACCTAGGTGACCATCAGCAAACAGATTCACCTTCTACCTTGATCATCTGTTCCTTTTAAATACTATAAAGTGTTCTGAGTGTACAATGCAGAGGATACATTTACACATAGTGATTTCCTTACCTTACGGTAAAGGGAAAAGCATACATACACACATGCAGCAAATTCACTAAATATGTGTTCCCTGACTATGCTTATTTTTAGGACAACATGTTCCTCATTCATGTCTTAACTATGGCCAAGTTAAAGCCTACATTGTTTTGACTGTTGGAGATGTTAGTATGTGATAAAAAAAAGAGTTTTGATTGGTTTCATCCCATAAAATTTGAAAGGGAAAGCTTTTCCTCCTATTACAATAGGACTATTAATTCAATGTTGCAATAATTAGATACTATTTTCCAGAACATTTTTTCTAAAGAAAAAACTGATATCATAATCCACACCCTTCTGTTCCTCCCCACTAATATTAGATCAAGGGTTTAGTGTTTGGTTTTGTAATGAATTTTTGGTTGTGTAGGGGCAGGAGGATATATATGAATGATTCTAGCTCAGGAACTGGCCATCCCATTGATGGAAACAAGGATTATAGGAGAGTCTTTTTGAGGGGAAGACAAGAAGGAAAGAATCAGAAGCACAGGAGAAAGGTCTAGGCCAGAATTATAAATTTTGAACTCAGTCTACAAAAGAGGTGTTAAAATGGGCTCTAGACTTTTTACACCAAAAAATAAAAATTTAAAAAACCTGTCCTTGCCTATGTAGGCGAGGCAAAGGCTTCATTCTAATCAGTATGCTGGACAGATTTGCAAAATGTTACACTCTTTGTTCACACAATTGCACCCTGCATGGAATGAAATCAAATGCATGCAGTTGTGCTAATTCAATTAGACTTATCCCAAGACTCACGCATACCAGACACATCTGAGAATGGAGGCTATGAGCATCAGGGACCAAGGAGCTGCCAGGGAAACAACCAAGGTTAACTGATGCTAGGTCCATTTCAGAGGAACAAGCAGGTAAAAAAAAGGAAAGTTACTTCTGAGTCAAACCTGTGCCTGTTGCTCAGGTTACCCTGCCAGTCTTCAGGGACACATACCTCGTATGCACATTTGAAACAGATTTATTAAAAGGAAACACAGAGAGCTCCATGGGGCTTTGAGCGCACAGGTGAAGCCACACTGGCCAATGGCTTTCTCAGAACAACCTCTGTGCAGAAGTGAGCACCTTGAGCAAGAACCACTGGCGATCTTGGCATCAACTTTGCTGACACCCACTCCTTCATCAGGCATCCCACTTGGCAGTGGTGTCTTGACAGGTGAGGACATCAACATTGATGCTCCCGACACAGACCCAGAGCCTTAATACCAGGTGCAGGGTCATCAGGGAAAACAGGCAAGACAGTAGTCCTATGCGAATGGCACCTGGAAAGGTGGAAAATGGCAGATGGTAGCACCCGAGAAGCACTTGTGAAGTTATTCTAATGGACCCCTCCAAAGCTATTTAGGAAGAATTTGAGAATTTGGAGTTTCCAGAGTTTGTAGAGGCAGAGCCAGAGATATGCTATTTTGTGACTTATTTTCTTTTTCTTTTTTAAAAATATATCTTTATTGATTTCAGAGAGAGGAAAGGAGAGGGGGAAAGAAAGACAGAAACATCAATGATGAGAGAGAGTCATTGATCGGCTGCCTCCTGCACACCCCCCGACAGGGGATCAAGCCCGCAACCCGGGCATGTGTCCTGACCAGGAATCGAACCACGATCTCCTGGATCCTAGGTCAATGCTCAATCGCTGAGCCACGTCCAGCCAGGCTTGTGACTTATTTTCATCTTAATTTTATCCTTAGTCCAGTATAACTTCAGAAATACAAGTAATACTGAAAAACAGGGTTAGACAAAGATGGGAAATTTTTTTTATAATTCCCACCATTTCCCCATGCATGAAAAAAATATCTATATCCAATCACCCCTCATAAAGCAAAAGTTTCTGACTGTTCTTCTAAAAAAATATTAAAAATCACAACATAGTTCCCTTTTCTCACACACACACACACACACAGAATGAAATGCTCACAGCAATTGCTTGTCTCTTAACCTTTCTTGTGGTCATTTGGGCCTCTTTTGCTTCAATATAGGAAAGAAGAATCTTGCGAGATCCTGCTTTCTAATTAATATTCACAGTGATCAAGAGACGGTTTCCTTGGAGAATTCAAGGTAAACCTGAGACACAATAGCCGGCACTATTTCTACAGCTAATCAGGGGAACCTGGATGGAGCCCAGGTTTGAATCACACAGAAGTAACTATTCTTTTCCCCTCGCAGATAACTTTAGACGCATTCCCTGACATTCATGAACTTTTCCCACTGCAGCTTGAGAAATGCAGGAATGCAGCTCTGCCTGTCTTGCCTAGAGGAAGATCTGTTTCCTCAAATTAAGTGCATTCGTTTAACCCCATTGCCAAAAAAAAAGTTGAAAGTTTAACTCAAGATTTGCTTTTGGGAATGGAGGAATGGAATTTTATCAGCTTACTGGGAAAGTAATGGTATCTGCCAAAGAATCATATTGCTTTCTTTTTCTTTAAAAACAAAAACAAAAATAACTTATGCAGATTTTGCAGCAGGAAGCCTGCCCGTATGAATAATTAGTGGATGAAATGCAGTTGTTTGGCCTTTCTAGAAAATGAATTCTCAGGTTTTGAAAAATCTGGGGAAACAAGAAATGTCATTGTTAAAGGAGAGAGTAAGAATAGTGGCAGCAACCCACTTCTAAGAAAGCTTTCTTCCTGTGTGCTTTTGAAACAGGTTGCCTGTAAAACAGCCATTTAAAATAACTACAGGAAGTTCACCTAAAACATGGAGAGAAAGAAAAAGCACAGGAGTAAAGGCCCCAGAGCAAGAATGAAGAAACATTGCAAGGAGCTAAAAGTCCTGTCCAGTTTTTCCCCTCTGCTTCATTTTACCCAAATGTCAGGAGGAAGGGACCCAGGTGCCTCTGGCTGAGATATTAAACAGAATCCAACACCAGACCAAGATTAAAAACCTAAAGAGAAAAATCAGAAGGAGAAGAGAATCAGAAAAGAGAAAGCAAGGTCAAGAACACAAGAGATGAGAACCAGGTCACCAAGCCAAGACCAGGAATACTCAAAGTCAGAGGAAAGGGACAGAAAACCACCAAATTCAAGCTCACTTACTAAAAGAGGGCAAGTCTAAAGAGGCCAAGAAGTGACTTAACTCTGAGCTTTCCGACTTTTCCAGGAACACTAATGATAGAGCTGAGTAGATTCACAACCACAGAGGTTCTGAAGGCATGGCCGGGGCAGCATTTGTAAATATCACATAGCTTTCAAAAGTCATGGAAAATTTGTATTTTGCCCTATACGGTATTTTGTTCTTTTCGATGTAAAGTTAACATAAGATCAATTTCTCTCCATTGAGCAAAATAGGCTGCTCAAGAAGGCATACCATATGCAAAAGCCCAGGAGAAACCCCACCGTTGTGCGATCAGGGAGAACAGAAGCCACTTTTGAGAAGCACAGGGCTCAGCTGTTATCCTTGGCTGCACATCCACTTGATGCTGGACCCTCATCATCCCCAGGACTCAGGATTAAGCACTGCTTCACCCCATAGCCATCAAGGTATTCAGAGACTGTAGACTCAAATGGGAAAGGGAGCCAAGTAGCAAACACAATTGTCTGAGCTACTTGTCTCAGGCCAACCATCATATCTGTCAATTATAAAATCTTTTTCAAAATGCCTTGGGAGCCAAATAAAAGGGTGAAGCCAAGGAAGATATGGAGCCATATGCACCCCCAGGGCCACAGTGTACCAACCTCTAGCAGTCTATGTCCCTGCCCCATAGTAAGAATTCAACTAAATTTTGAAGAATGATACAGACGAAGGCTCAGTGAAATAGCTATTAAGACCGTTTGGAACATGCACAGAGGAAAACAAATGCAGGTGTTTCTCTACTCTTCAGACAACTAAAGGACTATTTTGTTGTAGACATTATGACCCAGAGAGGTGCCATGTTTGGCTATGGGTTCAGTGTTGTATGATTTAATCATGATATAATTAAACAATAAAAAGTATGATTGGTTATTGGCCTAGGACAAGACTACTCACATACTTTCAGGCACTTGTTGAGGTCACAACAGTAGCTGATCGTGAACACAAAATGATAGGCTCTTAAGAATTAACAGGTATGGGATGAAATCACACTTTTCAAAAAAACAAACCCTGAGCCTAGTCTTCTAACAATAAGGCTGCAAGGGAAGTTGCCCTGGTAAAGATACAGTGTGGCTTTTAAGTCCCTGGTGAGTGGTGAGGATGTGGGATAGTCTAACACAGCGGTTGCCAAACTATGACCTGCAGGCCAAATGCCGCCCTAAGCCTCTTCCCTAGAGCACAGCCATGTCCATTCACCCTTTCATTTACATATTGTCTACCCCTACTTCTGCCCTACAATGACAAAATGCCACAGACTGGGTGGCTTAAACACCACAAACTTACTTCTCACAGTTCCAGGGGCTAGAAGTCCAAGATTAAGGTGCCAGCATTGTCAGAGCTCTCTTCCTGGCTCGCAGAAAGCGACCTTCCTGCTGTGTGTCCACATGGCCTTTCCTTGGTGTGTGTGCACAGAGAGAAAGAGAAACTCTAGTGTCTCTTCCTATAAGGGCACTAATCCCGCTGGATGAGGGCCCCACCCTCCTGACCTCATCTAATCCTAATCACTCCCCCAAGGTCCCACCTTAAAATACCATCACATTGGAGAGTGGGGCTTTAACATATGAATTGGAACAGGACACAAACATTCAGTTCCTAACAGGAAGTAAATTTTTTTAATAAAGGTTTTATTTTACTTTATCTTCATTTACTCCTTTTCTAACACTCTTCCTTTTTTATTTTATTTTATTATTATTTTTTAATCCTCACCTGAGGATATTTTTTCCATTGCTTTACAGAGAGAGTGGAAGGGAGGGAGGGAGAGAGAGAAGCATCAATATGAGAGAGACACATTGACTGGTTGCCTCCTGCATGCACCCTGACTGGGGCTGGGATCGAGCCTGCACCAAGGTACATTCCCTTGGCTGGAATTGAACCCGGGACCCTTCAGTTCATGGGCAGATGCTCTAGCCACTGAGCCAAACCAGCTAGGGTAACAGGCAGTAATTTTTTAAATTACTGAAAACCTATATTTCAACTAAGTCTTATTTTATCAGTTTGGAATTTTTTTTTCAGCCCATCCTCTCAAGAAACCATGACAAACTACTTTCCAGAGTCAACATAGGTAGTATCGAATATCACTTTGCCTCTCAGTTTAAAGTAGGTATTTTATTAAAATCAGGAGCAAATGAGATTTGATATTGCTTCAGAAAAAAAGTCAGTAAGCAGTCATTTAGTCCCTCTAGTATACACAGCACTTAGGAGATTACAGCTTGGAATTCAAACTAACCTTCTTTCCTTTGATGAGTTTTTTTCCTTCCTCCCACCTCATCTTATAGCTGCACCATGTAGTTCTCCATATTCTGCATCAATAGGTAAATGTAAGAAGTAGAAAACCTAACTGAAAAAAACATACATAATCAAAAGCTGGGATGAAAGGCAATATATGGCATTTTCCTCCCTGTGTTGCAAATAGAGCAACATCTGTTCTTGCCATTGTGTTCATCTGATTGTCTTCTAGAACTGCAAGTCTCATCCATCTCTCTTACAAAATCGGAGAAAATTGGGGAAAGTCTGAGCAGGAGATAAAGGGGACTTGTGCTTGGACTATATACCATTTCCAAATTCTCATCTCAAGAACAAATTAAGTCCAGGTGGAAATAATTTAAACTATTTATTTATATCATACTTTAAAATATGGAGCCAGCTGGAAAGATGGCAGCTTGAAGTCAGCATGGCCCCTGATGTCACCTTCTAAAGTAGGATAACAATGTGAACGGACAAGGCAATATGAATTGCTATAACTCTTAGGGAAGGTCACCTGCCACTCTCTATTAAAAAGCAAAATGTGCCCACACTGAACTTAGTAACCCCACTTTGGAGTAATGCAGCAGTACATAGAGATATATGTGCTCATGCTTTGATTGCTGGTTATTTGTAATGGTTTAAGTGTTGGGAAAAGAAAAGCTAACCAAAGACACGTGCATTGTGTTTAGATCGATAGAACTCAATGCTTTTTGAAAAATCTACTACAGTAAGAAGGAATCTAAGTTGCATTTTTCATCTAACACCCCCAAGGCAAAATGGGCATCAATAGATTTTAAGTATAATGGGCCTTTCTGAAAGGTTTAATAAGCTTCCTGATGAATCACTCCCATTAGCTGTTACATTTTTAAATCATCATTAGTTTTCACAACAACCACTGTTTTATGACTCACGTAATTATCTAAACAGTGTTTCTGAAACATTTGAAATAATTAAGCTCTATAAGGTCTCTACGTGTGTAGAAAAGTCGTTTATTAGCACTAGAAAGATTTTTGCCTTTTTTACCTTCTGTGTCATAGGATTAAGAACAAAGCTGAAATGCACTTATTTTTCCGATTCTCCTTATCCTTGAAAATCTACATAGCAAGAACCTTATTGCTTAGTGGTTAACTTCCATTCTTAAAAAGAAATCCATATTTCAGATCTCATATTTCCTCTAAGACGAGATGCAGGTATGCATTTCTTGTATAATGTCTATCAAATGGCTAAATAAATGGTGATACCTAATTAATATGAAATATTACACAGCTTTATTTATTTTAAATGCCTTTGATCTATATTTATCATCCTGGAGGGAAACCTACATTGTATAAAGTGAGAAAAGAAATTTGCTGAATTTCTTCAGCAAAGAAAAATAAGCATAAGCCAAAAAACATTTCCAATATAATATATAAAGAATCTGTATATTGTAATTCTAGTTTTAAAAAAATAATAGTAATTTCAACATAGGTGTTTGTGTGTGTGTGTGTGTGTGTGTGTGTGTGTGTGTGTGTGTGTGCATGTCTTTGCATGGAAAAAGAGAAACGGAAACGTTTATTCTAGGTCATTAGTGGGGTAGGGTACCATGAAATTTTTCTTTCTATATTTTATATTGTTTAAATAGCCATAATGATCATAAATTACCCTTGTTAATAACAACCACAAAATCAAGAAGAAATAAAAGTAAAAAAGGAAATTGGAGGAAGGGGAAGTATAGACGGTGCTAATAAGTTCTTTTAAAGTTTTAAATGCCAGTAATTTATTTCCAGTAACCTAAATTGTTGCCCTGTTTTTAGAATTTTTTTCTTTGATTAATTCTTTCTACCTTCAATTCATCTTCCAGTAATATTTCTGATAAATTAGATTTACCTAATTTAACTAGCAGTTCTAGTTTTATAAATAGCATCTAGACATATTCAGGAATAATCTATCATTAAACAATGATGTGTAAAAAGGAAGAGCTAAGTAGTATGCAATCAAAGTTTGTTTAAATGTTTCTGATGTAAAAGAGAGGACTTGAAAAACCAATATGGAACCATAGGCCTTTGACTTCGATAAGTTCATCTATAACTTGCTAATGCCTTCAGACAGATCCAAATGGGAATATACTAAGCTGCTGACTTTCATCAAGTATAATCACTCTCCAAAGTTCAAATAAATATATATTTATAAGTGTCCCTCTTAGTGAAAGCATCAAATAATATTCTGATAGAACTGTAGAGAAAGGTGGCTTCTACCTAAAGTACCATAGCTTAAACATGTGCTCTTTGGAAGACTGACCTTGAAAACTGGAATAAGGTGGCATTAGAATAAGAGAGGGTAAAGGTGCCCCACAACCTTCAGCACCCTACAGTTTATACTTGCCCATGTGTATAAACTTTAGGCAGGCTCAAGCATAATCCTGACACCATGTCTACTCTGGAAGCCTGAGGCTGCGAGGTGCTGGTAAGGGCAGGGAGCGCAATCTTAGCCACAGTCTACCAGATACCATGACCTTGGGCCAAAATACTCCAGACACCTGAGAGGGAATTTCTGCATCTTTCCAGGCCCTAATTCCTTTCTGTTGAGTAGAACAGAATGTGAGCAATACAATGTGAATATGTAACGTGGTTTGACGATAACTATAAGACTTGATCTAGGGGAGCAGGAGCAAAGACAGATCAGCATTACCAGGAGCTCTCTCAAGCCTCCGACCTCAAGTTAACTCCTTTTTCATAAGTCAAATTCCTCCTCTTCATGACCTTCTTCTGCAGTAGAAACTACCAAACTCCTCCCAAGAACTTTCTTCAAGGTGGAACTAACTAGACCACATGGGACTCTCCCTTTAATTACTGCTTATGATATTTGCATGTGATTTTACTCATTAAACTTCTATTACCAAAAGGAAGCAAGGCAGTCAGGGACAGAGAAAGCACATACAGACTTTTGACTCTACTTGGGCAGATTTCTACCAGGTAAATGACAGTTCGGGGTTCTTCCTAGTTTCTCTCGTCTCTCTTACAATATTAACAGAATAATGATATTTTCTTTATTACAATTCCATACTCTGTTGCATCCAGATGCACAGGCATTTGGGGTGTTTTTTAAAAATTTATTGAATTTATTGGGGTTTCATTGGTTAATAAAATTATATAGGTTTCAAGTGTACAATTCTATAACACATCATCTGGATATTGTATTGAGTGCCCCGCCCAAAGTCAAGTCTCCTTCCATTGCCATTTATTCCTCTTTTACCCCCTTCTACCCGGCCCCACCCACTTTCCCTCTGGTAATCGCAATACTGTTGTGTCTGCCTATAAGGTGTTTTGTTTGGTTGGTTAGTTGGTTTTGTTTTTTTTCTTAATCCTTTCACCTAATTCACCCAATCCCCCATCACCACCACCTTGACAACTGTCAGTCTGTTGCCTGTATCTATGAGTCTGTTTCTATTTTGTTTGGTTGGTTCTTTAGTTTCCACAAAGAAGTGAAATCATAGCACAGTTTTGACTGCTGATGGTAATTCTGAGCTAACTCACATCATCCCATCGTACTTAGTGCTCCCCACTTTGTGATGCTGCCATCATCCCCTCACAGAATTGTCTGTATTTTTGTTCAGGATCACCACTACTCCAACTTCAAGTTGGGGTAGGAGACTTCTCATACCCCTAAAAGAGCCCAAATCACAATCACACATCCCTGTCCCCATAAAGTGTTCAGTCTCTGACAGCTCAGGATGCACGGCAGGGGATCCAGGGAACATCCCATGGCCCCATTGACCTCCATCCGACAACTACCAGAACTAGTTACCTAGAAGTAACTAGGTGAGGGGTAACATGATGAGGAGCACCCTAAGCCTCCACAGTTGGGTTACAGAAACCACAGGAAGAGCTATCATACTGCCCCAACACATAAGTGTTATAAAAGGTGGGTTGGGATGAGCGGGGTTGCCTGACCTAGGCTCCTTTTACTCATTAAAATGAGTTCTTCCATTTGATTAGCAAGGCCCAGATTCTTAACTCTCTCTACCACCCTAACAAGTCAAGCTGGAAAGTGCTTGCGAATCCATTTCTTCTTCCCTTTGGTAAGGAGATGCAGACTTGAGTTTTTACTTCAGCTTTCCATGGACAGCTAACATCTTGAGCTATTTCTATACTGGGAAAGGGGTGATGTTGGCTTTGATTTCCTGCCCCATGATTCGTGACGTTCCCCAAGAAAATGTGTGAATATTCACAACTGACAAATTAGGGCATATATAAAATCCTTGCCCATGTGTGCTTCATACTTTCCTCTCCTCTGCAAATGGGAGCTGTCAAAAACAAATTAAGTAATTAAATAATGTTGCTGCAGCTGTGTGTATCCTTCATTACATTATATGACTGTAGCTAAAGGATGGCTCTCTCCTGCCTAGCTGTTAAAATATTTATAATGGAAGGTGTGTTGTCAGGGCATGTTCCACTGCTGCCAGAAAAAACAAAAAGTAAATGAAAATGACGTTGATGGCATGGCACGACTGTACGGATCGTGTGTGTGTGTGTGTGTGTGTGTGTGTGTGCATTACATGCTCTGCTGTAAAACTTACTCTGGTTACCTGGTTTTTCAAATTAATTTTAAAAAGCCATAAAAATGGAAACAGAGGGTTTGTCAATTTTCTAATGACTCAATAAATAAAATATCCTTAGAACAAACAGTAGGATTTACTGACCACAGTTTATAATTTCTTTTAAAAATTAGCACTCTCCATTGAAAGACACTGTATAAATAAATAACAAGTATTTATCCAAGAAAATAACATCTTTAAGACCTAATGATCCTCCAAGGTGAATGTTTGGTTACTTTTTGTTGTTTGACTATATAGATATATATATGGAAGAAAAGAGTAAAAAATGGAAAAGGAATTAAAAATAGTTGATCATTCTAGAATATCTTGCTTTAAAAGTCCTGAATTAGCCTTTGGACACCGGTATCTTCAAAAATCCTTAGTTTCAGCATTCTTAGTAAGAATGAGGGAAGAAAACTTACCATTTCAAAGTTTGTGCCTACTTTCTTAGGGAAAGTTCTCCATCTTGAAGGGGGTAATTTTCAACAAATTGGATTTTCACAACTCTAAGAATACATGTGTTTAATGGAAATACCAGGCAAAAGCATCTGAATAAAAGAGAAGTTGTGATATGTGTATTATATCTTAACTTTATATTACATTTTTAAGATAATATAGCTTATTTAAAAACATATCATACTTAGAATGTTAGAGCTTCACCTGGAAGCAACAAAAAGGCCAAACAAAGAATTAAAGGATAAGAAAGAAACACAAAGATAAACCAAGAAACACGCCGGAACCAAATGAATATAAACAAAACAATCTCTAAGACCAATAGGACAGTCAAGAACAGGAATTTCTTTGTTATTATGGACGAATCACTTTCTCATTATAAACATTTAGAAGTAATAAGTAAAACATATCCAAATCAACAACAAAAATTAACACATACACATGCTAGAAAAGAACAGAAAATCCCCATGTGCCAGATAAACGGAAATCAAGGCCAGAGTAGAGAGCTGACCCAAAAGGCATTTCTACATTAATCACAGGGACTAGAAGTTCAGGACTAGGTTCTAATGACTCTGTGAGGACAGAACATAGAGTGTCTGCAAAGGGCCAAAAGGCTGTAATTATATACCCCATGTAAAGCATGGAGCCATGAAAAACTGTGTCCTCCATGAAAAGACTAAAATACTCTTCATATCTGACTTTGACAGCAGTTAGCAAGTTTGCCATCTCTCCAGGGCTTTGGGTTAAAAATAAATCCCCTGTGAGAAATCAAAATTTCAGGTACCCATTACACATGGGTGTAGGGTTTAAATGTGTAACACACACATGATTAAGGTACCACAAACATGCAGTTGATATAAAAAGTGTTCTAAAGCACTTTTAGCATTCAAGAAAATGTGAAATCACTCTTTGGAAATATTTAAAAGGAGGGAGAAGCAAGGATTTAAGAAACTCCCAAGGGGTCAGGAGATGGGATAGGGGAGCCCCATTGTTGAAATCATTTATAAACCCAATGAGAAATTAAGACATTGTGAGGGAGATTCAGAAAATTCAATCGACAGGAAAAATGTCATGCCCAAAACCTGGATTATACACAGTATGAAAAAGACTACAAGTAAACTTATTTAAAATTGTTGAATAGGGCTTCCAGTCAAGATGGTGAAGCAGGTAAATGTGGTACTTGAATCCTCCCACAACCACATCAAAATTACAACTAAACTACAGAACAGCCATCATTCAGAACCACCTGAAACCTATCTGAATGGAAGTCCTACAACTAAGGATATAAAGAAGCAGCAACATGGAGACTGGTAGGAGGGGAAGAGACATGGAACAGGTTGGTCCCACGCCCAAGTGTGGCAGATAAAAATCGTGAAAGATATCTAGGGGGTAGAGGTCCCCCTTGAAGAACAATGGGTGCCACCCTCACACCAGGCCCCCTAGCCCATTCCACTGCCGGGAAGTAAAGTCCCCATGACTTCTGGTTGTAAAAACCAGTGGGGATTGTGGCTGAGTAAGACAGAGGGCAGCTGGAGTCCCCAGGTCTTCCTCTTCAAGGACCCACACACGGACTTACTCAGACTCACTCGCTTTGAGCTCTAGCACTGGGGCAGCAGTTCAAAGGGTGCTGGGAACATATAGGGAGGAACTGAATTGTCTGGCATCAAGGTGAGAGGTGGAGGGGCAGCTTTCTCCCAGACAGAAGTACTGGCAGAGACCACTGTTCCTTTTCTGAGCCCTCCCCTCACAGAGGAAACAGACAAGGGCAATATTCAACCTGGCTATCACTATTCACCACACCCTGCTGATTCCCTGAGACCCTGCCCCACCCAACTTGTGGGCCCACACAAGTTGTTTCCAGTGGCTTTTCCATATGCTTGACTGATGCTTCTGACTTCCCTAAAATATCTCAAACAAGTAGCGTCTGGCCTCTGCATGCCTGTACCATCTTGTTAAGTGGTCCTGGGCCCAACACTAGCTGCAGCCAACCTTGATTCACAGCTTGACCCCTATGGGCATCTCCACACCCACCACAAGTTGCAGCCATCTGCAGATCACTTTGTAGCTCATGCCGGGTGACCCCAGGCAGAGCATAGGCAGCAGCTGACCTTGGCCTGTACCTCCCAGGAGGCACCAGAGCCAGCACACCCAGCGGGCAGCCTCAGACCATGCACCACCCAACCACCTCCACAAGCAACAGACTCAAGGGTGGGCTCAGCAGGCCCCAGAGCCCCACTGAAGTCAGTCCTGCTCCATCGGGTCAGCCCCTACACAGCTGACCCTCCACAGTGGTTGGTGGTTGCAACCAATTCTTTGAACCAATAGGCCTGGGAGTAAATCCATCCCATTGACACACCAACAGCAATCAAGGCTCAACTACAACAGGAGTGTGTACACTACTGGAGGGGGCACCTGGAGTGCCCAGCTCAGGTGAATGGGGAGGCTGTGCCACTGGATCCTCCATAAGGCCACTCTACCAAGCCTGGGAGACGTAGCAGCTCTATCTAATACATAGGGGGGAAAAACAGAGGGAAGCTGTTAAAATGGGGAGACAAAGAAACATGTCCCAAGTGAAAGAACAGAACAAAGCTCCAGAAAAATAACTAAACGAAATGCAGACAAGCAACCTACTAGATGCAGAGTTCAAAACACTGGTTTTAAGGATGCTCAGTGAACTTAGGGGAAGAGTAGATGAACTTTGTGAGAACTTCAACAAAGAGATACAAAACATAAAAATGGCACTAGAAACCATAAAAAAGAACCAGTCAGAAATGAAGAAAACATTACAGGGAATCAAAGGTGGGAGGGAGGGGGGAGGGAGGGAGGAAGGAAGGGGGGTGCAGAAAGAAGCAAGTATAACAATTTAGACAAAGAATCTTTAAGACCAAAAAAATCATTATTACAGATTAAGGGGGTCATTATTTAATGATAAAAAGAGCAGTACACCAAGAAAATATACTTGCTTTAAATCTGTATGCACTTATCCCTATAGCCACAAATCATATTAAATAAATATTGACTTAAATTAAGGCTACATTTTGACTTCTTCTGTGTTTACTAAAATATTTTCCACTAGGAATTAGCTCCTAATTAAGTATTAACTTGTTCATTTTTTTTAAATTGGTGACTATTATGTTCCAAGTTAGAAATTAATAGTGAATAAAATTAAGTCCCTGTCCTGTAGCTTACATTACAGTGGGCAGAATATATTTATTTCAAACTAAATTTTGAAAACACATGTCTCACATATGACAAATTACACTAGTATTTGAAATAATATGCAGTACTCAAACTACTTATTCAGTCGTATTGCCCAATGCCTAAGTGGTTCTGATAATAAATTAGCTATTGTTTAAGAGATTTGTTAATGTTTTAAAGGCTCCACTTTGTTCAATGGGCCATGTTTGTCCACATATATATTTGTTTCTCATTTTTATTGAACATGATTATAGAGCTGATGCCCCACAGAATGAAATAATAAAAGACATTAAGAATTGCCTAATGTTAAACATACAAAATCTCAAAAGAATGAGATTTTGCTGCCAAAGTACACATGTGACCAATTAATAATGATTATAAAAATAATTATTTTGAAAGTACTGGCTTGGTACATGAGAAATGTAACTGAAAATTCACCACGGTTCCATGATTTATGAAGTATAAATAGCAACACAGCAATTTAGCTCACTTTTTCATTATTTGCTTTACTCTCCTAATGTAAAAAGCATAGATTCACTTACAGTTCTTCTTTGTACATACATGTTGCCACTGAGTCATATGTTAAGATGATATAAACATGTAAATAGTTAAATCTTCATGAAGTGTATCTTTTTCATTAACTGGCAAAGTCTACATAAAATGTTCCAAAAGAACAAATTACGACAAAAATTTTTAAATATGGTCAGAACATAGTTGGCACAAGCTACCAAAAAATATATAGTCGGGTAGCAAGTGATATTTAATTTATATCCTGAAATGTTTACAAAACTATTAAGTATTAATGATGAATGATAAGACTGCATTTACAATTTCTGCTATAAATTTCTGCTATAAATAACATGCACAATTTTAGCCAATATAAACACAATTCTAACAATGAGAATTTTAAAAAAGTCTAGGAATTACATCTGGTCCCCTAAAATGGTCAACCTGATACCAAAAATAAGTTTCCATATGTTTAGAAAGTTCACCTAGAATAAAAATAAAAGTTTCAAATTAACCTGCTATTCAATGGAGTCCCATTTTGATGTATAGATGATAGTATGTCATATCTGGACAAGTATATCAGTGGTCATTTCTAAAAATTTATGGTTTCCTCATCAGCGGAGAGGGTCAAGTAACTGGAAGTTACATCCAAAAATTCTATTTCCCCAGAAAGTCTGGCATTTGATTAGAAGAAGCTTTCCTTGTGTTTAATTTTCTGGTAATCATGGCCCTGAAAAGGACTCCCATTGCTTTTGCCCATTTTATCCAACCAAGTCCAACCAGAATCTCTGTCCATATGTTACTTTATTTGCCAACAACTCTGGGGGAGGGGAGGGAAGAAATATGCCAAATCTGCCTTTACCTAAAGTTTTCTGTGCATTCCTAGAGTCACTGACATTCCACTCTCATGTGCAGGGAGAGATTGGCCGTAAAGGCCTGGAAAACCAAGGTGGAGAAGGTGACCAAAGATCCCTGCATCAAGCTGAGGCCCCAGAGGCCTGCCCTGTGAGGGTAAAAGACAACTGACCTTTCCCACAGGAGGAAGACAGGGAGGCATGTGAACTTGCCTATTCCATCCTTGATGCTAAAGGGAAAGGAAAGAAGGAAAAATCTCCTCTGAGGAGCAATACCCACCAGGTGGCCCTCACTAGGGTTTGGGGTACCAATTCATAGTGCTCGGATAGCCCAAAGAACCTTAAATGGAGAAGTTAGCTTAAAATAGTTGCAGAATGACTTATTAGAGAAAATAAAGAAGAGATGATATTTAAAGACATGTGGGTGAGATTCTGCAGAATTTCTGAAAGATACTAGCCCTCAGACCATGGCACTCAATGAAACTCAGATAAATATATACTAGACATATCACAGTGAATCTAAAGAATGGCAGAAATGAAAAGAACTTTTAAAAACAGCCAAGGAGGGAAGATATATTATCAACAAAGAAATAGCACTGAGACTGATGGTTGATTTCACAATATCCGTCCACTGGAAGCCAGAAGACAACACACTGAAAAAAAGAAAATAACCAGAACCTAGAATTCTAGTTTCAGCAAATACTCCTTTCCAATAATAATGGTAGGTGGTGAGTTCACCATAAAATTCTTTCAACTTTGCTATATATTTAAAAACCTTCAAATCAGCTATTGAAAGAATGCTTTTCAAGAGTAAGGTATAATTGGGACATTGTCAGATAAACTAAAGCATTGTTTGGACTATACTTCAGGTAGGAGGATTATCTAAGATAGAAAGGATTAGATGTGAAAAAGAAAAGGTCAGCAAAGACACTGCATTAGTAAACAGGCAAGTAAATCTAAACAAATTTACTGTCTAAAACAATAATAATCATCTAGTTTGTGGCAGAAAACATTCTAAATATAAAATACAACTGCAATCATGTATAAGGGGAAAGGGGAATGAATAGTTTAAGCCTTCTAAGGTCTTTCTGTTTTATCAGGGAATAATAAGGGTATTGATTAGCTTTGGTAGTGACTTAAAGATAGAATATAACTTCCAAACAAAAATCAAATTAGAAAAAAAAATTTTAAACAAACAAAAACTAATTCCAAATGATACCCCCAAAAAAATTTTTTAAAGAAAGGAGGAAGAACTAAAAAAATATGAGACAAAAGAAAAGTCCATAATAAAACTAAATGAACTAAGTAAAAACAATGAAAACAAAACTAAATTTAAAAAAAAATAAAGTCAGGTTATGCAGTTTGTAAGAGATGCACCTAAAAGGACATATAATGGTTGGAAAACATCAAAATACATATTTTATATATATACATATATATATATATATATATATATATATATACACACTAAGGCCCAGTCAGGTGTGGCTCAGCGGTTAAGCATCGACCTAGGATCCAGGAGATCTCGGTTTGATTCCCGGTCAGGGCACATGCCCAGTTTGGGGGCTCTATCCCCTGTCGGGGGGTGTGCAGGAGGCAGCCAATCAGTGACTCTCTCCTCATTGATATTTCTATCTCTCTCTCTCCCTCTCCCTTCCTCTCTCTGAAATCAATAAAGATATATTTAAATATATATATACACACACACATAACACTAAGAATATATCTAAAAAACAAAAGCTAAAGTAGCCGTACAATCATCAGATAAAATTGTCACTAAGGCAACAAGACTTGCATTTCCAAGAGTAGAATGGTGACTCGAACTTCTTTTCAACAAGCTTTGAAACTCCCAGTTCAACAGTAACGACTCTTCAGACAGGGTAACTTTGTTTTATCCTCACTCTCCGTGTAACAGCGTGGACTTCTGTCTTCATTTCTCATTGGCATAAGCCACATCTGGAATCCACACAAAATCTGGTCCCTCATTCCCAGTTCTCCCATCTCTATGACAATAGCCTTACCCTCTGGCCTTCTCTCTCTCTCCAAACTTACTCTACTTCCCCAAACCTTTAAAACTCAGTCTTTTCCATCACATCCTGATGTTGGGGATTTGAGAGACAGCAGTCAGTCAGTCCAGTTTCCTTCCTCACCTCTGGACCAATTGCAAAATAAAACTAAAGCAGGTGGGAGTGCCTTATCCCTTTTAAAGAATAAAATTGCCTTTTCCAAATTCTTATATTTAAGATCTCTTCTGAATACAGCGGCCAAAGACATTTGAATGATTTTGTCACCACAGCTATACTTTAACAATGGCCAACAGTTAGTCTGTCTTATAAAGCAAGTCACATGAGAGTGATTAGTGATTAACTGAGCGGTTGGACTGGAATCCTCCTTCCAAGCACACTGACCTAAAGCAAGCATAGTGCACATGCTGACCTCTTAGGGGGAAAAAAAAAAGAGGCCTAAACCTAACAGTAGGAAAGAGCCAAAAAGAAAAACAACAATGAAAACAGCTCACTTACTTTTGAACCCAGATTGGCCCTGAAAATATTAACATATTACTGGAGTTGGACATTTACCAAAATCTGTCAGACAAAAGGAGAAATAAATTGAATCCCAAATAGCACTAATCTTTTTCTCTTTTTTCAAAAGGGTGGAGGGCAGAATTGCTGATTGGTACTGAATTTCTGTATCTTTTTTCTCTAAGACACTTTTAGCCAAATGAGAAAGATCTCGACTCCTATGTAGAAAATTCTTTTCAGCCACAGGTATTAATGCACATTTTAGCTGGAGAAAGAAGACATAAACAAAGAAAAATATTACATAAAAAAGAGAGATTTAAACACCTGCTTAAGAAATACAGGAGATATCAGAAGACCTAAAGCTAATGTCAAAAGAACTGTATTCCAAAGAAATGCTGAAAAAGATGGCCTGATAATATTACACTAAAGCATTGGTTTCCAGACCAAAAGATAAGCAAAAGCAAAGAAAGGAGCCCTCACATAAGCCTAACTGAACTGGTAACTGGAGAATACATATAAACTGAACTGGTAACTGGAGAATACGTGGAGAAAGGACAAGCAAAACACCGCATAAACTGACAGTTGCAGAAAGAGGTGGAGGTGATGAGCTGCCTCATTCCCTCAGCCCACAGCCCTGTAGCTAAGGAAGAATCACACTGTGAGAGTGAGTCAGGCAGACAGGAGAGAACAGGAGGCATCTTATCTCTGCTAAGTCAGCTGTGGAGATGGCTGAGAACAGACTTTGGAGACTGGAATGGGAGCTGATGAGACAGGGAGGAAAAATGCATCCCAGCTCCCACTCTGCAGCCACATCAAAGGTTTCAGGGATTAGCGAAAATGCCCAACGCATTGCGCAAGCAATTCTGGATATCCAGAATCTAAACCAGTTGATGAGTTTATTCAGGCCAGTGTTTTGTGGACTTGATACAAAATTCACATGATTTTTTGTCTGGGAAGCAAAACAAAAGAATAGTCTTTATGCAGCACCCTCTTCAACATTTCCCAAGAATGGTAAAGCAATTCTATAACTCTGCTAATTCCTTAACATAAAATCATGATTGTCAAAACCAAATTGTAGTCCCAGAATCCTTTCTTTCTAGGTAAAATCAAGTCTTGGTTATCTAGGCTATTTAAGTAGTATCTAGTCAATGCACTTATTTGCAACCCTAGAGATCGAAGTGTAGGTGCACTGCTCCCTCTACTGGCTTTGCAACTGCAGTTAAGGATGAGTTCAGAACTCAGCCCTTTAGCTAGATTCCTTTCTCCAATGACCAAAAAAACCTTACCTTACTGAAGCCAATTGTTACTCAGATGACTTAATGTGAGTCTTAAGATCATCAGCTTGTTAATTCCTGCAAAATGAATAGATTTCATAAATATGAAATCAGTTTTGCAAACAGACACATCTATAGAGAGAGAATGGGAATTAGTAGTTGTCCGGGGCCCAGAGTCATCAGCGGGAAACAGAAAATGACCACTAATGGGTATAGGATTTCCTTCCAGGTGATGAAAATGTTCTAAATTAGACAGTGAATTTGCTTAAAACCACTGAACTGTAGAATTTAAAGGGTAAATTTTATGGTATATGAATTATATTTCAATAAAGCTACCATTTTTAAAAATCCAGTCTATTCCTGGGAAATTGGGATAGCATAATATTTTAACATTTTTCTTTTTAACCCTCACAATCTATAACAAGATCCCTTTTACATAGAATGCCAAAAAATATATGTATATGTAGATGAGTGCATATTACTTTGCATTGTTCACAAATTGCCCCAAATATTAGCTGAAGTTTCTCCAGTGGTTCCAAACTCCTTGAGTAAAAAGCTCATGTCTTATATTTTGTAAACATCCATCACTATTAGATAGTTCATTGCGATTACATTGAGCTTGGATATAATCACATCCATGGAGGGTAGAAAAGCTCAGTACCTTGATAACCTGTGCTTCATGATAGTTCAGGAGGCAGCGCTGTACAGTGGTTAAAGGGGAGGACTCTGGAGTCAGACTAAGTTTAAATTCAACATCTACGACTTAGTATGAGCCTGGATGAATAACTTAAGCTCTGTGAGCCTTGGTTTCCTCATTTGCAAAGACAGGATTAATAATAGTAACCACCTTCTAGGGCTGTGTGAAGCTTAAATGAGGTAAGATGTGTAAAGCACTTACATGGCCTGTGGTAAGTGCTTATTATCCATTCGCTGAGCACTGATTTTCATTCCCTGCCCTCATAAGATGGAAGTAGAAAACATGTAATCAAATCAGTGCAGTAAAGTGCTCTCATGCCCTGACAGACACCCAAAGAGCACAAAAGGGATTCCCAAGGGATGAGATGCCATGTGTGCATGTGGGATGGGGCAGGGGCATGGGATATCAGGAATGGTTTTCACAAAAGCACCACTAGAAGAGAGCACTTAATTTAATTTTTTATAAAGTACTCATTCCCCGGGTTGAGGGAAATTGGGAAACAGGACATTCCAAATGGAGGAGGTAATATGAGGAAAGCATCATTTGTTCAAGGAGCTCTGATTAGCTCAGCGTGACAGGAAGGCACCCAAGGTGGAAAGCGGTCACGGGAAAGGCTAGCGAGGCCGGAGCCAGATCGCAGGAGGCCTCGTCTTCCCCTTTCCGGAGGCCACACTGAGCCTGCCGGCACACGCGAATCCCCCGCCCCTCTCCAGCAGAGGCCTTTTCTTTGGTTAGTTTTGTTTCCAAAAACCATAGAGCAAAACAGAGGAAAGGGCCGAACCTTTGAGACTGCCCGACTCTTTCGAAAGTGTTCTAGTAATTTCAACGCTAAACGCCAGACATTCATCGGTCAGTCATCGCCGAGCGCTCAGAGGCTGCAGGACAAGCGAGCAGGACCGACGAGCATCCGGGGAAAAGCCTCGGCGCCGGCGTCCCCGCACGCTCCCGGCATGCACTGCTCCTGCCGCCCTGCGAACGGAAGGGCTGGCGCAAGATGGCAGCCCCCGGAGCAGCGCCCTCAGTTACCCGCGACGAGCATCTGGGCACAGGCCCTCATCATAGGTGATTATGGCCACGGGTTAATCTAGCGGTTCCTCCTAATTAATAGCCTGGAGGCTTGGAGAAGCCAGGAGTGACCACAACACTCCGAGCTTTTGGAAAAGCCCAGCTGGCTGCGTGTCAGCCTTCCGTTAGAACAAACCTCGGTGTGTTGTTCAACCGCATCACCCTTTCCTGGAATCCAGCCCTTTGGCTGACACTCTTCTGTGGAGACAGAGTGTCCCTCTTGTGGCTCCAAAATACCACTTAGGCTTTTCTTCTGCCTCAGCATTCTTCAGCTTCTTCCAATCCGTTCTTCTCTTGGAAATACGCGCAGTCCTTCCTCGCTCATTCAGTTTATTTTCTCCACGGTTGGTTTATTTTTTTTTATGTTCCTTCAAAAGACCTGCTATCAGGCCCTTTCTTTCCCTGTTCTTGATTTCTCCGTTTCTCTTTCCTTCTGCCTTCCTCCCTCTTTTCCCCACTCCGTTTTTCTTTCTAATTGACCTCAGACAAAAGGAAATAGATTAGTCATACTATGTTTCATGACACTCCCAGCGGGTTCCATGCATGGCCCTCTTTGATTTGGTTCATGTTTTTTTTCTAACTACTTGTTTTTAATAATGTGATAAGCACCACTGACTCTGACAACTATTGAAACAAAAGGTGCGGGAGGGTCACAACGATATCCTACAGCAAACCCCTGGTAGCCCAAGACCCCGCACCCTGGCTGCCCCCGCTCGGGGTAGTTACAGTGCTGAATCCTGGCCATCGTTCCTTCCTTTCTTTTTATACAGATTAATTGTGTCTATATGTAGTTCTAAAGAATTATTTTTACTCTTTTTTAAGTTTACGGAAAGGTTAGTGCTTTTACTTTGTTTTTAGCTATATTTTTACTTTTTTTTTTTTTACTTTTTATCTTGAAATAAGTTCAAACTTTTAGAAATGTTTCAAGGATAATACATACAAAGAGCTCTCATTTGGCCTCACCATATATATTATGTACTTATTTATAGAGAGTTACTATTTTCCAAATCATTTGAAAATAGGGTGCATATATCTTGCCTCTTTACCCCTTAATACATCAGTGTGTATTTTCTAAGGATAAGAAAATTCTTACATAACCACAAGTGAGGAAATTTAATATTAATACCATATGTATATGCTTACATCTTATCAATAGTCCATTTTTAAGTTTGTTCAATTGTCCCAATAATATCACTTATAGCAATTTTTTCAGGTCCAGAATCTGGTCCAGAATCACATACTGCATTCGGTTGTTGTGTCTCTTTAGTCTTCTTTAATCTGAAATATTTCTTCAGCCTTATTTTTCACCTCATTACCCTAACATTCATGTAATATTTTACAGTCTTCCTCAGTTTAGGTTCTCCCAATGCTTGCTTTTGATTGCATCAAGGTTATACATTTTTGGCAAGAATACCACAGAAGTGATACTATGTGCTGTGTCCTTAGTAAATCACACCCAGAGGCATATTATTAGTGACATTATCTTTGGTCCCTTGGTTACAGTGCTGCCCATTTTCTCCAGACTATATGTTTGCATATATTTTGGGGGGGATTACTATTTTACTTGATATTACATTGCTAAGATTTATCTGTATTGTTGCATCTCACCTCTCTCTACCCTGCCCCCATTTCTCTTTTTCTCTCCCACACCCACCCACACACACAAACACAAATTTTCTTATCTTTTTTTCTTCCCTGTCTCATTTTCCAGCCACATTCTTACTTGAAATCAATTTGGAAGTATGCAACTCCTTGTTCCATTACTACAGACTAAATCCCCAAAGATTTGTATATAACATGCCAAAAATATGTGTTGTTAAAAATACATACCAAAATACAGTACATACCAAAAAAATATAAAAGGGATCCTTCACTGGTCACTCACTCAAACAACAAACCTGTCAACATTTATTAACTGAGTAACTTATTTTCCTAGCACCATGATTGACTAGATGTGAACATATGTAGTATGAAACTACAAAAGGCTTAGAAGCCTGGTGCTTCCCCCAACCAGCAGTGTAGCCATGGACTCCTTTCTCATGATTCAAGACACAGCTCAAATTTTATCTCCTCTGTAAAGCTACCCCTGCCTGCTCCTACCCTAAGCACCTAACTGAATACCTACTGTTTTACAAGCACGGTATTAGATGCTTTCTTCACAGTAGTTCTGGAACGTAGGTGTTACCATCCTCGTTTCTTCAATGAGTAGACAGAGACCCAAATTTTTAAAGGACTTTGATATAGTCACACAGATGTTTCAGGGCAGAGCCAGAATTGGTGCTCAGGCCTGAATTCTAAGTTGATTAGTCCTCTCACTATTCAACAATGAGTCGTAGGAGAGTTAGTGCTTTTTCTTTAAAACTCTGATAACATCTTGCTTATAGCTCAATTTCAGTGGTTATCACCTAAGATTGATTTTGACTATTGGAGTATAAGAATTAAGTAGTACTCATCTTTGAGTCCCCAGAAGTCAGCAAAGTAACTGCAAAGACAGTTCTCATTATTCAGAGATTCCATATTTGAGAATTTGCTAAACTTTGTCACCCCAAAATCAACGTTAGGGGCACTTTTGTGGATGTGAGCATGTGCAGAGGATGAAAATTTTGAGTCACCCAATTCACCCAAGCTGAGGTCCAACAAGGCAATACTCGCCTTCTTGTTTCAGCTCCTATACTATAAAAAAGCATCCTTTCTGTGGCATATTTACTGCCATGTTTTTCACAACCTTGGGCTTTTTTTGGTGATTTCACTGTTTGAAATGACTGCCAAAACCCTTGTACGCTGTTGGTGGAATTGTAAACTGGTGTAGCCACTATGGAAAACAGCATGGAGGTTCCTCAAAAAATAAGTGTAGAACTACCAGGTGGCCCAACAATTCCTGTTCTAGGTATTTATGTGAAAACACTTAATTTGAAAAGATGTATGCACCGTATGTTCACTGCAGCATTTACAATAACCAAGATATGAGAACAACCTAAGTGTCCGACAACAGATGAGTGGCTAAAGCCGCTGTGGAATATACACAATGGATGCCACTTAGCCGTAAAAAGGATGGAATGTTGCCATTTCAGACAACATGGATGGGCCTTTAGAGGATTGTGCTAAGCGCAGTCAGTCAGGCGAAAAAGAACAAAAACCATATCATTTCACTCATATGTGGAACATAAAACAAAAAAGAAACAAAAATAAATTCATAGATACAAACAGCAGATTGGTGGTTATGAGAGGAGATGAGGAGTAGGTGGGAGGGTAAAGTGGCTAAAAGGGGTCATAGTATGGTGAGAGATGAAAACTAGACTTCTGGTGGTGTGTACACTGTAGTATATAGAGATCAAATTATAAAGTTGTACCTGAAAGTTATATAATGTTATTAACCAATGTTATCTCAATTTAAAAAAAAGTTTCGTTAAATAAATAAAATGACTCCCAAGCATTGTTCTGAAGTGCTGACTAGTGTTCCTAAGTGCAAGAAGGCTATGATGTGCCTTTCGGAGAAAATAGGTGCATTAGATAAGTTTCAGCCTGAGTTACAGTGCTGTTGGCCGTGAGTTCAATGTGAATAATTCATTACTACATATTAAGTAAGGTGTCCTTAAACAAAACCGTACCTAAAACAAAGCTGTGTGCTGATTGGTTTACAAAAACACTGTGACCACAGACTGGCAGGAACCAAACCCTGTATTTTCCCCTAGGCGCAGTGTTTCAGTATTGCTAAGGCTGTGTTCCCACTGACTTTGTAGAGCATAACTGTGAATGAGAAGAAGCAACTTAGCCCGTGGTGAAGAAGTGTGTGATGAACAAATGAAGAACAGAAGACATCTGGTTGGGAAAATGACATTAACAAATGAAAAGCTGCTTCGTGAACCCACATGAAGGAAACATATACAAATAGAATTTTATATTGATATAACAAAGAGGTGCCAGATTATTATGTAGTACAGGCAGAAATAGATTGTCTATGATAAGGAAAACATACAAAACGGGGGTAATAAATGTACATTTTTTATTCAGTGGAAAGAAAATGTTCTGTGATAATCTTTCCAAAAGAATGAACACTTATTATGCAAATTCATCATATCTGGCTGCCCTGAATTTAACACTCCATAATTAATAACTTTGCTCTTTGTATCTCATTGAGCACATTAAAAATCCTCATGTCTTATATTTGCAAAAATATAATAGTACCACATTTTTTAACCAAAGGAGTTTTCAAGGGCTCTCACAACTCTTTTCCAAATTTTTTATTATTAAATAACATTATTATGTCTACATTTAAAGAAAAATGCACTGTAATATTTATCTTTGAGCTCTTCCTAAAGCAAAGAAGAAGAATTTGTTTAACCTTCTGACTTTATAAAGCAGTTTCTACACTGTTGCATGATGGGAGAAGGCCTGACCTGCCAGTTCCTTATCCATATGATTGTGGTAAAAGCAGACATAACATTATGGCTCAAACAGAGCAAAGATGAGCATACAAAGTACATGGTTTAAATAATTCCAGAGCTTTGGGACACAGATCTCTTTTTTCAAGACACGAATCTCATGTAACCATAATCATGATTGGTGGTGGGGAATTTTAAAAACAGAAATCTCCCCTAAACCCTCCAGACTTAGTTATACCACAGCTAAATCAGGTGATTCCAACACATGATTCACATCCCACAAAAAATGAAATGTTTACAAAAGCAAGGCTCCCAAAGGACAAAGTAGCCTTTTCTCAAAATCAATCCAAATTTTAAACCAGTCTTTCTATGTTTTGACATAACTACCATGTTTACTGTCCTAAAATAAAAGGTTCATATAAACACACAGTTTTCACATCTAAGTATCAGGATTCTGACCTATATTAAATGCAACTTTGCTTTAGTAGATTAGGTCATGAATAGTCTACTACTATAGTGATGTGTACACACACATAATATTTTATTATGGAAATTTTCTACCATACACAAAAAATGGTAGAAGAAATAGTATAACAAACTCCCATGTACCAATCACCCAGCTTCAAGATTATTAGAGATGTTAGAGATTATGTTTTCAAATACAAAGAAAAGATTATACACCATCCTACCTTGTCCTGCCTACACCTACAGCAAGCAATACCACCACCACCTACACTAAATGCTTTGCAGAATATAAGCTGTTTGACCTGCAAACGTATTTAATTTCAACCTGAAATGACCAGGGCTAATAGCTTCATAAAGCAATTTTCCTAACTCCCTTATATAATGAAATTTATGCTAAAAACTCATGTTTACTATTTAAAAGTCTAATTCTCAGGAAATAAATCTTATTTTACTATTATAAAGCTATACATTTTCCTTTTGTAAAATTAGTAAATGCAATCACATAAATTTGCATATAAATGGATATTTTATGAAATAATTGTTCATTTTCTTTATTGTGATAATGCTATTTAGTTAAGTAGGAATATTACTTTATTTTTATGAGATACATAATGAATTATTTGAGGGAGAAATGCTATAATGTCTGCAATTTGCTATCAAATGGTTCAGCAAAATTGTGTGTGTGTATGTGTGTGTCTCCTAGGTTGGCAAACTGATGTTTCTCTGTCTGTCTTTCCCCAGAATCAATTAAAAAAAACAAAAAAAAAAAAAACAGATGGGCCAGGTTTGGCCTTGGCCATAGTTGGCCAACTCCCAATGTAAACGGATGGATGGATGGATGGATGGATGGATGGATGGATGGATGGATGGATGGATGGAGATAGATATAGATGATAGATGATAGAGTGAGCAAATACAGGAAAGCATTAACAATTGTGGAATCTAAGTAAAGAACATGGAAGTTCATCATATTAGTCTATCAAATTGTCTTTATGTTTGAAGATACTCATAATAAAAATGTTGGGGGATGCCCGGCCGGGCATGGCTCAGCGGTTGAGCGTCGACCTAGGATCCAGGCGATCAGGGTTCGATTCCTGGTCAGGGCACATGCCCAGGTTGCGGGCTCGATCAATGGCTCTCATCATTGATGTTTCTATCTCTCTCTCTCCCTCTCCTTTCCTCTCTCTAAAATCAATAAAGATATATTTTTTTTAAAAAATGTTGGGGGAAATGAAGATCCATAAAAATACAATGAAAATAAATATCTTCCATAATAGAAGCATCTAGAGATTAACACCATTAATATCTTGCTATTTTAGCAAGATGTTACCTAAATAAGTAGCTTTTTTTTTAATAGGAAAGAGGAAGGGAGAAGGAGAGAGAGAGAAAAACATCCAAGAGAGAGAAACATAGATCAGCTGCTTCCTGCACATCGCCCACTGGGGATCCAGCCACTACCCAGGCATGTGCCCTGACCAGGAATCAAACCATCGATCTCCTGTTGCATGGAATGATGCTCAATCCACTGAGCCACATCGGCTAGGCAATAAGTAGCTTTTATTTTTAGTTCCTGGAGTATGTGTTTTTTCCAACTTTAACGAGATCCTACTCCCCATAAAGTTTTATAGCTGCCATTTTCATTTCACATTCATTCAGGAGCATTTTCACATCACCATCATACTAATGGGTGCTTAATATTCTATTGAAAATGTGTTTTAAAATGTCTTAGCTAGCCCTAGCCAGTTTTGCTCAGTGGTTAGAGCATCCATCAGCCAGCAGATTGAAGGATGCTAGGTTTGATTCTGGCCAAGGGGGTGTATTTCCATTGCAGGCTCAACTGGGAGACAACCAATTGACGTGTCTCTCTCACATCGATATTTCTTTCTCTCCCCCCCCTTCCACTCTCTCTGAAAGCAATGGAAAAAATATCCTAGGGTGAAGATTAAATAAATAAAATGTCTTAACTATTTCCCAATTATTGAACATCTGTGTCCAATTTTTCACTCACATAATAAGAATTTAATATGATCTTAATTTACTAATGTATTTCCTCCTTAAGAAAAGGCCCTTGGTGGTCCTGCCGGTGTGGCTCGGTGGTTGATCTTCTACCCATACAAGGAGAGGTTCCCAGTTCAATTTCCAGTCAGGGCACATGCCCTGGTTGTGGGCTCGATCCTCAGGAGGAGGTGTGCAGGAGGCAGCCAACAAATCTCTCTCACATCAATGTTTGTCTCTCTCCCTTCCTCTCTCTCTAAAATCAATAAAAACACTTTTTTTAAATGAAAGAAAAGGCACTTGGTGACAAGTGTAAATAAAGCAATTTTGTTTTGAATATGTGTTTCTTTCATGGGGGAAAAGGAGATGGTAAAAATTGATGGTTAATATTACTGACAAATATTCATATTGTGAAAATCCTTGTAAATTAGTCATATTGAGAGAATAAATTGAGTAATATTAAGAAAACTAAGAAATTTTTTATTTTGGTAAAATGTATGCAACATAAATTTTGCCATTTTAACCATTTTTAAGTGTACGAGTCAATGGCATTAAGTATATTCACAATGTTGTACATCACCACTGTCCATTTCCAGAACTTGCCATCCAAAACAGAAACTCTGTATCCGTTAAATACATTAAACAGTAATTCCCATTACCCCTCCCCCAACCCGTTAACTTCTACTTTCTGTCTCTATGGTTAAACAAAAATATTTGATAATAAATATTGGGCATTATTTTTTTTTTAAATATAGGTTATTGATTTTTTAGAGAGAGGAAGGGAGAAGAGAGAAACATCAATGTGAGAGCCTAGCATCAATTGGCTGCCTCCTGTATGCCCCTTACTGGGGATCAAGCCCACAACCCGGGCATGTGCCCTGACCCAGGAATCAAACCAGCCACCTTTCGGTGCACAGGATGACACCCAACCAACTGAGCCACACCAACCAAGGCTAATGATTATTTTTCTTTTCTTTGTTGACTTGCTGGCCCAAAAGACCAGACCTGATCTGGCCTTGGTACCCATCACCTTCATCTTCTATCTGGATCCCATCCCTCATCCAAGTTACACTGGCTCTTGCCAATCTCTGACTCCTTAGGCACACTTCCTTTTCTGGGAACAGTCTTCCCCACATACACAGGGTCTATACCTTACTTCCTCAGGTATCTGCTCCAATGTCACCTCCTCAGAGAGATCAGCCTACCCTGCCCAACCTATCTAAAGTGAGCATGCCCTGTCACTCTTTATCATAACTACCTACTTTCTCTAACTACTACTCATCACTACCCAACCTAGCATATGTTTATGTGCCTTTATCTGTCTCTCTAGTTAGAAGCAAGCTTCAGGAGGGCAGGGACTTTTTCTGCAATATTCACTGCTGTGACCTTTGTGTTATATGCTTAGTAGCTGTTCAATAGATATCTGTCAAATGATGGAATGAATGAATGCAGGCAGGGGGCCATGAATGAATATTTAAGATTTAGCCTTTATTTGCTAGAAAGATAGAGATCTCACCCAAGACTTCTTACACTTGTGTATTAAGTATACATGTAGTTTTTATTATGCTGCATAATAATTCCCCCTACATATCTATTATGTGTACAAGTTAAGCCACACATTTTATTTTTTCTAGTTTCTAATTTTTATTTTGAAAATTTTTAAGCTATGGGAAAGCTACAAGTGTAGTACAATGACTACGATATACCTTCCACCCAGGTTCACCCATTGCTAACAGTTTAATACATTTGCTTTATCTCCCTTCACCATATATTTATTATTTTTATTATTTGAGAATCTTGATAACATTACTCTTAAATTTATTACTAAGGCATTTGAAAAGCTTTGAAGAGCTGACTTCCTCTGGGTTTCCAATTCTTATATTAAATGTCCTCTGAAACATAACAGATCTTGAGTGGCAGGGAAAAGACCAAAATAAAAGACGATAGATAGATGATAGATGATGATAGATAGATAGATAGATAGATAGATAGATAGATAGATAGATAGATAGATAGATAGATAGTAGATAGATAATAGATAGATGATAGATGATAGATGATAGATGATAGATAGATGATATAGAGCTGTGTAGATAGCTTTATATCTACACAAGAGGTTTTATTGTTGTTGTTAATCTTCACCAGAGAATATTTTTTCCATTGATTTTTATTTTATTTTTTATTTTTTAAATATCTTTATTGATTTCAGAGAGAGGAAGGGAGGAGAGATAGAAACATCCATGATGAGAGAGTCATCATTGATTGGCTGCCTCCTGCAGGCGCCCAACTGGGGATTGAGCCCGCAACCCCAGTATGTGCCCTGACTGGGAATCAAACGACGATCTCCTGGATCCTAGATCGATGTTCAACCATTGAGCCACGCCCGACTGGGCTCCATTGATTTTTAGAGAGAGTAGAAGGGAGGGAGGAGGAGAGACAGAAAGAGAGAAACATCTATGTGAGAGAGACATGTCAATTGGTTGCCTCCCGCATGCGCCCCAAGGGGGGCTGGGAATTGAACCTACAATTCAAGTGCGTGCCCTTGACCAGGCCAAGACCCTTTGGTGCACAGTCTGACACTCCCACCACTGAACAACACTGGCCAGGACAGCAGGAGCTATTTTTAAGGACATGTTCAAATTAAAAGCTTCATCCTGCCAACTAAAAATTACATTATGTATTAGGAGTTAGATTTAATAGATCTCTAATGCTTTACTTACCCCATAATGACACAACATGCCGGGGGGGGGGGGCGGTTCTGCCCCAGAAATAGTTTGTCAAAATGAGCATGTACCATGGTGGAGCGTCATATCGTGCCTGCGCTGTAATTTCACTTTCTCTTTATATAGAATTTGCTCTGACTCCATCCTCATCCCAGCTTTGTGGAAAATTCACCAAAGCTGCTTTACGTGTTTTTCTTTAACTCTACTGCCACCTAGTGTGGAGGAAAAAGAATTCTGTGCTCCATTAAGAAAGAAAAATGAGAGCAACAGAAACATCAATGATGAGAGAGACTTGCCTGTCTCTGAAATAAAGATATCTTTAAAGAGAGAGAGAAAAAGTGAGTGTGTATTGCTTACTTATCTGGATTCGAAGCCTGTTTTACTGCAGAATAAACTTTTGAAAACTATACCTACCATGATCTTCTTGTTTTACTTTGGATGAAGTAAAATTTCTAATAAAAAAGATACTTCCCCTGGAGATTATTATGCTAACCGAAATAAGCCAATCAGAGAAAGGCCAACATCACATGATCTCACTTATATGTGGAACCTAATGAACGGAATATACTGACAAGTAAAATAGAACCAGTGGCATAAAAACATGGAACAGACTGATGAACCTCAGAGGGAAGGTGTAGGGGTGGGGGGAGGGGAGAGAGAAATTAACAAAAGAACTTATATGCATATATGCATAACCCATGGACACAGACAATAGGGTGGTGAAAGCCTAGGGCAGGGTGGGAACAGAGTGGATGGGGGGGCAATGGGGGGAGAAAAGGGGGGACATCTGTAATACTGTCAACAATAATTTTTTTAAAAGATACTCCAAAAATTAAACTGTACTTCACATTATCCTAAAAACAAGCCCGGTGATAAGGTTTGGTTCTCCCAGGGACCCTATCACAAAGGGTTCCTCCACCAGGGGGGTAGGAGGAGGGGGAGTGGGGAGGGAGAAGGGGAGGAAGGAGGGGGAAGGGGGAAGGGGGAAAGGAAAACCAGATTAACAGGAGGAAAACACCATGCAGCAGTAAACACCAGTGGGAGAAACCTAAATGAAGGGTAACTCAAAGCAGCAACTTAGAACTCTAGCTTATATAGCATTCTCAATAAAAAAAAATGAATTTCTAGAAAAATGACAGGACAAAGGAAAGCAGTTTTAGGCTCCCAAGGATTGCAAACTGTGGGAAGGTAAATATATGGGAAGGAGCTAATGAAGTGAGGTTTGTTTGCAGATTCCTCTGGTGCCTCCAGGCTAATAAGAGTCTATTTCCAGTCAAAGTAGAAATTACACTCTGCTTTTAGGAACACACACACACGGGAGCTTTTCCTGCATTTTCTGCTTTTTAATTGTTTTCAGCTCAGAATTTCTCTGTCAAAGCAGCCCATTTTGGAGTGATATATTCTGTTTTCTTTCACAAAAAAAAGGGGCAAAGATAGGATAGAGGACAAGTGTTTCATTGCCCCCAAATTGAATACATTTTGCTTTATACAAAACTCACTTCCCTGATCCTTTGTCACTTTATCCAAGCTGATGAAAATCTCCTGTCACCTACCCATGAACTGGCATGTGAGGAACATTGGAGGAGTATTCCTCTGAAGGCCTTTTTTGCTCTGAAGTTTTGTACTGCTACTACTGTTGCTTCTTTTTCCACTCCTCCCAGAATTCCAGGAACTGAAAAGGTAATAGAAGACTCGAGTGAAAACCAGGATCTAGTGCCGCACAGAATGCTTTGTACAGATAAAAATTTGACAAATTAAAAAAACTAAGGCTTTCTCTCCTGTGCCAGGTGATCCAGGAACTCATCTGACCTGAAGTTTCATGTTTATCTGAATTTAGGGTCTGCCTAGACTGGGACATTCCTATGAGGGTGGAAAAAAACACCCGGAGTGACACAGCCCAGGGACACACCACACCAAAAATGATTTTGCAGGAGCTACCCAGTTTTTTTTTACTTATTGAGGCTGCTTGCAAATTCAGGTTTCTCTGGTTCATCTCCTTTGTGTTCGTATTTATTAAAGTGAAATGATCACATCTTCATTTTTTTCATGCCAGGATTAGGGCTCAAAGCTACATTCAGCTGCCTTCATGTCATGTTGTTTTCCAAGTGTCCAGGTTCATCAGAATTCATCTATTTCTCTCAGAATTATTAGCTCATTCTCCCTACCATTTCCCAAGAAGAGGAAGAAAGAAAACTGTGTCCCCACCCCACATAAAAAGCCATTCCTCTCTCTGGTGCATTTTTCAGCTGATATGTCCTAGATTGTTCTAAAAAGAGCAGCAGCATGAAAAAAGATAAGAACAGATGATTCAGAGACTCCCTGACAACTGCACAGCTCATAATTACAAGCACAGGAGTAGGCAGAACATCTGTATTCTGAGTCACTCCATTTTTCTAGAAGGGAGAAGGTCATTAGCCCTCCTTCTGCATAAGCTTTCGTGGTCTATAAAGCAGGCTCCCAAACTGGTCCACAGTGTGCTGTATTTTGAGACTGCAACTGATCCCCTCCCCACTTTCACACAAACTCAGTGTATTTTGAGGTCATCTTAAATATTGATTGCCTGCAGCCAAGAGTTTTAAAGTCCATATTTTGAATAATGACTATGCAAAAGCAAAGTGGTGGGTGGGTGGGTGGGTGTGTGGGTGGGTGGGTGGTGTGTGTGTGTGTGTGTGTGTGTGTGTGTGTGTGTGCGTGTTGTGGGGAGAAGGAAGTAAATAATCTTAAAAATCCCAAAATGGTTTCTGATCTTGGTTCTCTCATGACTGGAATGATACAAATTTAGAGATATTGGCTTTTGTGAAAAAAGATCCTAGGAAAAAGAAAAAAGGGAAGCAGATTTTTCTAGAAAACTATAAAAAGTTATTCTGAAAGAGAGCTGGATGAGGCTTTTTGATTGAGTAACAAAAAGATGCTGACAAAAGAAAAGTAAGACATTGACGAGTGAAATCAAGAGCTCACAGCAGTTAAGGCAGAGCCAAGGTCACCAATGTGTTTTTAGGAGTTGCTGTTTCTTCTTGTGTAACTCCTATTTCACTGTTTATACAGAGACATGTCAACATATCTGTTGACTTAACAAAACACAGATTTTCATTCCTCACCCTTCCCTCCCCACCAGCCATGGTAAATAGTCTGACATTTAGGCTCACAGGCTTTGGTGTTGAGTCAGAGGTTCAAATCCTGCTATTCACAGCTGTGTGTCTTAGGACAACCTTCCTCTTCTAAGTCCCAGTTTCTGCTCCTAGATGATGGGGATCATAGTCTGCCAATCACTGTCAAAGGGTTGTAAGTAATGATGAAATACTGTAGGTAACCGCCACAGGGCAGCTCCTGGCACACAAAACATGCTCAGTGACTGCTGGTATGGAGTGGGGTGGCAGTGTGTTGCTGTTAATTTATCTAAAGAAAGGCTCACACTTATGAATACCTGATATAGAATAAAACCAAAGCTCTCAGGGTATGGGCACTAAAACCTCAAACTCTAAAGTGACAACATCACGTGAAATACTTGTACAAGATAGCTTTCGGTAAAGAAATGCAACAAAGCCCAGCCAGCATGGCTCAGTGGTTGAGCATCGACCTAGGAGCCAGGAGATCGCAGTTCGATTCCCAGTCAGGGCACATGCCCAGGTTGCGGGCTCAATCCCTAGTAAGGGACATGCAGAAGGGAGCTGATAAATGATGATGCTCTCATCACTGATGTTTCTATCTCTTTCTCTCCCTCTCCCTTCCTCTCTCTGAAATCAATAAAGACATATTTTTTTAAAAAAGAAATGCAACAAAGCCTGAAAGGAGAACTGAGGAAGACAGAAATACCCACTTTGAAAACATAGGCACTCTCGAGTGTTTGTGAAAGGAAGATGGCATAGTAAGGTCAGGACTCCCTGAACTGATCCTACATGGTAATTCCAGAAATGCAAATGGCCTGCCCTGAATCTGATTTTGCACAAGTGTCCTCAGAGGAACTCTTAAAGATGTAATCTACCATTTTGTCTGAGGATGGAAATGGGGAGAGAAGGGAGTGTCTGGAAAGTAATTTTAAGAAGGACCTATGATAGGACTGCAGGAGGAGAAACGTGCCTCAGGAAGTCTGGAAGGCTAATCATTATTCACACTTCTCACCCTCCTCCCCACCAGTCTCTCCCCAAGTGCCATGGGCTAGGGCACTGGACATCATCCAAACTTGACCAGAAATTATTTCATTCCAACATAACATAATGAAATGTATCCTTCTATTATTTTTAGTAGCTGTTAACTAAAATTATTCTTGCATAAGACCTATCTTGGTTGGGAAAAGACCTGGGTCAGACCACTTGGGGGCAGGAAGACCTATGGGGTCATGGATGTTGGCTGGCACATGGCTTCTGCAAAATCACCGTGTGGGATGAGGTACCTGTAACACTCCTGAAGTAGAAGAGGAAGAAGAGTCAGTAGAGAGAAAGATATCAGAAAAGTCAGTGAAATGATGGGTAGCTGTGTAGTGGTGGAGGAGACAACTCCTCAGATTCTCACCAAAACCTCTAAACCATGAAGGCTTAGGAGTGGGTTGTAAGTATGTGTGGGGTTTGTGTCTGAGTTGACAGGTTACCAAACAGAGAATATACATGCAGAATTAGGAGCTAGAGAGCAATGCAACCAAACATACATCTACTAAAGGCTCAAAATATCATAAGTAGACATGGAAAGGTGAAAATAAAACCTAGAGAAGATGTGGAGGTATGAAAGTGGCCTGACAAGCATAGGAAACTGCCTGTGCTCAAGCATGCGTGCAGCCATGCACACCATCACTCATTATTAATATTGGTTTAACTCCTACTATGTGTAAGGCACTGTGCCAGACTGTGGAACACCATGCCCACCATGGTGAGCAAAGCCAGAGTCCTTGCTCTCCCGATGCTTTCACACTAGTGGGAGAGACAGACACTGATCAAGTAAGTGCACAAACATTTGTAAAATTGCAATTGTGAGGAGTGCTACGAAGGGGCAAGTGGTATTATGAGAGAATATGACAGAGATTGGCCCTGACAGGGAGATCAGAGTTTCCCAAATAAGTGATGCCTGATCTTAGCACTGAGAGATGAGAAGACGTTAACTGTGTAAAGAAAGAGAAAATCAGCCCAGGAAGGAGAATATGTGTAAAGGCCCTGGATGGCAGGTTTGAGAACTAGAAGAAGGCAGAGTCTGGCTAAGGCAAAGACAGCCTGGGGAGAATGGGCAACATGAAGTTGGAAAGCCCTGGGGAAGGACCAGGGTCCTCAGGGACTATGGACCCCATGATGGAGTTGGTCTTTATCTTAAGAGCAGTAGGAAGTCATGGAAGGGAGATTGACAGGAACCCCCTAAAAAGCTTGAAAATGGTAAATAAGACCCCTGTTTACACTGTATCCCCACTTTTCTCAGGATCTCCATTGACTATCAACCTGGCTTAGCTTGAGTAACTGAGCATGTCCAAAGTCAGAAGAAAACAAACAACCAACCAACCATCTAATGGACATTGTTACCTTAGTCATTTCATTTATATAATCAGTATTTTTTAATGATTTTCCATCACCATACAAGAAAAAAACACACAATTCTGACTCACTATCAAAACACAAATGCCCAGTGTATAAATTTATAATTCAGTATTTAATCTTCCGTTAACTTAAAAATACTGGATTAGGAGGAATCAAACAGCCTGAGATCTAATTCTGTCTTGACCACCTGCTAACCTGCTAGTCACATGATCTTGGGTAAGTCCCCAAACCTCTCTTAGTCTCAGTTTCCTCACCTGGAAAAAAGGGGTAATAACTTTTGCCCAACAGACCCTACAGAATTAAAGTGAGCACCTTTTGTAAGACAGCAAAACAGCAAATAGAGACTATTATTAACCTTTCCCTAAAGTGCAGAGGAAAATACACAACATATTCCAGTCAGATAATGTTCCTTTTAACTTCACGTCTATCTGTTTTGCAATATTGTTACAACAGAATGCTTTATCTTGAAAGTCATTGCCCTCTAATGCATTATGAAACTACTTCTTGTGTACATAAAACCACCAGGAAGGATATTCTTTGAGAAGAAAGTTTTTGCTTCATATTTTAGTACTTGTAAAAGATTCAGTTTAAGTATTATCACCAAAGTTTTATATCTACTTTTAGAAGGAAAAGGATATATAAAATATGCTCAACTCATAAAAAAAGAAGTTCATGTTAAAACTATACGGTATGCTATTTCTCACCCATCACATTGGCAAAGTGTAAACTCTCGAAGAAACAGTCTGTTGAACAGATTTTGGGAAAACAAACAATTTCATTCACTACTTGTGGGTACAAAATGGTACAATTCCTATGGAGGGGGATTGGGCAATACCTGGCAAAACTACATATGCATTTACCCTTTGGCCTAAAATCCCACTCCTAAGAATTTACCCTGAAAATACACCTCTAACAGTACAAGAAAACACAGGCACAAGGTTTTTCATTGCAGCATTATTTATAATTGCAAATACTGAAAACACCCTAACGGCCCAAACACAAGGGTTTGGTTGAATAAACTATAGTACATTTACTTAATGGAGTACTAAACAGCTGGAAAATTTTTAAAAACAATATGCACAACCCAAGGACACAGGCAATGGTGAGGAGAGGGCCTGGGGAGGAGGATGGGACAGGGTAGAATGGGTCATTGGGGAGAAAAAGAAACATCTGTAATATTTTAAACAAAAACAAACAATAAAAAATTTAAAAAAAGAAAGTTTCTATGAAATGACATACACTGACTTCCATAATACATTAAGTGAAAAAAAAGATACTAAAGATTATATGTAGTATGCTACATTTTGTATATATTTATATAAACACATAAAATATATATTTATTCATTTATTTTTAAAAACACACCCAGAAAAGATAAACATGAAACAAATGAATTTGGCTACCTATGGGGGTGGGGGAAATAGAAGAGATAGAAAGGGGAACTGTTTGAATATGGTGTTTTATATAGTTTTGGATTTTGAACCATGTTAGCATTTTACATATTCAAAAAATAAAATTAAATCAAAAAGATTTGGGATGGTAGAAACACCTACAATTGCAAAGAAAAAAGAATTAACAAAATAAAATAAAACCCTTTTAAACATAAAGTATTCTGATTATACACTTTCAGTGGGATATATTCTAAGGACAAAAAATATCTTGAACTTTACTTGGTATGCCTGTTTTGGGTAATGATGTGGGGAGGCAGTTCCAAAACCGCTGTGTGTATATTGCAGGACTGAGCAGAGGAGAAACTATACTGATGTTCTGAGGAAGCAGGGAGTTCACTACGGGAGAGCAAAGACACAAATATGGAATGGTGGAAGGGGAGGAGGAATCCCATCCTACTGAACTGGGTGGGAATCAATTAGAGCTAGCATTAGGAACTGACGGCTTTTAAAACATGTTTCCTAGTTATGCCCATTGAGAGGACCTAAAAGCAATTTCAGCTGAGAGCAATGAGTACTCATGGTACCCAGGTCTTGCTTTCCAAACAGTATTTCCCAAACCCTTTAGGAAAATGCCTAATTTCAAGGTGAACCTGGAACATCTTGAGCCAGAAACTAGGGAAGTGTTCAAAATTGAGGATGATATGTCAGAGATATAAAAACCAGTTTAAGAGGCTGCCACTTGCCAAATATGGGACAATTTGGCCATCAAAATAGATAATGACAAGAACGGATTATAACACACTTAATAAAATAGAATCTATGAGTCCACCACGTGGATATTAAAATTTTAAAGAAATTGGGAGAAGGAAAAGCACTCCTTTATATAATAATGCCAACTAATAGCCCTAGCCGGTTTGGCTAGTGGTTAGAGCGTCAGCCTGTGGAGTGAAGGGTCCCAGTTTGATTCTGGCTCGGGGCACATACCTTGGTTGCAGGCTCGATCCCCAGCCTGGTTTGGGCACTTGCGGGAGGCAGCCAACTGATGGGTCTCTTTCACATCGATGTTTCTCTCTCTTTCTCTCTCTCTTTCCCCCTCCCCCTCCGCTCTCTCTAAAAAGCAAAGGGAAAAAAATCCTTAGAGGAGGGGCAAACAAGATGGCTGAGTAGGTAGCAGCTGTACCCGCCGCCTCCTGCAACCACATCAAAATTACAACTAAAATACAGAACCACCATCACTCAGCCTCCTGAGATCTGGCTACACAGAAGCCCCACAAGCAGGGAACTGAAGCAGCACCAACACTGGGAGGAGGGGTGGAGACACGGGCCGATCGGGGCTGAACCCTGGAGACGAGGCCACAGGCCCACACCCGGCGCTGTGGGTTAAACCCAGGAGGGACATCTCAGGGGCAGAGGTTTCCTGGAGGAGGGGTCCCAGCCCCACATCAGGCCCCCAGCCCAGGGCTCCAGGGCCGGGAAGAAAAATCCCCATAACTCCGAGCTGTGAAAACCAGCGGGGACTGTCACTGAGGGTCATGGAGGCTGCGGGGGCCTCAGGCAGCTCCTCTTAAAGGGCTTGCACATGGACTCACCCAGACGCACTCCCTCTAAGCCCCAGCGCCCGGCAGCAGCTTGAAAGGAACCTGGGAAACTTGGGGAGGAACTAACCGGCCTGGAATAGGGGCGAGAGGTGGAGGGGAAGCTTTTTCCCAGACAGAAGAGCTGGCAGAGGCCATTGCTCCTTTGGCGAGTCCTCCCCGCACACAGCCGGCGGGCAGGTGCCATATCTAAACCTCCAGCACCTGACTCACATCTTTGGCCCCGCCCCGTGATTCCCGGAGGCCCCGCCCCTCCCCACCTGCAGGCTCATCCAGGCCATTTCCAGGGGCTTTTCTGTGCAAATGGTCTCTCAAATCTTATGCTTAGGACTTTATTAAAATCTCTCAAATAAGCAGCATCGGGCTCCATATGGCTTGATAAGTGGCCCCAGGCCTGGCACTAGCGGCAGCCTGCACTGGCTCATAGCTTGGCCTCTCCTGGACAATGCCAAGCCCAGCACAAATAGCCAACTACAGTTTGCTGAGTAGCTCATGCTGGGTAGCCCTGGGCAAGGCACTGGCAGAGGCTGACTTTGCACCTCCAGGGAGGCCCCAGACAGTGCACCTGATGGTCAGACTCGACCACGCTGGATTACAACCCTACCACATCCACAAGTGACACACTCAAGGGGCACACTGGGTGAACACCAAAGCTCCACTAAAGTAGATCCTGCTCCATAGGGGTGTCTCCAGCACAGCAGCTCTTTGGCTGTAGTTGCAGCTGGTCCTCACAGCTGATTGGCCTGGGGTCAATTCCTCCCAGTGACACCAACAGCAACCGAGGCTCAACTACAACAGGACAGTGCACACAGCCCACACAGGGGAGCACCTAGAAGGCCCAGCTCAGGTGACTGGGGAGGCTGAGCCACTGGACCCTTCAGAACACCTACTACACAAAGCCACTCTACAAATTCCAGGAGACACAGCAGCTCTACCTAATACATAGAAACAAACACCAGGAAGCAGCCAAAATGCAGAGGCAAAGAAACATGTCACAATAGAACAGAAGAAATCTCTAGAAAAGGAACAAAATGAAATAGATCCAAGCAAGCTACTAGATACAGAGTTCAGAATTACAGTTACAAGGATGCTCAAGCATATTAGTAACAGTATTATGAAAACAACTGAGAAAATTGATGACATAATAAAGTACCAATTAGAAATGAAGGCTACATGAACTGAAATGAAGAACAATTTACAGGGAATCAACAGTAGAGTAGAGGACGCTGAGAATAAAATCAGCAATTTGGAACATGAGGAAACAAAAAACACTCAACCAGAAGAGCAAAAAGAAGAAAGAATCCAGAAATATGAAGATAGTATAAGGAGCCTCTGGGACAACTTCGAGAGGCCCACTATTTGTATTATTGGGGTGCCAGGAGGAGAAGAAAGAGAGTAAGAAATTGAAAACCTACTGGAAAAAATAATTACAGAAAACTTCCCCTACGTGGGGAAAGAAATAGACTTACAAGTCCAGGAAGCACAGAGGGTCCCAAACAAGAGGTACCCAAAGAGGCTCACAGCAAGACACATCATCATTAAAATGCCAAAGGTTAAAGACAAAGAATCTTAAAAGCCGCAAGAGAAAAACAATTAGTTACCTACAAGGGAGCAAGGGAGCACCCATACTACTGTTAGCTTTCTCAACAGAAACTTTGCAGGCCAGAAGGGAGTGGCAAGAAATATTCAAAGTGACAAAAAACATGTAACTACAACCAAGATTGCTCTACCCAGCAAAGCTATCATTTAGAACTGAAGGTCAGATAAAGAGCTTCACAGATAAAAAAAAGCTAAAGGAGTTCATCACCACCAGACCAGCACTGCAGGAAATGTTGAAGGGTCTTCTTTAAGAAGAAGCTAATGAACAAAACAATCTGACAACTAAATAGATCCAGAGACATCGACGCATGCAACAGACTATCATATTTCAGAGGAAAGAGGGAAGGGGGGTGGAGGGTGGGAAGAGATTAACCAAAGAAGTTATATGCATATATGCATAACCCATGGACACAGTCAATAACAGGGTGAAGGCCTGGGGAGGGGGTGGGAGTGAGATGGAGGATGTCCACTGGGGAAAATGGGACACCTGTAATACTTTCAACAATAAAGATAAACTAAAAAAATATATGACAACTAATAAATATAGAAGGGATGACAGAAATGGAAAGTCACCATTTCACAACTACCATAGCAATATTTGATTCCAGGAGTTAATCATTAATGGGTACTTAAGCCACTGGTAGAAAGATGGGGGACAGAATATTCACACAGCACAAAGCATCACATCACCACAAGTTATTCATTAATTACAAAGGGGGGGAAGTGAATCTTTATAATGGAGAAATGTAGTAGATAATACCCTAACCAAACGATCAAACTTATCATCATTAAAAAAACAGTCACATCATATGTCCTCTGTTGTGATACACTGAGAGGTGTGATACAACATCGCTTATGTAGTATTCCTGCCAAAAATGTTTAACCTAAGTCTAACCATGGGGAAGCAATCAAACAACTGCAAAAGAATGGGGCTGTCTGAACGCTTCTAAAATGTCAACATCATAAATGAAAAAAAATTGGCAACATGTGCTACATTAAAGAACACTAAAAAACAAACCAACAAACAAAAAAAACAACATGAAAATGTATGAAATGTAATGTATGAGAAGTTCATCTAAAAACTTTTATCCTACTTAACTTACTTGCTCTTAAGAATTATGTTTAAATTACTTATAAAAACTTCATCATAACAAGTTATTTTTATTACTGACAAATTTTGTAACAGAGATAACGAACTTATTTGACTAGTAAATCCAGGTAGAATAGTTGTTTATCTGTGTTATATTCAGTGTTGATAATTCTACAGACATGTCTATTTTAATTAAACTAACAAACTTAAACTAGCTTTTGTTCACTAAAGACTTTCCTAGATTATGTAAACTTAAAAAAAATGGGTTAGTCTCTCTTTTTGTGAGAGTTTAGAATGCCCAATCCTTATAAACACTTAACCAACCCAATTAAATAGAGCTGTTTTAGCAATATCTTTCAGAGGTAGAAAAATACCACATATTTAATAGACACAGAGGAGGACACATTCTCTATGCATTTTCAGGCATACTTGAGATTCTATGTGTCCTTGAGAAGAATCCAGGTGCCAAGGAAAACAGATGGTGAAGTAGCCAGGAGCCTGCCAGAACTGGAGGAAAGTAATGAAGCATCCATGCTGAAAATCACCTGGGAGTTGCTGCTAGATCTGAAGAGGGATGCATAGTGCCCTCAAGTGCAGGGTGGGTCCAAGTGAGCAACAGTAAACCACTGGAGACTTACTAAGTTGAGAAGACTAACCATGAGTTCATGAATCTCAGACCTCAGCATCAGAGAGTGAGCAACAGGGCAAAGAAGACCACCCAAAGAACCTGTGCATGGGTACCCAGGGACACTTCTTTCCAGTCATGTGACTCCAGGTCATCACATCTCCACATGGCATCCAAGGGAAGTAGAGAAGGAAATCTGAACAATGGGGCATGTATTCAAAAGAGAGCAACACATCAAAGATACAATTTAAATCAGAAAAGACTGAGATATGTTAACTGGCAAGTTAAAATTTCTCCCATAGTTCCCAAAAGGGAGTAGGGCTCCACAGGAAGATTAGGTCAACTTTAGGGGGAAAAGTACATTCATCTAAGCTGAGCTTTAAATTTTTAATTTTAGGACATTTGTTGCCTTTACCATATTTTTCAACACTTTAAGAACTGGGATACTATGTCTGCTCTCACATATCAGGCACTCAACATTTATTGAAAAAAATGAAATAAATTATTATAACTAAATGGCTAACTCTAGAACAGCAAAGTCTAGGTTTTAATTATTAGAGTACACTAGGCTCACTGACTTTCCCAAGATTTTCCTTGAAACCATGCACTGGAAATAAAATTATTTCACATCACAAAATATATCTTAGGTTGTAAATATAAAGTCCTTTAGTAATTTAAGAGATTCTTTAGCAGGCAGAAGCAGGAGATTGTTAGTCCTTTGCAATTCCTCAAGCCACAGAAGTTAGAAAGGTCCAGTCCAAGCCTGACCTGGTGGAAGGGCTTTGAAAGTCTGCATATGGAGAGCTGCCCAAGGGTCCTGAGGGGTTGCTTCCCTCCTGGTACTACACTGTAGTTCTTCTCTGTCCTCTGCCCTCCATGGGGCAGATGAAGGAGCAGCTGTCTCTCCTCTGAATAGGTTGATATCTGACTCAAAGTTCTTTGAAGATCAAACATCAAAATTCTAAACACATATTTTTCAATTTTCCCACTCATACCCTAATTAATAAGAAAGCCAAAATGTGTTCCAAAGTCTAGAGACAAAATTTAATAGACAGAATGAACACTGCTGGCTGCTATCCATTCTCACCATCGTCCTTCCTAAAGGGACCCAGATTTTATTCCATATCCCATCTGCCCTCGTGTAACTCAAGTGCCTCCAAGCAAGTTGACCCCAACCCCTGGCTCCAAGGGTGAGCCTGATGGCCCAAGGCATGGTTCTCAAATGGCAGTGATACTGCCCTCCCAGGGACATTTGGCAATACCTGGGGATATTTTTTTATTGTAACTACTAGTGGGAAGGCATCTACTGGGTAGAGGCCAGGGACACTGCCAAACATCCTAGCATGCACAGCCCCCCACAACAAAGAATTATCCAACCCCCAAATGCCAATAGTTCTGAGGTAGAGCAACTCTGATCTAAGGTTAATGGCAACCAACTTTGCGAAGCCTTTGACCCAGTTAAGAATACTAAGATGTAAAATGAAGTTTGCAACAGTTTCTTAGAAAGTTTGTCCTGGCTTCCAGAGGCTGCCTTCTCTTCTGCTGAACATTATGGTGGACAGATATGAAGTCAGCAACTGCCACTACCACTGTGCCACTACAGATCAGAAGATGCGGCCCACATACATAGGAGGGCAATGGAACCTACACCATCCCTCTAACCTCTCAGTTTTGGGAGCCAATCAATATTCTCATTGTGTAAGCCAGTTTAAATTAGGTTTTATATCAAACTCAGCTGTATGTACCCTAACTGACTCAAAGAAGTATTCTAACTCAATTATCTTAGAAATTTTTTTTAGCCCGGCCAGGCGTGGCTCAGCAGTTGAGCATCGACCTAGGATCCAGGCGATCAGGGTTTGATTCCCGGTCAGGGCACATGCCCGGGTTGCGGGCTGCAGCTGATCAATGACTCTCTCATCATTGATGTTTCTCTCTCTCTCTCCCTCTCCTTCCCTCTCTCTGAAATCAATATATATTTTTTTTTAAAAAAAGAAATTTTTTTTAAAAAGGAAGCAAGCCATTATGAGGATGTTGAAAAGTCTAGGCAGACAGTGAAAGGGGAAAGAGGGTAGAATATTTTCAAGTTTCTGAGTTGATTTTCCATGCCATTATAAAATTAGACATCTGTAAGAATACGAATACATCTTAATGAGAGAGAGAAATCAAATGTTAAAGAACATTGCCGTAGAGCCTGGCTTGTCCTCACGGATGAAAAAGAGGTTCTGTAATAAAACTAACCAAAAGTAACCTCACAGGGTGATCCGATCACAAATTCCTAACTGGGCAAGGTGATGGTGTGTATTACATGCCAGGCCCATAAAAGGTTTATCCTTGCCGTAAGCAAGTCCTATTCATTGTTTTTGTGCATCTAGATTAACACACTTGAAAAGCCTCTTTTTCAGACCCCTGGGAAGCATAACCACCCTCAAGGAAGCACATTTTCTTTTTAACTATCCTGAAATCCAATCATGGAGATTTCCCTGCCTTGCTTTCTTTCACATTCATGTACTAATCTTCTTTACACTCAACTCTGTAATCCCAAATGTATAAAAGAAACTGCAAACTGTCATTCTAGGGAGCATTTTCTCTGTTGAGATCCTGTATCCAGAGGTATCCCGTTTAGCTCAAATAAATGGTTACAAAAGTTCTCCACAAGGTTGGGCGTTCTTGCATTGACATCCTGCATCTTTTATCATTCCACAAATATTTCTAGAATCTACCATGAGCCAGGTAATGTTCTAGGTCCTAGAGGACATACTGATAAAATAGGCAAGTCTCTGCCCTTGTTGAACTTATATTCTTGTGGCGAAATACAGACAAGAAACAAATAACCATGACAAATAGATAAGTGACATAGTGCTACAAAGGGTATATGGTGCTACAAGGGGAAAAAAAAATAGACCAGGTGAGGGGGATTGGGAAGGCAGGGGACAGGGTGGTAGACAGCAATTAAAATAGTAAGAGTTGCTCTCATTGAGAATGTGTGCAAAGGTTTGAAGGAGATGAAGGTATGACCAATACAGATACCAAAAGGAGGGAAAGAAAGCATTCTACGTAGAGGGAATAGCCAGTACAGTGCCCTGAGGCCAGAGATTCCCTGCCGTGATGAAGGAATTGCAAGAAGGCTAGTGTAGCTTGGGTGGAGTGAGTCAGAAGACTAAGGAGTGAGATCAGAAATAAAAGGAGGGGCTTTGTAGCCAATGCAAGGCCTTTGGCTTTTACTCCCAAAGGAATGAGCCACTGAGGGATTCTGAGGGGAAAATAGTAATCCAGCTCAGAATTTGAGTTTCCTGGCTATAGTGTTGAGAATAAAGGACTAAAGTATAGCTGATGATTACGCAATGTCTCGAGGCCAGGGCGGTGACTAGCAAACCGTTGGGAGCTGCGGAAGCGGTGAGGAGTCATGGGACCCTGGGTGTAAAGGGGGAGCCAATATAATTCACTAATAAAGTGGGTAGAAAGGACTAAGGTAAAACATTTTTTAAAATGGCTGACAAAGCAATGAACAAAACTCCTGCACTTCTGCCTTCATGGCCGTACAGGAAAAACAGCACTGCCAAAGTATTTGCTAAAGGTTAACTTGTCAAGAGGTGCCAAATGTTAAGCTTCTGGTTCAAGAGAAATGACGCATTGTAACACATGGAGCAAACACCCCAAATTGTTGTAAATATGTCCAGACCGAGAAGCAATCACCACAAAGATTCTGAGAAACTTAGTATTCCTTCCAGTAACATTAAAAAATAAACCAAAAGAAACAAATATCAAACCAAATTTTTCAACTGAATTTTAAGGGTCCCAACGACCAATTTAAATTGCTGTTGCAGCATAATATAGACAGAAAGAGGTTTATTAACTGTCAATATCATTTGAATAGTATTGCATCTTTTTTCAGAGCCATATTTATCCTCAAGATGAGTCCTGTTAAGGAACAAAATTCAGCTGGGTAAATCTGAAGCACTAATTGGCTTATTAAGTGATTCATGAGTCAGGTAGCATCCCATTAGCAACTTGAAGGGCACTGCAAGGAGTCTTAAAAAATTGGAGGTTGTTTTAGGCAGAAAGAGGGTGGGACAAGAAAAGTAAAAGGATGGATTATTTCAGGCAAGGTCAGCTTCCCTTAGGGAAAGGCAGAAGGGGTCTTACTGGGCAGATTACCTCACTAATGCAAATCAGGAATTTCCAAAATGATTGGATTAAAATTCCACTCCTGGGAGAGGCTGAAACTGTAATTAGGTTACGTATTAAGTCTTGGTGGGGCTTACCACAAGTGACTGCATTTTGAGTCTGTTGTTTCTTTCTTAAAATCTTAAAATCAAGTTTAGAATAAGTTAGGTTTTCAGAAACACACTGAAGAAAGAGCAAGTAAAAAACATTTTATACCCTTAAAAAGATGGATCTTCTACTACTGCTCCTCTAGAACTTTTCCTAAACCAGTTCTTATGTTCAAGAATTACTCCACTGGGTGTGCCAACGCTACTGTCCCACAATAAATATAATCATGTATCACCACGCTCTCTTTGGACTCTATTAAAAGCCACTGTCTGCCTGTCAGATTATTGACTTGGTTCTCATGTATTTTCAGAACCAAAGCATCTAGATATAGCATTACACAAAAGTTGTACCAACATGTTCTAAAACACCTCTAAAGTACAGATTGTTAAAACAGACTTCACCTCATTGGGTTTGGATTCCAGCAGTGCCATTTGCTTTACCATAAATGCTATTTCCCCACCCTTAAAACGGGGACTATTTCCTAGTGGAGCTGTTTGGAGGATTAAATGATTTAATAATACCTGTAAATCCCCCAGACCAGTGCCTGGTAGTAGCCAGTGCTTATGTGTTCACAATTACTTTAAGGCCAAGGCATTACAGAGTCCCGTGAATTTAAATGTTTTAAAGCAGAGATATCAAAACTGTCACATTTCCTCAACACTCCGGGGTGTTCGCTGGTTCCAGGTGCGCAATCTTCGTCCAAAAATTCGAGTACCACGCCTCCTGATCATCCTTTTCGATTACACTTACTCTTCAAAACACCATTTTGTTTTGTTTTCGTTTAAGTAAAACTAATACGTACACAATCTAAGAAAAAAGCAAAGCATTTCCCTTGACCATACTGAGAGCCGGGTGAACAGGGGATGCGGAACGCTGGCATTTCTACAGGGTAGGTAACTAAGACCTCCCTGAGATCCTACATCACTCGGAATCACCGGGAAAACAGCAAGAGCGCCATGAGGCCTCAGCCGGCAGCCAGAGCACCGAGGCGCGAGCCGAGCCTCCGCGCCTACCCCGGCCTGCGGCGCCCGGACCGCGGGCTCCGCGTCTCTCTCGGAGAACCAGAGGTTTCCTCCCCACGCTTCCCCGGTGCTCTCACAGCCTAGGAAAGAGACGAGACCAGCCCGGAGACAGGAGGGACCCGGCACGGACGCCCCCAGCCTCTTTGGAAACCCAACCTGCGAGGAATTAGCGCACCGCGGCGGCCCCGGCGCCGGAAGTGGGCGGGGCGCCGCGTGGGCGGGGGGCGGGGCGGCGGGCGGCCCTTCGGGAACGGAGCGCGTTTCCGGCGTGAGCAGCGGCGCTCTTCGGCGGGGGCACCCCCCCGTCACCCAATCGCGCACAATGAGACAGCGCTGAGCGCCGGAAGTGGGGCCGAAGGAAAACACGGAGAGGGAGCCCAGCCGGGACCGAAAGAGGCGGAGGGCCGCTGTGGAGGTGGTGAGTGTTTCAGCGTCTTGTCGCCGCGCCCCTCCCAGACTCGCCTCCGGGGTGGGTCTCCCTGGTCTCCAGATTCGAGGGCGGGCCCCGCCCAGGAGTTACGTTGGCCTCATCCTCCGCCGGCCTCCTGGTCCCAGTGGCGAGGACCGGGAAGCCCCCAGGCCAGCGGGGACTGAGCACTCGGGTTCGAGCCCACATCTTCACTTTATGTCAGACCCTGCGAGGGCCGAAGAAGAAGGGATTTGGGTGGAGGCACTCGGCCTCGGCACCCTGGCCAGCCGGGGGGACCTCGGAACCCATCAAGGAGGTAGGTCACTTCCTGCTTCCTGGTACCCGATGGTTTCGTGGCCGGGAGTCCTGGGGACGCTTCCTCTTTCTCCGCCTCCGGTCCCAAAGGGTGGAAACTGAGGCTGGTCGGGGGTGGGGCGATCAGATGGTGGTCGAAGAGGGAAAATTGCAGTCTGTGACAAAACCAAACTTGTTTGGGGTTGGAGAGGGGACTGGGAAGGGTAGCTGATGATGTTTCTTGGTCGGAAACCCCGCCCCTTTGACTAGAGCGGAGCCTTGGTGGGGCCTCCGTAGCCCAAGTGATCGAAGCCTGTCGTTCTGAATAGTGGTGAGATGAGCCGAGGTCCCGGGCTGCGGAGAAGGGACGGAAAATTGGACTTACGAGATGTGCTACGTTCAGAGAAAGATTCGGTTGCTATGTATAACACTTAAAAGTAATTGTCAACTTTTTTTTTAAAGACTTTCGGGAGTTTTCTCACAGTATAGGCTTGGGATGACGGTTGTTTCAAGAGAATCGCATTTGTCACATAGGTAAAACTTGGGAGAGTAACATTTTTTATACTACAGTTCTCGAGACTATAGGGAGCTTCCCTTAGTCACAGATTTAATCTTCGTGTTAAATAGTAAGTACTAATTATCATGAATATCATGGGACTATGCCTCCTAACTTCATCTAATGTAATACACGGATTATTGGAATGTGATAGAAATTAGGAAAAAGAGTTTCTTATATGCTTAAGGCTTTTGAGCATCTGCGCAATACATGTGTGGTATTTTGTACACTTGGTATGATATCTTCTTAAAGTTTGATTTTTACCCAAAATGCTTTCTTTCAGGTGCAAAGTAAGAAAATTGAAGTCAAGGACCATGGGAGATGCAGCAAAACCTTATTTTGTGAAGCGTGCTAAAGACCGAGGGACTGTAGATGATGAGGATTTCAGAAGGGGTCATCCTCAACAAGATTATTTAATAATGGATGATTATGCTAAAGGCCATAACAGTAAAATGGAAAAAGGTCTTCCCAAGAAAAAAGTAACACTAGGGAACTATGGGAATACCCCTAGAAAAGGACCATATGCTGTTTCCAGCAATCCATATGCATTTAAAAACCCAATTTACAGTCAACCTGCTTGGATAAATGACAACCACAAAGATCAGAGTAAGAGATGGTTATCAGATGAACTTGCGGGCAATTCTGAGAGCTGGAGAGAATTCAAACCAGGACCTAGAATTCCTGTTATAAATCGACCAAGAAAAGACTCCTTTCAAGAAAGTGAGGATGGATATAGGTGGCAAGATGGAAGGGGCTGTAGAACTGTAAGGCGACTATTTCATAAAGACCTGACCAGCCTAGAAACCATGTCAGAAGTGGAAGCAGGAAGCCTCGGTAATGTGTTACAACTTGTCAGTTTACAACCCAGTCAGCAGTGTCTTTTCTTTTCATCCAAATGAGTTTTATTTTTAGCAATGAAGTTCAAATTTTTCATAGTTTCTGCTTATTTAATGTTATTATTTTAAAGATTGCAGCTGTGATATTTGGGCAACTTCAACACTTGTGTATATTGGTTCCTTTAAAAGTTTTCTTTGCCACAAGGCTCATTTTACTTTAGTAAACATATTTCCTGTTGGTGCTTTTTACAGAAGAGGGTGATCATATATATCCTCCAGGAGACTATATCATAATTTCTGAGTAGTGTGTATATAATTTCTAAATTACATATCAGTTTTGTATTTGAATGAGTGTGTCCATAATATAAGCTTTTAAAAAATCTTATTTAGTGTAAAAGCACAATGTAGACTGCATATATCTCCTGCCACAGAGAGATAGGAGGGTAGTCCAAGATTTTTCTTTTTTTCTTCAAAAGTGAGTATGGAAAATAGGTTGAGAGACGTTAAGTTTAGAAAGTCAGAAATACAGATACAAGCTTTGCCTTTTAGTTTCGGTAAAACCAGACCCCTTTTCTGAGTACCCTTAGTGCTTGATAATAATTGCCCCAAAGCGATTATACTTTTTTCTAAAAGGTGAGTAGATTTTGTCCATGTAGCAGTGATATCTATAAACAGGAAAATTGTTTTAGTTAATGGGCAATAATTACTGAAATGAAGTAAAGTAATAAATTTGAAGGAAAAATAAAACAATAGCATTCAGTCTGAAAATGCAAAGTATGCTTAGAAAATTATACTTGGAAAAATGGGCTGTTACATTTGTTGACTTGTAAGCCTTTTTTAACGGCCATATAGAATGGGTTGCGAACTGGCCAGCACTTTTAAAGTTTGTTGTTGTTGTTGTTTTTAATTGAAAGGCATGTAGGCAATGTTGGCACTTTCTAGGTCTTCAGAGGACCTTTCCTTCATGTTCCCTCTCAGTGGTCAGCGTGTGCGTGTGTGCATGGGTATGGGTGTGTATATGTAGATTACCTGTAGGACATTTTTGACCTGAACATTTAGAAGACTTAGGAGAAAATCATGTTTTATCTTTAGGGGGTCTTATGAAAGTATAAAATGGGAGAAAAGGTGTTATTTTACTTTTTTTTTTTAATAGTAAAATCAAAAGAAAATGCTTTGAATCAAATAGCCAAAACAGAGTTAGGTATTAGAAAGGAATCAAATAGTAGGGAGAGATAAAATCATAGTCTTGTAAAGAACTTGAATGGTCAGATGCAGTTCTCTGTCCTGATATATCAGAGATAGAATCACAATTTTGCAAAGCAGGCAGCTATGGCTCAGAGAGGTTAAATTTATCCAGATTTGTTTATGTAGAATGGTAGATGAGGAAACGAAACAAATCATGTACTGTGCTGCTCTGGCTGATAGCGTCACTGGACCTGACATCTGACAAAGGGAAACTGAACATGTATTGATAATTTCTGGGCTTTCAATTTGTGTTTTTCTTTTTAAAAGTTTGTGTGTTTTTAATTATTTATATTTCGCTGTGTCCAAGGAACATGGACATTAGTTACCAATAGTTGGTCTTTTAGAAAAGAAAATTTGATCTTGAGCAGCATTATAAAAAGAAAGATTTATAAGATCAAATTTGCGACCAGAAAGATATTAAAAGGGACTGTTTAAACACCAAAAACCTCTGATATGTATTTTTGTTTAGTCTTAAAAGAAGTTGATTTTAAGTGGTTTTGAATAGGAAATCCATCTTTACTGTCTTTTTATTGAAAGCACTCCAAAAGCTCCCATGCTTTCTCTATATGAAATATAGGTGTGTGCTTTCACAGATGCTTCAGTCTCTATCCCTTGAAAATCTTCAAACAGGAAATATTCAGCTTTGGTATAACATTGCTTACGGTAGAGAGAAATTTAGTTTAAAGTATAAACTTCGCACTGCACTCAGATTCCTAAAAAGGATCTCATTAAAGGAACTGAAATTTTCCTGCAATCAAAAGTGTCCTAATAAGGAAGGGTCTTATTAAATGGTGTGAGAAGATGTAATGAAATTATCTCGAGTTGCTTTGTTTTTAATACTGTTCTTCAGTTCTCCATCACCACTTGCACTTCATCTCTCAAATATCCTAGATTGCCAATTTAGCGTATTTAGGGCAGTGCTGTTAATGACCTTAGCTGGAAAACATCCACTCAAATACTCATGTCCATTGTGAATGGAACATGGTCCATATGCAAATAAAATACGGGAAACTTAGAATATTTTATATAGAGAATTCATATTACAAAAACACCTGGGATAAGCCAGGTAGGTAGTCTACCTTAAGTAATTATGGGAATTTTTTAGCAATACCCAGCTTTGCCTTCCAAGATTCCCAGCAGGGAGATTTTATTTGATCATTTTTACCATACAGGCCTTTGAGACTCAGTTCAGAAGGTTATATTGCCTTATCAGTTCTGGTCTGTTCTAGATATGAAATGGTGTGCTGCAAGAAGGGATTTTAATTCTTTTTAGTTTTTATACTGTTACAAGGCTGAACTTAAGAATTTCATCTGTGCTTTAATCTTTGTTTCAAACCCCCTTACTTTGAATTAGTACTGTTTCCCTGGACAAGTTACTTATCTTCTTGGACCACCATTTTCCTCATCTGTAAAATGGGGATAATTTCAGCGTCCATGACAGGATCACTGTAGGGAGTAAATGAAGCAGTGCACACAAACTGCCTGCATTGCACTGTTGAATAATTAAATACTCTATAATAGTAGCTGCTGTAATTGTCATCATCAGACAAAATTTCTAAAGCCACCTACTTCCCTAAAAAGAATAAGGAATTAATTGTGTTCTTTGAAGGGAAATTGAAGTCATTCTTTCTAGAAAATGATAGCAAATTTGGTTATATTTTGAAGCCTTTGTGATCAGGAGAGAGAGGAGGGGTTAAAAAATAAATCTGGTCCCATATCAGTGTTTTGTGAACTAATATGGACTTTCCTAGTGGGTATTGCTCATGTTGGTGTAAATCTCTAATGAGGGTTTGCTTAAGTAAGAAAGTTCCGTCCTGAATACTGAAACCAGATGCAGTTATTTAGAGTGGAGTTTGTAATGATAAGCAGATTAGATGAAAATAGACGCACCTCTAAAGTAATAAAGGAGTGATTATCTCCATAGTTTAGGCAGACCAAGAGCACTGTCCTCACAAGGTATGGATAGTTTCATTGGGTGTAGGGGGAGTATTTAAAAGCAAGTATTAAGGTTGGCTGATTTTCTCTTCTAGTGACTACTTACGTTTTACTATTTTGTTTGGTCCATTTTGATTGCTTTTTAAAAAAACAAACTGTATTTGTCCTAATATTTCTTCAATTCTATTTAATTCTCACTGTAGTATAGAAGCTGTTTGCAGAATTTCATTATATTCATCTTATGGTAGTTTAAGCACAATGCTTGCTAATTTTTCTTTAGAGCTGTTGGTAATAGCTGTTTTAAAGTAAAGGTCCTATACTTCCCTTTTCTGACAGAATTTTTTTTCAATCAACTGATTAATTGTAGCTGCTGTACAAGTAATAAGTTCCACTGGAAACTTGACAGGAATTGCCTCATGCAGAGCATTGCAGTAGGTTTCTATTTTCAGACTAGTTATTGGTAAGCCATTTAGAAACTATTCAGTCCATTTATCACAATTTTAATTGGAGAAATTAACTTTAATCACATGTGTTAGTAATAGCTTCATTTTCAGAACTTGATAGAAGTTATCAAAGCTATTTAAGACAATCTTTAGTAAAGCAATCCCACAATCATCTTCAGTTTCACAGGTTGAAAAGTTACAAGTTTTTTTAAAAAACAACAGATTCATTTATTGTAAGGATTCTAGAACCATCAGCACAGTCTATAAACAAATTAATTAGTCTGTACCTGCAGAAAACTTTTAGTTCAACTGCTAATTGTTTCTTTCCTTTGAAATGGGCTCAGTGTGCATGCCATCAAAGAAGCTAAAATGAAAGTAAAAATAAAATGGGAAATAGTTGTCCTTAGTAAATAAAATTTTGACTTAAACTTCTTTATATTAATGGGGGTGGGAGGATTATGTGAAGACTAAATTTACAACTAGATGATGGGGTTTCGCTCCAGATAAGAATGTAGTTGATTTCTGAGTTCTTTGGAGATATATTTATTGTTCATCTTCGCTCTGTTGATATTGTTCACTTATAAAAATGAAAGCAAATGTGGATAGTTTTCATAATAATAATAGGTATACTTACAAGTATGCTAAAATATAGTAGATATATGTACATTATAGATTATGATATATTAGAATTACAGGTATACTTACCTTCAGAGGATAATTTTTACTGTTGCTTGAGTGTATGCTCAACAGTATACCAGGAAGAGATGATAAAATCAAATTGTATGGTTGAAGTAGAATTCCTTTTAAGTTTCCCCCCCCCAAAAATGATTTCTATGGGTTGATGTATGTAGATGAGGTGCTTAATGAGTATTTAGGCATTCTATCCATGGGAGAGTGCTATCCCTTTCCTTTTGCTCTGTGTTCAGGTGTCATTCAGATATTACATGATTTCATTAATAAATATATAAATTCTGCTTTTTAGTCAATGCTATTATTTAATATTGCCAATAATATTTTTCCCCTAACTTAAGAAGACATGAAGCAGAAGTCCAGACCTAGGAAGCCGCGGAGGACGAGAAATGAGGAAAGTGAACTGGACGGAGACTTGGAAGGCCCTGTGATTGACGAGTCTGTGCTTTCACCGAAGGAGCTCCTGGGTTTACAGCAGGCTGAGGAGCGATTGAAAAGGGACTGCATTGACAGGCTGAAAAGGGTAACATCTTTTATTTGTTAGTTAAAATCCTTGCTTTGTTTAAACTATGTTAGCAGTTGGGGATATGTGCTTTGATGAATTAGATATCCTACTTTGGTTATTAGTATTGAAGCACTACAAGCTACAAGTGCTAGTCAGTTTGATTTGATGAATTACTGAAATAGAAATAACTGTTAGGATAGTGATGAAGAGTGACTAACATATTAACAGTTTTAAAAGTGGAGGGGAAATCATCTTCTGGCTAATTTTTGTTGACCTATAGTTTTGAGGATATATATCTATAAATCTCTTCAAATTATAGCGACCAAGAAACTACCCTACTGCAAAGTACAACTGCAAACTTTGTGATGTTTTCATTGAATCCATTGCATTTGCCCATAAACATATCAAAGAGAAGAGGCACAAGAAAAACATTAAGGTAAGTTTAATGTAACCAAAACAAATGTTTACCTGTCCGTTGACTTCTTTGTGACTTTCCTCTCCTTAATAACTTTACTGCTTATGTTATTAAATTCATTTTACCAAAAATACTTTATGCTGGTCAGATATGTTTTGCTGGGTAGCCTTGTAAATTTCCTTAAGGACAGTATGAAGATGAAGTCGTTGATAGGACTTAAGTATATGTTGTTATGCAGATAATAATAAAAAGAATTTGTCATTGCTGTTTTTATGTTGTTTTTTGGCACTTTTCCTATTCCTGCCTTCCCTCTATTATCATTTTATGTGCTTGAAGAAATGTGTTGTATTTGATAACGTGAAGACTAACAGCTAAAGTGAAAGGGGAGACTAAGAAAAATATTTCAGAATATTCTACATTGTGTTCTCAAAAAATGGTAGAAGGTTGAAAACGTGTGACTCATTATTAATCTCAACATTGATTTTAAAAGGAGAAGCAGGAGGAAGAGTTGCTCACTACGTTACCCCCGCCTACACCCTCCCAGATAAATGCAATTGGTATTGCCATTGACAAAGTGGTACAGGAATTTGGCTTACACAATGAGAACTTGGAACAGAGACTAGAAATTAAACGTATCATGGAAAATGTGTTCCGACACAAGTTACCAGGTATTTTCTAGATTTGTTTTTCTATTTAGCTACCTAAAAGTACTTCAGTCATTTTTCCTAGTAGTAATAATTTTCACCTAATAGTTGATTTGCCATATCCTGAAACTCTTAATTTTTTGCAGGTTTTTGTTTTTCCTGGCTTCTCCCACAGTAGCAAAGACTTTTACATGCATTGTCGTTAAATCTGTCTTCATTACGAATTTCATTATGTGCATGTACTTAAATGAAATGCCCTGTGTTATTGGGGCATTATGGGACTCTTGTGTATATATTTGTTTACCTTTCTACATACTTAAATTGACATCATATTTTGAGTTAAAATAAAGAGAAGTATCCTGGAGTCATTTTCAGGTATCAGTGTCCAAAAGAGGTTCTATTTAACCACACTTAAAAGATTTACAATATCTAAAATGAGCTTTGCAAACTAATTTGTAATAGATTTTATGTACTGTTGAATTCATTTTTCATGTTATGTCTGTGGAGCCATGGAAAACCATATTTATGGAAGTTCCACAAGTGATTCTAAACCACAGCTAGGGTTGAAATCACTGTTTAAATTATTACCATATTACCCATAGAACCATTTGTTCCACTGAAAGATCATTACATATAGTATATCATTCATATTCATATATGCTTTCATAAAAATAAAGGGGTGAGAATCTGCTCATTTCATCATATGGGTATTTCATCCTTTATGTTGTAATTTTTTCCATAGACTTTCATTGTAAAATTGAATGGGAAACTGTTATTCAGTACACTGTATTTCATTGTATTTTTTCATGGGAAACCCGTAAAGCCCAAAGAAATCACTTAACCTGGGGGGGAAAAAAAAAAAACCTACAGAGTTCCCTGATGAGAAAGGATACATTTTTGGCACAATAGTGGTAAAATATTGAGGGGAAAATGCCATAAATTAATACAGGCAGTACATGTATATGCACACATTTTTCTCTGAAAAGTGAATCAATCACATGTTGCCTAGCATTTTAAATTATGTCAGTCAGTTATATAATTATTTTTCAAAAGTTTTCCTGAAGGGATTATATTATGTTAAATGTTTTTTTGTTTATAATATAATGAGTATTCATATTAAAATAACTTTATGCTGAAGGTCATTGCTATGATTATTGGTTTACAGAAACACAATCTTTATAATAAATTACACCTATGTGGCCTTTCTAAACAAAAGTTAGGCATTTCTTTTTGACTTTCACATTTCAACATTTAAAACATGAGCCCTGGCCAGCTTGGCTCAGTGGTTAGAGCATCAGCCTCCAAACTGAAGGGTCTCGGGTTCGATTTTCAGTCAAGGACACATAACCTGATTGCTATTTGATTTCCAGGCCCTGGTCAGGGCATGTGTGGGAGGCACCAATCACTGTCTCTCCCTGCCCCCCCCCCCAAAGTCAATGGAAAAAATATCCTTGGGTGAGGATTTTTTTTAAAATGATAGCAAGTAGTATTTTTTTGCACGTGAAATGTGAAATAATAATTTTTTTTCCCCATTGCTTTTTTCAGAGAGAATAGGAGAAGGAGAGAGAGAAACATGGATGTGAGAGACACATCAATTGGTTTCCTCCTGCACAGGCCCCAGCTGGGGCTGGGATCAAGCCTGCAACCGATGTACATGTCCTTGGCCTGAATCGAACTCAGGATCCTTCAGTCCGTGGGCTGACGCTCTAACTACTGAACCAAACTGGCCACTGCTGATTTAGGAATTTTTAAAACATGTTTTACAACTGAAAAGAGTAGCCCTTAAGTTAAATCACAGTCAATGCAGCCTTCCCTGTTAAATGAATAGAATAGGGTAGGGTAGGGTAGGGTAGGGTAGGGTAGGGTAGGGTAGGGTAGGGTAGAATAGAATAGAATAGAATAGAATAGAATAGAATAGAATAGAATAGAATAGAATAGAATAATAATTAAAATATAAAAATGGAAAGCAAGAAGTCATCCTTGCTATCTTCTATGCCAGACTTAAATAGTGTTTTGCTTTTGTGTTTAATTTTAATTGATGGTTCTATTTCTGAAATAGCGGTGTTTTGTTTTAACTTTCAAGAAATTTTACTTTATGACTTTGACTTATTTAATTTTTTTTTAGATTGTTCTCTAAGATTATATGGGTCATCCTGTAGCCAATTGGGTTTCAAAAATTCGGATGTAAATATTGACATTCAATTTCCAGCCATTGTAAGTACAAAATGAAATATTGGAATTTTCATAGAGTGGTATGGCAATTCTTTTTTTCAGAATGAACTATAGTTCACATATGAATATAATTTAGAGATATGCAGATACTTTATGTGTAATGGTGGCTGCTCTTTTTCCTAAAATTTCTATTTCTATGTTCTTTTGCCTGTCTTCAGTTTTAGGACATTATTTTTAATACTCTACAGCTTTTCATACTTACTTTACTCTTTAGATCTTTCATACTTCAAACACTGGTATTCTCACCATATGAATCCTGTGGGGTTATTTAGGTTCTGCAAACTTGAAAAGATTAAATTACCTTGGTAAAGTCAACTTTCCAGTGCAGGAAAGAATTTTAGATTTTAAGCAGTGTAGATATATAACTTTTATGATCTGAAAGCTTAATTTGCTTCTGCGTTTCCTCTTTTATACATCTACTTTATTAAAATAATTATGTTTTTGAAGAACCACACCTGACCTAGCTTTCTGGTTTAAACATGATTCAAAAGCTTTTGATGAGTTAGAATTTTAAAACTGGAAGGCACTTTAGTGGATTATCCATTTATCCACTGGTGGTTTCCATAGCTCAGATACAGGTGGTTCCTGCCCATTTACCTGGGTTGCTAGTTAAAATATAGATTCCTGGGTTCCATCCCCAGATGTTCTATTTCACAGCCTCATTCTGACTGCTATAGCCTTATGGTCAGCTGACCAAAAGATTTTACTATTCTTTTAACCTTAAATTATGATTAGTAGTTTACCAGCACAGCAGTTGTTTTAATCTCATTCATTCATTCATTTAGCAAATATTCATTGAGTCTGTGTTGTGTCCCAGGCACTATACTAGATCTAGAGGATAGAACAGATATGATTCCTCCCTTGTGGAACATATATCTAGTGAAGGAGATAGGTAATTACATATATGCAATAACTATTGTGAGAGCTATGCAGGGAAACAAGGTTCTGTGCCAAAAAACAAGGGACATGCACATACAGCAGTCATGAAGGCCCTTTAAAGAGGTAACATTTACGTTGAGCCCCAAAAGATAAAAAGGGGTGAGAGGGGGGTGAAAGGGGTTGAAGTGTTTCAGGCAGAGGGAACAGCATTCACAGACACCTGACTCAATAAGGAGCTTGGCCTATTCAAGGAGCTAAAGGGAGGATTGTTTAGATGTGGTGAAGGGACCAAGAGAAAGAAGAGCATATGATAAGATGGAGCAGTAGGCCGGGGCCCAAGAGACGGGATCAGTAGGCCGGGGCCCAAGAGACGGGATCTGTAGGCCATGGTAAAGAATTTCATTTGACCTAAGGGCAGTAAAAAGCCACTGGGAGTTTTAAGGTGAGGCATGACTAGATGGGATTCATGGTTTAAAATAGTTCTGGTTCCTCTGTGAGCATCGATTGAAGAAAGGCAAGACTGAAGTGGAGATGGGGTAAATGATCTGTTGAAATAGTCTCGTAGAGTGAGAGGTAATATTGTTTGACAACTTCTAGCCACAACTTTTGAGATTTGCTGAGAGGCTAAGTAACTCAGGAATTAGTTAATTAGGAGTTAACTGTAGTAGCTCTCTCTTGCCCACACTCATCTTCATTTGGTGCTCATTTCTCTGTCCCTGACCAACGTGTGCACACAGCATACTGATTTAAATATCTTTACTCTGGTCGTAATGTTCTTTCTAATTTGGATAATTTCAGATGACTGTGTGTTATCTCAGTGAAGCAAAAGTACTTACAGATTATTCGATGTATTCACTGATTTATTTTCTAGATGTCTCAGCCAGATGTTCTCCTACTTGTTCAGGAATGTTTAAAGAACAGCGGTAAGGCCAAATTCTTTCTACATTTTGCTCTTAAATGTGTCTTTTGTCTATAATTTGAATATATCATTTCTGAAACATTGAAAATAGGAAGTCATTGTTTTAAAATTATACTGGTAATATCCAAACAAAAACCAAGGCAAATGCCTATAACAAACTAGAGTCCTATTAGTTGTTCTACTATGCAGAATAACCATTTTGTAAGTAAAGCTTTTAGCTTGATAATGTCATAATTTGTAAGGATTAAATGAGCCCTAGACCAAGATTAAAAAGACAAAATATGTAAAATTTACTCTTGAGGGTAAAACTAAAGGGTAATCTGCTTTACTGAGTGGTTTAAATTAATACTTTCTAACGGCAAATAGGTGTGACCCAACCCTGAATAATGAACCAACAGTAGTAGTTCCTAGATAGATTCGTCAGTTGTCTAGGTAATGTCCAGCTTGGGACTTTATGGCTTTTTATGCTTTCCATAAGTCTCATCCAACTGTTTTATCTCTTGAATTAGTCTTTCCTATCTTTCTTGTTGAATTAAACATGTAAACATATTTTTTTACTTTAGTCAATGTTTTTTGACCCTAAATATTTTAGTAGCTTTTGTAACAATTCTGTTTGAATAGCCTATCCATATTACTAACTGCGTTATTCATATACTATTTAAACATTCTAATTCAATAATATAGTCATTTTCAGTCAGTTTTACAAAATAACTGGGGTTTTAATTAATGTGATTACTTAATTCTTGAATATAATACTTAATTTCCTTTCAAGTCATCCCAGAGCTTTACTTAGTAATGGTCTTGAAAAAGGCTGAGCAGATAAGTCACAACTGGAACTTGTACTTTACCTAGTTCTTTTTTAAACAAAAGTATAATTAACTTAATATTTTTTCCTTCTTTCCTCAGATTCTTTTATTGACGTTGATGCAGATTTCCATGCTAGGGTGCCAGTGGTGGTATGCAAAGAGAAGCAAAGGTCTGTTTCTTTAAGTTGTTGATACATTATGTATCAACTTGTCAAAAGCACTTGTACTTCACTAAATCTTAGTGTCCAACTTCTAGAATGATAAGCTATGTGGTTAATTTCATAGGCTTACTACTAGCATTCTCTCTATACTTTTGGCAATTGATGCAAAAGGAAACTTCTGTTTTTAAGAGTAAAATTATTTAGAAGGAAGAAATAGAGGAAGGAAGCATTTTGACCCATTTCAACATGGCAAGAAAACAACTTCAGTTATTTACTCTGATCACCTTTTGCCATCTTTTTTAGCAGCATTTGTAGCACTGCTAAATAGCAATTATTATGACTTCACCCATGTATCTCTCCCTCCATCTGGAAGTACTATCAATACTATAAGTGGGTGATTTGTAGGCTGTAATGATTGTTCACTGGGCAGATTTCTCCAACTCTTGGGAGAACACTCATACTTACAAGTATAAATTCAGGCTCCCATTTGAAACATTTTATGGTATTTCCCTTATTTTTATTTCTTCCCAGAATAGTTTTAATATATGAAAACACAAAGTTTTTAGTTCTGAAAAATAAAATTTACTCAGAAAATAGCTGCCCTATCTTTTTAAAATAAGAAAACACAATTTCTTTAATGACACATAAAGATTTAGTGAGGTTTTTTAAACTTTATTTTTAAAGTACTTATCAATGCAAATTAGTTGTTATTGGCATAAAAGATACCTTATACCTATATAACACTTTTATCTTTCTTTTTTTCCTTCCCATCCTCACCCATGACCCCCCCAGTGGTCTTTCTTGTAAAGTGAGTGCAGGAAATGAAAGTGCTTGTCTGACAACAAATCACTTAACTGCCCTTGGAAAACTAGATTTGAAGCTGGTTCCTTTGGTGATTGCATTTAGGTACTGGGCAAAGGTAGGTGTGGTGCTTAAATACATGAATACATTCTGTGTATGCATAAGCAGTATGCTTTGATTTTTGCATGGTCAGTTTAAATCTTCAATGTTTCAGATGCATATTTATAGACACCAAGAGAGTAGGCGTGTGAATATTGGAACAGAAATTTAATGTGCACAAGAAAGGAAATACAGTGTTTCTGTTTCACTATATAACAGTATTGCTCAAAAGATCAAAATGACTTATAGTGCTTATAATAAATCAGATTTGTGGGTGAAATCCCAGAGGGTATGCCCAAGAATTTACATTTTTAACTAGTTTTATGAGGTGATTCTTAGGCATAAGAAAGTTTGAGGTAAAGCTTCATTTCCAGTATTATATCCAGAGACTCCAAAAAATGAAAGCCACTATTTGGTCTTGCTTATTACATTTTCATAATGTTTTAAGTACATTACCTCAATTAAAATTCCAGAGGAGCATTTACCATTGCCCCAAAATGTAAGGTCCCATCTTGATTATAAAATTGAGTTGCTCTGCAATTGCTTTATAGAGAAAATCCAAAGCTTTACTGATTAATATATAGCAATAGCAATGCATAGTTCCTGTTGCTTGGGTCCAGAGTAAACAGAGAGTGTGCCACTCTTAACTGGGTGTATTGATAATTAGAGTATGCTATCCTTTGAAAGCTGCCACCTGCTTTATCACTAAATAGGCCATGCTTTTTTTTTTTTTTTTTAATCCTCACCCAGTGACATTCTTAGAGAGAGGAAAGGAAAGAGAGAGAGAGAGAAACATCGATCGATTGCCTTCTTTACGTGCCCCAGCCAGGGATCAAACCTGAAACCCAACTATGTACCCTGACCGGGAATTGAACCAACAACCTTTCAGTGCACAGAACAACATTCATCCAACTGAGCCTCTCTGGCCAGACTAGGCCATGCTTTTTAAGTTGGTTTCCGTTAGTGATCATGAATCTGCCCACATTCTCTCCCTTAATCACCTATGTGCTCAAAGCATGCATTTTCAAGGCAGGTGTTTTAACCAAGTGAACGGATTACTGTGGATGTCAAAAAATGAAACAGCAAATATTATTTTAGGTCCTTCACAAATAAGTGTAGTTAACAAGATTAAAATTTTGAAATTACAGCTATTACTCGAAACCACAATATATGGTTGCTCCAAAAGTATAAGGAGATTTTACATTTTGTCGCTGTGGTGTTTTATTCTGAGGAGTAAATTATATAATACAAGCAAAGGAAGTTACAGGCTTTAGACAAAATTATGTAAACGACAAACTAGTACAAAAGAATGCTTGTCCGTTTTTCTCTCATCCATAGCTCTGCAGTGTAGATCGACCTGAAGAAGGAGGTTTGCCACCCTACGTGTTTGCCCTGATGACCGTGTTCTTTCTCCAACAGAGGAGAGAACCCCTTCTGCCTGTTTATCTAGGACCATGGGTATAAGACTTTTTGTGGTTATATATTCAATATTGATTTTTTATTTCAGGGCCTTACAATACCTGTGCATAATTTCCAAACCTAAAAAACTGCTCAGAACTTACATGAATTTATTTATCCGACTAGTGTGAATATTCATACCTTTCACTGCTGAAACATTCATGTACTTGCTTACAAGTACTCTGCTGGGAGGACTTTCCTGAACTGAAGAAAACACTTGAGTTGTGAAACACATACCATCCTGAGGGTTTCGAACAAGAGGAACAAGAGGTGTACCTGTGTTAAATTTATCACTTGGTACACACTGTCTTTGGGTACAGTCTTATAATTTGATTCTTGAATTATGTATCACCTCCAGACACACTGTAGGAAGCATTTCGTTTACTATAACTTACTTTCTGTTTCTAGTCTTTAGTTCTCTTTCTTCCCCAATCCCTGTGAAACAAAGAATATAAATATTGCTATTGATGCAGAACTTAGTAGTCACTTCTTGAATAATACTTTGGTATTATTTTTAAGAAGAATTAAACTTTTAATCCCTAGGTATTTATCGTGATAAAGTCTGTGTACACTTAACTTTACAGAAAGTCTCACTTGGTAACTGGTACATTGGGTATTTTATATATGTACATATATGTACACATATATTTTTTTTTTAAATTTCAGAGAGAGGAAGGGAGAGGGAGAGAGATAGAAACATCAATGAGAGAGAATCATCGATCAGCTGTCTCCTACACTCCTGCTACTGGGGATTGAGCCCACACCCCAGGCATGTGCCCTGACCGGGAATTGAACCATGGGTCGATGCTCAATCACTGAGCCACACCTTTCTTCTTACTATGTGTAGAATTCTCATTATTTAAGGAGCATGTACCAGAGCAGTAGTTCTTTACTGTGTATACATAGAAGAAGAAGAAAAAATTATTATAGGCAAGTTTTTCTTTTTACTGAATAGATTGAGAATTAAGCAGCACCCTTTATCTGCCAGGGCCTAGGAATAAAGATTAATGCAGAATAAGCCCTTTATAAACTCTGTCCTGGCATAAGGAGTTGCAGTCTATTTTGTTCCCAGGTTGCCTAAAGGGAGTTCTTTTCATGTTTGTAGTACTGAAATCAAAGAATTCAGGGCCTTGAGAAGGTATCTCTGCTAGACTACTCTCCCCAGGTGGGAAAAAAGAGAGAACAAAGTCAGCCCTTAGTTAATAAATAACCCTCTCTGTCAGCCCCAAGTAGGGGCCTGTGAAAGTCCGAATGACTTTCCCCCAATTAAGCAATTCATTGGGGGAAAGGAAAGTCTTTTCAACAAGTGATGCTAGAAAAAATAAACACTCATAAGGAAAAAAAAGAACATTACATCTTTGCCTCACAACATACCCCAAAATTAACTCAAAATGAATCAAAGACATAAATGTCATAGTTAAAACTATAAAATGCCCAGAAAAAAGCCTAGGAGAGAAATCTTTGCAGCCTGGGAATAGGCAAGGATTTCTTAGGTAGAACATTAAAAGTATAAACCACATCAATAGAGAAAAGTATTGATAAACTCTTTAAAACTTTTTACTCTCTAAAACCCATCAAGAAAACAAAAACATAAGCCACAGAATTAAAGAAAAATAGTGAATATATAAATCTAACAGTCACCACACTTCATATTTTCTGGAGTGTTTTCTGTAAGAGGGGTTTCTTTCAGTGAGCAAATCCTTAACTGAGCATTTACCTGTGCTGGACACTGTTCTGGATGCTAGAGTTAGAGCAGTGAGCAAAACAACATCCTTGTCTTTGAATTTATATATCCAGTGAGGTGAGAAAGGTAAATTAGTATATATCAAGTGGCAGTAATTTCTCTGAGGAAAAAATAAACCAGGGAAAGGACAAAAAGTGAAAGGGAAGGATCTATTTTGACAAATATTTGAGCAGAGACTGAGTGCATTGGGGGAGAGTGGGCTACCTGGTGGTTAGGGGAAAGGACCTGCTGAGCAGGAGAAGTAGCAGATGTCAGCTGTGAGCCAGGAAGATGGGTCAGAGAAGTAGCAAAGAGCCAGATTATGTGGGCATTCTCTGTGCCCTGGAAAGGACTGCGAGTTTCATCCTGAATTTGAAGGAAATCGTTATAACTGGGAGCAACATGATCTCTCTCTTTTTGGAGGGAAGGATTACTCTGCTAAACCAAAGAAATGGTCCATTTGATGTGGACATACATTTGGGAAGTGGTATACCACATCCACAACCTTCTCCACATTCGTTGTGTACATTGACCTGTTTCAAGGCTATGATAAATCCCATTGTACACTAAAGAAGCCTGTTCAGATTAGTTCTGCATTTCATAGACCCTTTAAACCCAGACTGTTTTCTTCAACAATTTGCATCTCAACAGCATCAGTAGAAACAGCTTCTTACATTTATTGAGCATTTACTACGTGCCAAACCCTGTGTCTGAATCCTTTATTTCCATTATTTCATATCACAACTATCCCATGAAGGAGGTTCTAGTGTTACCTCTTTAAACAGAAACCTGAGCTCTAAAGAAAGTACATGAGGAAGCTGAGATTTTTTTTCCCCTTTTCACTTTTTTTTATTGAATTTATTGGGGTAACATTGGTTAATAAAAGTATACAGGTTTCAGGTGTTCAGTGCTATAATACATCATCTGTATATTGTCCACCACCCCAAGTCAAATCTCCTTCCATCACCATTTATCCCCCCATAACCTCTTCTACCTAGCCCCACCCCGGGAGCTGAGGTTTGATCCCAGACAGGTTTCCCACAGAACTCATGGCCTTAGGCTGGTCTGTGTTGCCTTCTCTTAGACTATTTACGAAAGAATTATTTCACAGAAATCCTATCTATCAGATATATTTCATAACTGATACCTTTTACATTTTCAATGAACCATGTATATCTTTTCATTCCTTTCATTATATTTCATAACTGATACCTTTCACATTTTCAATGAACCATAAGTGTATTATCTTTTCATTCCTTCCAGTATTAATATGCTCTGATTGATATAAAATTGTTTCTGCTTTATAATAATATATGTCTAATTTTTCCCTAGATTGAAGGATTCTCATTAAATAAACTAGGCAACTTCAACCTGAAAGATATTCAGAAAGATGTTGTGGTCTGGGAATACACTGATAATGCCACAGGGGATGCAGACACAGCAAAAGAAGAGGCACCAAAAAAAATACCTGTTAAAACGGGACAGGTCTGTTCTCTCTTATTTCTCATTTTACCATCTGTTTTTAATTCTGTCATTAATTGTAGAGTTCATGAGTTAATCAGTCCTCTCTTCTTTTCTCAACTATCTTAACTATTTCATTGATGTTTCATTTCCTAGTCTATGCAGTCCTTTGAATAGATGAGTAATGAGAAAAGGTAAAATTTAAAACATTAGATTTACAGCTATTAATGTAGTTCTGTGTGCAAGGTCCTGTGAAAGATACTGAGAATTCAAAGCTAAATCCCTACCTATCATCAAAGTACTTAGATGGTATTTATGAGGTTTAAATAGATGAAAAGTTAACCTCAGGTTATTAAAATAACAATGAATAATTATATGAACTTGTTTCCATTCATGCCATTAGGGTGGGCAGGGAAATTTATGCATAAGAAAAGAATTGCCATTTGAATTTCACACAAAAATCTGAGCAGTATAATTATACTTAGTAATAAGAATAGAATTCTGTCCCAAATTGGGGCAAGACCCCACAACCTTCCTTATAACTCTTTGGGGTGACATGACAGTAATATCTACAAATTACTTCTGAGACCAGGATTTTAATCCCAGCTTTACACCCCGTAGGTCATGTCACTCTCCTAGTCCATGCCTAGGAAGAAGAGGTAGTGATGAATCGTAGATGCTCCAGTTTTGTTTTCTAGAGTCCTGGAGTGGAGAAGGAGGAGGCGGTGCCTCTCTTCCTCTGCTGCCCACCAGCACAGCAACAATTTTATCTGTGTCCTGTTTGGGGTTTCAGTAATGGATAAGAGCACAGGCTGTGGAGCCAGAATATGTGAATTTGTATTCCAGCTCTCCCACTTTCTAGCTTGTGTGTCCTTGGGCAAGTGACTTAATCTTTCAGTGTGCCCCAGTTTCCTCACCTATAAATGGGGATGATATTGGTACCCTCTCATAGGGTAATTGATTTACATATAGAATGCTTAACTCAGTGCCAAAAAAGAAAATGTTCTCTACTTTAAGGAAACAAAAATAATAACAAAAAATAGCTTAAGTACCACTAGCCTAGATAGGTCGAAGTTCTCTTAAGTTCCATATTACAGTATCAAGTCATTTCAGTGAGGTGCTTAAAAATCCTTAGTAATGTTGAAAAAGGCTTATGGGTAAAGAGGTGAAATTTAGTAAGGCTTTCAATTTCTGAGGATTTTCTTTGTGTCCTCAACTATAGTGTTTGGGACCTAGACAACTTCCATTTTCAACCAGGTCTGCTTTGTAAATCCACCTGATGACTTTGTCGTACTAGACAGAACCTTCATGGTGGAGATTTCGTGGTTAATAAAATACTCTGCCACTTGTTTTGAAGTTTGATGTAAGTGCAGTCGGGAACAAATTTATACCTTAAAAGGAAAAGCTATTACTGTAAGTCCAATTAAATACATTTTTATGCTATTTGGAGAGAGTTGTCATGCTGCCGCTTCTGTAAGTGAGATCTAGGTACTGTCAGAATCGCATGGCATGGTGAAAGAGCACTGTACTGGGATGGGAGACACTGTTCTCGTTCTGCCACTGACAAGCAGTGGGACCTTTGACAAGTCATGTAAACTCTTCGGCTTCAGTTTCTTCGCTTGTAACCTATGGGAGCTGAACTACATTACCTCTTAAGAACATTTTACAGTTGTGACATGTTTCAGTGATAAATGGATTTCTTGTACTTATCTAAGTAAAAAAATACAGAGAGCAACCAAGTCTGCTTTCCCTTGTTTCTGATTTAATCCTCATAACTATCCTGTGTTATAGGTGGTATCATCCCTACTCTGCAGATAATGATAGCGACCATTTTTTGAACATGTGTGCCAGGCACTGTGCTAAGCTCTTTTCAGACACTCTCTCACTCAATCCTCCCAACAACCCTTTGAGGTGGGTACTGTGGTCCCCATTGTTCACATGAGGAAACTGAGGCTTAGGCAACTTATGCACCTGGACTAGGGTCATACACGGCTAGTACATGGCAGAACTGGATTTCAGACCCAAGCCTGTCTCATTCCAAAGCCAGTTCTCTTAGCCACTGTGCTATACTGCCAACTGAGAATGAAGAGCTGAGTCACAGCAGTTAAGAACTATGAAGTGGCAGAATTATATTGGACACATTTTTTTTCCTGTTTTAAGTCCTATGTGCTTTCCAATATATTACATCACAGTGTGTTCCAACTTGTCAAGAGTCTTTGAATGTAAAACTAGCAGTAATTTCTGATATCGAGTTATTTGACTTTAAAGTCAATTTAAAATCACTGGCAGATTCAGTGAGCTTACGTAGCTTCTCAGAGCAAATGAGAGGAGCATTTTTCCTTTTGCTGTATGCTTCTAGCTGCTGCCCATTTCCGTGTGTGACATTGTAAAGGCATCCTCCAGCAGCAGAAACAGAGAGAGCTCAATGCCTAGAGTAGAAATAGATGCACAGTTCTCTCCACCTGTCATTAAAACTTCAAAATTAGGAGTGCTGTCTGATTACATGCAACTGACTGTCTATTCCTATGATAATGACACAATTTTAAAATACTGTAATCCCAGTAGTGAAAGAATGCTATTATTCCACAAGCAAAATTAAAACTAGGATGTGATTTATCTAAATGATTTGTCAAATTCATATCTTTGCTAAAGTTTTTAAGATTTTTTTAAATTTGATGCTTTTGAATGCTCTCTAATTTTTCAGATTGTGCTGACATCTGAAATGCCTGTGTTTCTCCTTGCTATTAATAGGTGTCATTAACTTTTGATTTAAAACACCAACCTTCAGTACCAGTTGGGCAGCTCTGGGTGGAATTGCTTCGATTCTATGCTTTAGAATTTAATTTGGCTGATTTAGTGATAAGTATCCGAGTCAAAGAAATGATATCTCGTGAATCAAAGGATTGGCCCAAAAAGCGCATTGCTATTGAAGGTATCTCATAGTGTTTATCTTTAATTCCTTTTTTTTTTTTAAAGTACCCTTCTAACAGCATGCTTTTTATTTCAGTCTCTTTTCAAGCTCCTATATGTAAGGTAGGCCTGACCCTAGAAGTGAAATAAATAGGATCTTGCATGTGTTACAGTGGTCCATGGGACCAAACTGTTCATTCTGAGTTTTTTTAAATTTCAGCAATAAGATATCTTAATTACTTAAGCAACTAAAATAATGGCTGGCTGAGTCCTTTCATTCTTTGTAAATTGCTTAAAAACTTGAACCCTTAAAAAGTTTTCTCCCAGTTATATAGGAATCTCCTTTCCTCTTTTAATGTTCTCATTTCTGTATTTTAGATTCAGTCTTTTCATGGATTGTTGATGTTGTTTAGTTTTACAGAGGTTGAGGAATATACTTATTCTCATGAAAAATAACATTCTTTTGTTAGATTCCTCACCGTAGAAAGGATAGCTATTTTTGGAATGTCTGCAGTAAGATTTAGAACTTATTCACGAAAATTCTTTTTCTAGCAAAGGCTCATTTAATTGAAAACATGTTTAAAAGGCACACTAGTGTGGCCCTGGCCAGGTGGCTCTGTTGGTTGGAGCATCATCCTGTACACCAAAAGGTTGCGGGTTCGATTCCCAGTCAGGGCATATACCTTGGAGGCAACCAATCAATGTTTCTTACATCAGTGTCTCTCCCCTTTTCTCTTTCTCCCCCCTTCCCCTCTCCCTCTCACTAAAACATATCCTCAGCTGAGGATTAAAAATAAAGGACACACTGATGTTCCCCATAAACTTCATTAAATGGACTAGCTTTTCTCAGCTTTTCAAAGTCAGGAGGTTGAAACCCCTCTAGAAATCTTAATTCTCCTTTAAATAATTTAAAGAATCTCCTAAATGGAATTCTTTTATTTTTGCTTGATTTTTTTTTCAAGCTTTATATTGCATAAGAGGGTTTTTCTTTTTTTGTTGTTTTTTTTTGTGGGTTTTTTTTTTTTTAGTTTTTTTTTTAGTTTTTTTGCGTTTTGCATAAACTCTGTGTGCAGTCATAGGGATCTCACCTTTTTAAACCCTCCCCTGCAGTTTCTCTGGCTCAGCTCTTCTGGCCAATTGCCTAACCTGCTGGAGTCTAGGGGAGGAGAAAAGATTGAGAGAAGTGGTGTCTCCTCCTGGTGCCTCCCTCTCGCCCCTGAATTCAGTCCAGCCAGTTCAGTGATGGGGCTTCCCAGGGCAGAAGAGTGGAGGTAAGCTCTACAAACCACAGGGCCTGGCTGAGTGGGGAGGCAGAGCACTCAGCAGAGCCTGGCGGGAAGCCCTCACTTCCCCAGGGCACGAGAGCCACACTCATGACATCTTTTTTACCTCCACAGTCATGAAATACATTAGGGAAGGGGTACTGGTTCAGAACAGAATGGGTTCTCTTCATAGAGCAGATATTTAAGAAAACATTTCTTTTTGTTCTTAAACTCTTCTTACTCCCCATCCCCAAGTTTTTAAAAGCATAGATAAGATACATGCTAAATTTTACAGTTGTTTGTTTGTTGTCTGTTTTTACCTAGAGCAGGCTAATTTTTAAAGCATGTAATACAAATGTGTGCAGTGGTGGATTTTTTTTTTTCATTACAGATCCCTACTCTGTTAAGAGAAATGTGGCAAGGACCCTAAATAATCAACCTGTATTTGAATATATACTTCATTGTTTAAGGACAACCTATAAATATTTTGCTCTTCCACACAAAATTACAAAATCTAGCCTTCCAAAGCCTCTGAGTACTATTCCGTGTATTTCAGAACATTCTAAAAAAGGAGCAAAGTGTGATCCAGATTTACAAGCGAAAAATGATAAACTCAAAAACTCAGCTGTGGCTCAAAGTCCCAGTGCTCCCAGTTCAGCTGCAAACACCTGCAAGGTACAGTCACTTACTCTTAAAGAGACTGCTGAAAGCTTTGGAAGCCCACCAACAGAGGGAACAGGAAACACACACATCAGTGTGCAGCTGGAAAACACAGATTGTATCGAGGCAGAAGTCAGTCGTGATGATCATGAGGATGGTAATGTACACCATCGAGAAACAGGAAGTAAAACAGAGAAAGAAAAAGTTGGAAGGGAGGGCAAGCATCCTTTGACCGCTGATGCTCAAGATTTAAGCAGTAGCAAACACGGAGAGCCTCTCATCTCTGGTAGCACACGAAATACTGAGACAGGTCGCAATTTGGATTTAGAAGGCTTCCAAAATTCTACAGCAAAAGAATGCGATGGATTTGCAACTTTAGATAACCACATTGATGTTGATGAGGAAAGCTTAGAAGGTACTGATGAACTAGAAGACACTCCGAGCCACTTTGCCCCTTCAAGACAGGGCCAGACATCAGGAGTCATTCACTCTGAGGAAGAGCAGGAGGAGCAGGACAAAGACCCCAGGCTGCCTGTTACCCGAAAAGATGAGGGCGATGGTGCCAGTGAAGATGAGTTAGACAACGCCTACGCTGGGTCAGGGGGTGGGGGCGCACTGTCTGAAGATGAGGCTGTAGGCAAGTCTAAGTGTGAAGACTTGAAGGAATGTGGAAAAGATGTGGATGGAGCTCTGCTAATGGAACTTAATAAAATCAGTCTTAAGGAAGAAAACGTATGTGAAGAAGATCCGACTGTGGGTCCATCTGATTTCGTCTATGAGTTTAGTAAACTCACCTTCACCAAAGGCAAGGTAGGTAATCAGCGCCAATCCTAGACATAGAACTGGGAGACTTGAAACAGCTGTAATGCATGTGATTGCAATTTTATATACTAGAGCAGGGCTCTCCTCATTTTGGTAGTGATGAATGAGTTAGTCTTTTACTCCACTACTCGTCCATTTCCCTCCTAGACTCATGAGAATTTGCATAGGAGAAAGGAAATGCCGTTGGTAGTGAACATAACTGCCTTTTCCTCTTGAGTATGCCATCAGATAGTTTGTTAAACGAATTTGCATTCCTTTGGAATGTGAAGGGTAGAATGTGTACTTAAAGATTCAGGATCCCTTTGTTTGGCAAATAAAGTTTTACCTTGTTTTGCTTTGCCTTCTTCTTGAAGTCTCCGACAGTAGTGTGCAGTTTATGCAAACGAGAAGGTCACCTAAAGAAGGACTGCCCTGACGACTTCAAAAGAATCCATCTGGAACCTTTGCCACCACTAACACCCAAATTTACAAATATCCTAGATCAAGTTTGCATCCAGTGTTATAGTAAGTTATTAACATTTCTTTTGATTTGTTAAAGTATTACACTTACATTTTCTCAAAAGTCATCTGAATCACTAACCTGCTAGCTCCATTGTAGGGACTAAGTCTGTTCCATTCTTGGTTGTATTTTGGGACATACAATAAATAATTGTTAAAGACAGGGAGGGAAGATCTTTAAAGTCTTAAGATTAGAGTACTACCATTTCCCAACTGGTGTTTCTTGAAATGAGTTTCTAGGTACAGTTAGTTAATAGTATTTTGTGACAAGAAGTATTCCACACTTCCCTGACCGGTGTGGCTCAGTTGGAGTATCTTCCTGTGTACCAGAAGTTCTCCTATGCGGTTCCAGTCAGGGCACATACTTAGGTTGTGGGTTCCATCCCTGGTCAGGGCACATACAGGAGGCAACCATTCAGTGTATTTCTCTCACATTGATGTTTCGTTTTCTCCCCCACCCCTTTTCCTCCCTCTTTAAAATCAGTGTTGTTTTTTTTAAATGTAAGAAGTATTCCACAGGTCAAGTAGGAAATAACTCTACCCCCTGTTCTCTCCCTTAGAGATTCACAGGCACATTAGCATAATAAAGACTTCTGAGAAATACTGTGGTGAAGAATTTATTTAACTCTTTAACACAATATTTCCAAAACTGAGCATAGAAAACTTTCGGTTAATGCTAATTGATAACCTACATAACAGCCCTTTAAGAAACACCGCATCTGGGAAGCATTGGTATACAGAGGTTTAAATTTCTACAAAGAAAAAACTTTAAAAGAGAGGGATGCAGCTACTTAGAGTAGTACTTGAGCAGTCGTGTTGCTGCATCTTCAATTGTCTGTTCGTGTTAGAAGACTTCATTCTTAACGAGTGATTTACTTTTTAAACCTTTTTGGAGGTTATAAGCTATGAAAGGAAACTGTTAAATATATGTTCATGTGCATTCTCACAAATTTTTGTATTCACATTCTGGGAGAGTTGCCTGAAAGCTGCCCTTTTAGAGCTCTGGGTCACTGAAACCCAGTACTAGAACCCTTGTTCAGGTTAGTTTTCATTTCAGAAGAGTTCTTGGTGATAGGATCTTTTTATTTGTTAAAAGGCATCCTCCTTAGCTCTGGCTGGTGTGTCTCAGTTGGTTGGGTGTCATCCCGTGCACCAAAAGGTTGCCAGTTCGATTCCTGGTCTGGGCACATGCCTGGGTTGCAGGCTGGGTCCCTGTTGGAAGATGTGCAGGAGGCAGCCGATTGATTTTCACTCTCACATCAGTGTTTCTCCCTCCCTCCCTTCCTCTCTCTGAAAATCAATTTAAAAAGAATCTTTAAATAAATAACAGCATCCTCTTTATTTTACATTGCCTGTGCTGTCTACCAAGAAGACACAAAATGTAGGAGTTGTTTTCCCTAAGCCTATTAGGTTTTATTTTATTAAAAATACAGTTTTCAGAGATTGTGAACAATCTTCGTTTCTGAATGTTTCTCTTTATTTTAAACAGAGGATTTTTCTCCAAGTATTGCAGAAGATCAGGCTCGTGAACATATACGGCAAAACCTGGAAAGTTTCATAAGACAGGAGTTTCCAGGTAAAGTATTTATTTTTTTCCAGGTAAATAATTTTTTACCTTTACGAAAAGAAAGGTAGCTTGACTTTCCTTCAGAAAGCTTCCATGTGTTGCAGTCACATTACTTTTGAGAATGAGAATGTAATCTTGCAGTAATGGGGACAGAACTTCAGTGTGTGGCATGCCTAGGGTGGTCCTTGGTCTGCCCAGTCCTAGCTTTCCAAGAGAGAAGACAGCTGCAGTGTAGGATTTCTCTTAGCAGATGCCACAAAGTGAATTTCATTGTGGACTGTGTTTAGAGTCAAAGTTCCCACCTCTAAAAAGTGAACTTATTTAGAAAGTAGTAAGCTTCCAGTTTTAAATATGTTTAGGTAATCCACATCTTCCTGAAAATGTCCTGAAATTTAAGGATAAAGTGGCACTTGGTAATCTTTCACGCCATCTAGAGCTTGTATTTATTTAAAGTAAAGATTAAGAGAAAATATAATAGATGACTGAGTAATAAGAGAACATAATTATGAGATTAATACAGAATAGTTAACTGGGTATTTTGATTCATGAGAGGGACCTTTTGATCCAAAAATTAAATGTACTCAGGTAATTAGTTATTACTTTTCATATATCCCTAACAGGAACTAAATTGAGCTTGTTTGGCTCCTCCAAAAATGGATTTGGGTTCAAACAGAGTGACCTTGACGTCTGTATGACAATTAATGGACTTGAAACTGCTGAGGTACAGTGACCACATAAACTTCCATTTGCTGTGGCAGTGTGATTTGACAACCTTGACTGGCAGTACAGCATGGTGTTTTTCAAATTTATCAGGGCACAGTCTGTCTGGCCAAATACAGTAAGAAGTTTAGATGTGAATGTGAGGAATAGAAAGGCTTATACTTTCACCCTAGCCAGTTTGGCTGAGTGGATAGAGCATCCACCCGCAGACTGAAGGGTCCTGGGTTCGATTCCAGCCAAGGGCACATACCTTGCTTTCAGGCTCAGTCCCTGGCCTTGGTCGGGGCACGTGTGGGGGCCAACCAATGGATGTGTCACTCACATCAATGTTTCTCTTTGTCTCTCTCTCCCTTCCACTCTCTCCAAAAAAGCAATGGAAAAAATATCCTTGGGTGAGGATTTAAAAAAAAGAAAGGCTTGTACTTTCAACCTGTAGTACAAAGTGGATTTGAAAGCAACATCTGGGAGTTCAAGAAAGCCAAGCTAGCTTTGTCCCATTGGCATGGCCACTAGGCTGGCTTGGATTAGCAAAGAGGCAATGTAGTATAATGATAAGAGTGTTAAACTTACATTCCAGAGACCTGTATTCAAGACACACTTGGTTTCATCAGTCCCTACATGTGTAGTCTTTGGTTGATAATCCATAAAATGGAAATAGTAATTCTAATTCTGGTCCTCTTGCCTCAGGAGATTGTTATGTACATCAGCTTGGATCATGTATGTTAGGAGTCAGCAGACTCTATGGTCCACTGGCTAAATTCTTCCTGCTGCCTGTTTTGTAAACAGTTTCATTAGGACATAGCCATACTCCTTCATTTATTTAATGTCTACTGGTGCTTTCACTCTATAACCACAGACTGAGTAGTTGCAACAGACCATATGGTCTACGAAACAAGGTTTGCCAGCTTCAGTGAATATGAAGGCATTTATGAAATATAAAATACGTGAAATGGTATAAAATCTGAGAAGTACCAAATCCCTACTCTTTAAAAATTTTTAACAACAGTCCAAATACTGTATATCCACTTGAGTGATGCTGCTGTTGCCAAAGGTCTTTTTATGCCTTTCTTAGTTTCAAGACTTTGTCTTTTGAGGCTGAATCTGAATTGGGAAAATAGCCAAGTTTTCTAGCCCGACTCTGGTAAATAAGGTGGATAAGCAGTGTTGGGGTTGATGTATAGAGTGACCTCAGTGTATGTCATCAAGACTGAATTTTTACATGATTTATAAACTGGTTTTGAAGGCATTTCTAAAATAAAATTTCTAAAATAAAATATACTCTGGTACATCTATAACCTTCAAAACAGCTTGCTTTGGAAAGGGCAGCGCAGAGTTTAAAGTATGATCCACTTGAAATAGTCTTGTGTGCTGTGGGACTTTCACTTCCCGTGTTACAGTTTTCGCAAGTCCTATGGAGAAATAATCTGCGCTTCATCATGCTCCACAGCAGTTCATCAGCTATTAATGAAGCTGCGATGAAGGGCTACCAGAATGAACTAAACAGAGTACAAAGGCTCCCTCTTATTTATGCTGGCACATAGGGTACTTCTTAGTGACATAATTACCTAGAGGAAAAAACCGGAGGTCCTCACTGGTTCAGACACTTTTCTGGGGGCTCCAACAGCTATTAGTAAGTAGGATGTATGGGGGGTTTTGTAACCTTAGGATATTTCCTATGAATACAAATTGATGCTCACCTAAAAGGGAAAAATATGTATAGAATGAGTTGAAATTAGTTTCATTATTTCTAAAGGTAATGGAAACTATGACCAGGTTAGAAACGTGTCTTCCATTTTTGGTTCAGTACTTTATGCCATTTTTGTTCCAGGGGTTGGACTGTGTAAGAACTATTGAAGAATTGGCAAGAGTCCTCAAAAAACATTCAGGTATCTCTAGAAATTCTTTATAAATATAAATATCTAAATATATATATATATATATATATATGTATATATATATATATATATATACACACACATATATATATATTTACAAGCAAAAGTTTTTTTAGAAAGTCACAGAAGTAGAAGTGAGCCAGCTGGGCTGTGTGGACTCAGGAAACAAGTTACAGAGGCAAAAGAAGTGCCCTTGGAGCTCAGGAGAGGGAAAGCAGAGAGACGCCTAAAGGAAGAAGGCACAGGGGAGAGAGAACCCTAAAAATATTTTTGTCTTTTTATTAGTGTTTTGCGTACTTAGAATTTACTAATGCCAGTAAAACAGTATATATTGGCTTATTTATAGCATATTTGCAGTATTGGGGGTTTTTTTAATAGTAAGTATTAAATAACTTCTGAGGAGAGAGTGGGAAATTACTACATAGGGGAGGCTCGTGGGAAAGATGGGCTTGTTCTGATCTCAGATGATGACGAATATGATTTGCCAAGGACTGGAAGAGAAGCCATTCCTTAGAGGGTAGTGTAGTATATTCTGGGCGACAGTGAGAAGATTGATGTATTTAGAGAGGCATTTCAAGTGGGAACTATGAGATGGTAAGGTAAAGTCTATAGATATTAAGAAGCCACTGAAGTTTCTTGAGGAGAAGAGGAACCCAATAAAAGCATAACAAGCTTTTTAAGCAACTAGCATAGTCTCTGATAGAGGGCATAATCTAAGTGACAGCAGAAAGACCTTATCCAGGTCCCAGTGGCCTGAAAGGAAGAGAGATTCCAAAGGGAAATTTCTTAGATTTGTTTTCTTGAAGTAGGAAATAAGGGTTCAGGCTGATGTCTGGGTGCTTGAGAAATGGGAATTTTGCAGAGAACACCAGTGTGGAGGTGTTTGGTTTGCCATGAAGGTAATCTCTAAGAGGTAGCAATCTAGCAAGAAATTAAAAATATGGAGTTGTCCATCAGGATTGAAGAACAAAATAGAAGTTTTGAATTAAAAGCCATAAAGAGAGATAGGCCAAGAATAAAACAATTCCAAGGGAATTTTTGTTTGAGAGAAGTTGAGGACTATGCTTTCATTTCTGTTGTAGAAATTAAGGAAGGACATTGAAAAAGGAGCCATTGGAATGATGAAATAAGAACCAGGATGATGTGCTGTAAATAAATCCTAGAGGATGGGTTTATAATAAGTGACATAAAGATTAACAGTGTCAGTTTCTAGAATGGGAAGTAGGTGGAGAAAAAGGCCATCTAATTTAGAGGCAGTAAAGCAAAGTAGTTGGGGGGGGATTCTGGAATCAAACTCTCTGGTTTTCAATCTTGTCTCCCTCACTTGCTGGCTGTGTGATCCCAGAAAGTCACTCAACCTCTTTGTAAGCACTCAGTTATTCATCTATAAAGTGGGAATAACAATAATAGCATTTAAGATAAAAATAATACATTAAGGCACAGGGCCTAGCATATGCTAAGTATTCAGTAAACATGAGCTTCTTTGTCCTTCCTCTCCATCAATATAAGTTAGACTTCCTCTGTCTCCCACGCAGACCTGTTTTGCTGAAATTTCTTCTGTCATCTACATACTTCCCGCACACCCCACCCCTGAGTTCCAGATCACCATGTATCTGCCCTCTATATATCACCACTTAACTAACTCTCAGAAGAAACTCAGACTCCAGCATCTTAGAATGAACTTATTTTCCCCTTTACTGTGCCCCTTCTGTTCCCTTCTATCTAAGGCCTCTTTCTTGACATTGGCATCCTGGAATCATCAAAATGTATGAAGTGATAATTAGCCTGTCCTGGACTAGGTTCAGTAGAAGCTTAGCATCAGACATACCTAGACTTCAATCCCACGCCACAATTTACCAGCTGCATATTCCTAAGCAAGTTCCTTTCTCCGGGTCTGTTTCCTCATCTGTAAGGTGCAGGTGAATAGTCTTTGGAGGTCATGTTTGTAAAGGATTCTAGGTACTCAGGAAATGGTAACTCTTACTGTTACAGCCTTCCTCCCTTACCACCCTACCTCCACTTTCCCAACCCATCTAGATATAGGTACGCCCAGACATGTCTTGCTGCTCTACATTCCCGGACCACGATGATAGTTCAGGCCCAGACCATTTTTCATAATGATCACTCTCCCTCTATTCCAGGTTTCTCCAGTCCATCCATTGCCCGGGGCATTTTCTGAATAGATGTGGTCAACAGTTCTGCCCAATTTATACCAGTTCATTGGCTTCTCTTCGGGCTCTTCTTAGCTCCTGCTCCTTCTCCTGTTGCTCATTATTCCATTTCCTCAAGATCACCCTGGCCTCTATAATTCCATGGAAGTTCCCTGAACATGCTGTTCAGTTTCAGACACCTACCGTTCCCATGTGCAGTTTTCCTTGCCTGGTAAATCCCCTCGGCCTTCTCTGTTTTTGCCTGTTCTCATTTTTCAAAGCCTATCTAAGGCAATTTCTTCCTCTCCTGTTGAAGTTGCTTCCTTCCTCTTACTGTCATAACCACTAACTCCATGAGAAGTAGCTTTTGCTTTAAGTGTTCAGATGATTGCCCCATAGACTTTTCTCCATGTTAGGTACAGTCATATGAAAGAATAGGTGGGGGCCACATAATCCAGACTCCAGTGGATTCTTCTGTTTTGGTGTTTATCAAACTGACAACCCTACACCCACTCCCATGATTCAGTGAGTTCCTGGAGAGCAGTGGCTGCCTTGATTCTTAAACTTCACATATGGATGTGTTCAATAAATGTAAACTTTGCCAGAAGTGTCTTACCAGATGTTTGTTAATAACAGAATTCTTTGACTGGTCCTAGGGACTACAGTGAAACAAGCGAAAGTTAGGTTTACTCACATGAGAGCTTCTGTGCCCAGCTGTATTTAATGATACGCTCTTATTTCAACCTAGGTCTGAGAAACATCTTGCCTATTACAACAGCAAAGGTGCCAATAGTAAAGTTCTACCATTTGAGAAGTGGTCTGGAAGTGGACATCAGTTTATATAACACATTGGTAAGATGTCTTCTAGGCTTTTTCTTTAGGGAGATTAAGGGAAACAAATGTCTCTTAGCCACTCATTCCATTTATTCATTCTTTCAGTAGTTACTGAGTAATTGCTGTGTGCTTGGCAGTCATCTGAAGCTTGCAGTATAACGGAGAATTAAGTTAATACTAGTATTCAGTTAAATTGAGGTTACAGTGGCAGATGCTTTTGTTTGGCTTTAACTTTGTTTTAATTTTGGAGTGTGTGTTTATCTTTGGTCTCACACCTGGTTTGTTTCAGGGCTTCATGGGACCTCTCTAGCTCCTAAGCGCATTTGATTTAAATAATACCAGGACAACCCTAGCCAGTTTGGCTCAGTGGTTAGAGCATTGGCCCTCGGACTGAAGTGTCCCAGGTTCAGTTCTGGCCAAGGGCATGTACCTCAGTTGGAGGCTTGATTCCTGGCCCTGGTCACAGCACATGCAGCAGGCAACCAGTCGATGTGTGTCTCTCACATCCATGTTTCTCTCTCTTTCTCTCCCCCTTCCACTCTGAAAAGCAATAGAAAAAATATCCTCGGATGAGAATTAAAAAAAAAAAAAAAAATTTTTTTAAATAAATAATTCCGGGACAGGTTGGGTGAATCATCCATCTACCTACAGGAATCTGATTATTTTAATAGCCCTTATTTTTTAGGACTGTTCAGACTAAGGATATATTAGCATAATGGAAATCATGAAATCAGTTGTCACTTATAATTCTTAATTATCATCTCATAAATTGAAGCTCATCTTTGGGGAAGAAATACTAGTTTTAGTCTAAATGTGTTTATTCTAAAATCAATTACAATGTAAACCTTTTCAGAATATTCTTGCTTAAAACTTTTTCTCCCAAACGATAGCCTTATAGTATAATTTCCTTTTTAACAGGCCCTTCATAACACAAGGCTCCTATCTGCTTATTCAGCCATTGATCCCAGAGTGAAATATTTATGCTATACCATGAAAGTTTTTACAAAGGTGAGTATGCTTCCGGTTGTGACCTATCAGGAAATTTTATTGCATCTTCAGACCTTGTTGAAAACATCATAAGTCTTTTTTTTTTTTTAAAGAACCATAGCAATGTCAGAAGCTTCTTTTAACTATTTGGGAAGCCCTACCCAGCAAGCTAAACTTTTGTGTTAAAGTTTCCATAATTATCTAATCTTGCTTGTGACTGTTCCACTTCTTTGTTGGGTTCTTTGTTTTGTTCAGGTTTTTCTTTGTTTTGTTTTATTTGGGTTTTTTGTTTTGTTTTGTTTTGTTGGCATATTTTAGCATTTGAAAATGTAATTTTTATATTAGCGCCCTGTAGAGGCACATACTTTCAGTGATGATAGAATAGCTGCAAGCAGAAAACATTGGTGATCTTTCTTTTGTGTTCCTTGTTTTCCTTCCCTCCAGATGTGCGATATTGGTGATGCATCCAGAGGCAGCTTATCGTCATATGCATACACACTTATGGTGCTATATTTTCTCCAGCAGAGGAATCCACCAGTCATTCCTGTCCTTCAAGAGGTATTAGTAAAAGAAATTGTATTTCTTTTCTGTAAAGCTAGCTGGCTGATGTTTGAGCCCTCTTCTTTCTAGAAAATTCTGTAGTTAAATTTTTAACAATTTTTTTCCTACAAGTTTTTGTATCAGTGCATTAAGTTTGTAATCCATACTAATAGTTTAAAAATTAATTGCAGATATACAAAGGTGAAAAGAAACCGGAAATATTTGTTGATGGCTGGAATATTTATTTTTTTGATCAAATAAATGAACTGGTAAGTATTTTAATAGTAAAGATTTTTTTTTTACATCCTTGACTAAAAGTTAGCTATAGTGTAGATAGATGGTCAACAACTATATCATTTGTTATATTTATTTATATTATGATAGTGAAAAAAAACAAAACTAGCATATGCAGATGTTTCCTTTGAAGTTGAGAACATTTTTATTAAGCTAGGTGTGTTTTTAGGGACTATATCCAGGATTTCTTTAATACCTAATAATTTCAAATAGTTTGGTAACTTTTTCCAAATGAATGAATATTTGCTCTCTGGTTTTGTACAGAGAGTTTGGAAAGACTTAATTATCACCAAGGCTCTTTAGGTTTATTTCAAGATTCTTCCACTAACATGCATTTTGAGGTTTTACATTTAAAACTCTGAGCTCTCCCTACTCCAAGTCCTAGGGTAGGGAATTAATAAACTCATGTAAGTAGTGTTTTGAAATGTGAAAGAAAAGTTATGTAGTTATATTATTTTGTATTTTTAAACTCTATTTTTAATTAGAAATAAGTCCATATTTACTTAGTAAGATACAAGTAAATATTGATATTATTACTTTACTATAGAGCATGATATCCCTTGTTTTCTTCTGTTTCTAGCCCACCTATTGGCCAGAATATGGAAAAAATACAGAATCTGTTGGGCAGCTCTGGTTGGGACTTCTTCGTTTTTATACAGAGGAATTTGATTTTAAAGAACATGTTATTAGCATCAGAAGAAAAAGTCTGCTTACAACTTTTAAAAAACAGTGGACCTCAAAATACATTGTTATTGAAGGTACAAATAAAGTCACAGTTGAAAATTGAATAGAGCATAGAGTTTGAAGTGGGAGGCCATTGTTCCTTCTCCCTCCAGAGCTCTTCCAGGGCAGCCCTGAGCCACTGATTGGAATGTGCAGCCTGCCATCTCTACTGCCTGGGGCAGGTGGAGGCTTCTATTTCCCGCCTAAACGTTGATTTATAAATGACTAATGCCCTCCTGTGGGTCCTCTCTCATTAAGTCTTTGGTCGCTGTGACCGATCTTTTACTTTTGTTGAACACTTACTGGATAATAAGAAAGGTCACAATAGAAATAAGCCAGCTTCAAGATAAGTGGGACTTTTAAAACCTTCCTAGTAAGAGTTACCGTTTGTAACTCTGTAGTAGTTAAAGTTATAGCATCTCTACTACCCCAAGCAAACAACCAAAACTACACATAAATTACCAGAAGAAAGCATGACCAAACCTACTAGGAAGGAACCTTCTCATAGCGATTGTTAGTATAGGGTTAAGCTGAGGGAAGGGTCCTAAGCTTCAGTACTGTCAGTGAGTATAAATCCTTACCTGAGATATCCTGGTTATCGTACATGGGAAGAATGACAGACAATCAGAAGGTGCCTCTTTTTGCTTCTTTACTCTTTTTCTATATACTAATATGTGAAATTCTCACTTTTTTTTCAACGAGATGATCCCCAAAAAGATTTTGGGGTATTTTGTTTGTTTTGCTTTCTTGAATATGTTTTTAAGCATTTACATGAAATAATTAAATACCTACACATAATGTTTCAGTTATGAATTATCATGAGTGTAAATTTGTTTTAAATTATTTATAAAAGCCCGGCCAGCGTGGCTCAGCAGTTGCGCATCGACCTATGATCCAGGAGATCCCAGTTTGATTCCCAGTCAGGGCACATGCCTGGGTTGTGGGCTCAGGAGGCAGCTGATTAGTGACTCTCTCTCATCGTTGATGTTTCTGTGTCTCTCTCCCTCTCCCTTCTTCTCCAGACTCAATAAAATATATTTTAAAAAATCATTTATAAAAGAGTATTTTACACTCATTTATTTTATGAACCTGTTATTCAGATCCCACATACATCTTTGACATCAGCATCTATTTCTTTTTTTTTAATATGTTTTGATTTTAGAGAGAGGAAGGGAGAGGGAGAGAGATAGAAAAACATCAGTTATGAGAGAGAATCATTGATTGACTGCCTCCTACAGACCCCCTATTGGGAATCAGACCCGAAACCCAGGCATATGCCCTGACTGGGAATCGAACCATGACCTCCTGGTTCATAGGTTGATGGTCAACCACTGAGCTATGCTCGCTGGGCAGCATCAGCATCTATTTCATCATTCCTACCACTTTCTGGGTCATATAACAAAATAATTTTCCAAAACACAACATTTGAGTGCAAATATTTAAAATCATGTGGGAATTCTTATATGAAGCCTTTACTGGAAATTGAGATCCAAGTAGCCATTGCCTGTGTGTTTTTTAATTTATCTTATGAGTGTATTCTATCATATCCATAATGAATTATTTTATAAAGTGATCTTTTAAAAGCTTGATAATTGGCAGGAACATATAGTGCTAAAATGTTTTAAATATATTTGTGACTTCTTTGTGCATCCAAAAACTAGCATCAGGTAATGTCAAGCTAATATTAGCCTTCTCCAAATAGTATTTTATTGTTCAAAATAAAGCAATTCTTCGTAATGAAGGATTTTATAAGCATTCAAACATAAAGTAACAGCCTCTTTTCTGATGGACACTTAAGAGAAAACTTGCCTTATATTTGGGAATATATATTACTTAACAGTATAACAAATTTGAAGCTCATTAAAAAGTCAGTTACTTAAGGCTTTTATTAATGATAAATTATGTAACACTTTCTTGTTATGTAGACCACTTATTGTATGAATAGTGGTATTTTCTATTTGATTATCTTTTTATTTTTTTTATTTTTTTTTACTTAGATCCCTTTGATTTGAATCATAATCTTGGAGCCGGATTATCAAGGAAAAGTAAGTTAACTTTGTTTGTAAATATTAACGTATTCTCCTTTCAATCCATCTATTTGAGCCCTTACTCTTTTCTTTTTAGTGACCAATTTTATAATGAAAGCATTCATTAATGGTAGAAGAGTATTTGGTATTCCAGTCAAAGGATTTCCAAAGGACTATCCCTCAAAAATGGTAAGTGTCTGTTGGAAACACCAAAAAACAATTCTGAAAGCCCTTGTTAAGCACTTAATTTGTACACTTTACTTCAGTGATAACTTAAAAACTCTGAAAATCTGGTGAGTCTTCCCAAGATAGACGATTACAACACAAATTCCTAAAATCCCTTTTTAAAACTTCCCTGTTTTGAGGCAGTTCATCAGGCAAACAGGGAGAAATAGTCAGAAGTGGAGTTTGGGTGGGAAAATTAATTTTGGTGCTGTTGCTTTTCCTTAGTAACACCTATAAGTGCCACCAGTGTTAAGCTCCATGGCAGCCTCTGCCAAGCCAAGTTTGTATATACCTAAGGACACCTTCCACTCTCATGAAGTCTAGATTTTCCTCTTATTTATTATTACTCTACTTGCAGAGAGAAATAAACCCATTAATGGGACAGTGCTGCCTGTGCTAAACTGTCTGTTCTCCTGTAACCTGATACTCAGGTTTCTATTGAGCTGCACTCATTGAAAACAAAACAAAATCAGAGTATAAACATAACATGTATTTCAGTGAGAAAAAGGGGGCGGTTAGGAGCTAGAGGGTTTATTATTATTATTATTTTTTTTAATCTTCACCCAAGCATATGTTTTACTGATTTTAGAGAGTGGGCAAGGGGCGGGGGGGAGGGGGGAGAGAGAAAACATCGATCAGTTGCCTCCTCCTGTCCTGGGATTGAACCTGCAACCCAGGTATCTGCCCTGACTGGGAATCAAACTGCCAACCCTTTGGTACACAGGACGGTGCTCCAGCCAACTGAGCCACACTGGCTAGGGCAGAGCTAGAGGGTTTTATGTTTAGAATAAAGTTATTTTTTTCTGCATTAATTTTCTCAATAAAGACACTTTCAGTGAACCTTAACTGTTTGGTGTATAGCCATGTTCTGCATTTGATTGCATCTGTACATCTAGTTTTTGCTAGATACTGCTGTGGCAGTCCTTCAGTGCTTCTGAAACTTGTTCAAACATATCACCTGGGGATTTTCTTAAATGCAGATTCTGATTCAGGAGGAATTTGCATTTCTTATAAGCTCCCAGGTGATGCTGATGCTGCTGGTCTCCACCTTAATTTCACTGGCAAAGAGGCTAGAGTCCAGACCATTGTCTTTCTTTTCTTCTGATATTTTCCTTTAGAAGCCACAGCAAAACAAAGCAACAGCACATAGCCTCTTTCTCTTTCTCTGTAATCTGTGTAATGCAGTCATGTTCCTCAATTCATTAGGTTTTAGCCTTTTCAGTTTTTGAGACAAGTGAAGCCTTTGTACTTGGACTCAGCTCCCCCCAAGTCTTGGGGCAGCCGACTTCTTGAAATGTGTGGTGCTCTTTAGAACTGCACTAGGGAAAAAGCTATGTTTATGGTTAAGGATAAATGGGGTTCTACATGATGAACAGGAGTAAACACAAATGGAGTTTAGGTTAAACTATCCTGAATTAAACCTCATAATGGTTTTAGATTTTGAAATTAAACAGTATAAATAATATTTATTAAAATATTTATAATGTCGATATTGAGATATAAGATCCCTGATTGCTGTCGGGTTAATTTCTGTGTTTTGATCTCATATAAATAGTTCATATTTGTATATATTTATGTTTCTAGGAGTACTTTTTTGATCCAGAAGTTCTAACTGAAGGAGAATTGGCCCCAAATGATAGATGTTGCCGAATTTGTGGGAAAATTGGACACTTCATGAAGGACTGTCCTATGAGGAGAAAGTAAGTAAATCTTCAAAAGGGGTGGTTTTGTTTTTATGTTCTTAATGTACCAGTTTTTAAATAAGGATCGATTGTAACAAAATAAACTTGTAGGAAATTCAGCAGTTCTCAGATATATTTTACAATGAAAATGAAGTGATTTAAAATATGGTCTTAAGTGCATATGACAAGGATTGACTCTGGTGTACAGGTGATAGTCTCCCAGGCATGGTCCCTTTTCCTAATTTTGGTCATGGCCCTAATCATCACTCAGTCATTTTAGTCATCGGCCTCTCTAGCTGGGATGGAAGAGAAAAGAGGATACTAAATCTCTTCCCTTTTACAGCAGTGAGAAGTTCAGAATCATTTCAGTCCATGAAAAATAAAATTAGTTCCTTCAGGATGTCAATTACACTTGTGATGTACAATAACTGAGGTGTACCATGGTGGAATTTGGTACAAATCTTGGCAGTTTACTGGGCTATAGGACCCTTCACTTGTACACAGTTTAACCCTTAATATTGCTATAATGACCTACTCAGTTTGTTGACCATGCTTTCTTCTCTGTGTGATGTTTGCAGGAGGTCATGGTTTTGGTTGCTTGCTTAGAACATATTATTGTTCGGGGTGGTGATTGGTGTTTTAAACTGGACAATAATATGCTCATTTAGAAACAGGTCATCATCTGGAATTTGAGGCTCTTATTTAGTACATTCTTTGTTTTTTACTTAAATAATAGTTACTGATCATGCTGGGCAAGGAAGAAATAACTTTAATATTTAAGAACCTAAATCTCCTTATATCCATCACTCCCTTGTGAACCTATTTCCTTCTAGTCCCTTTTCTAGGCATGTGCATGAATTTATTTAGTTTCACATCTCAGAATTCCAGTGCCTAATAAATAATGCTAAGTGGGTCAAAGAGTTTCAAAAAAATCACCCCAGGGATGAGTTGAATTTCATTACATCAATATCAAAGTACATATTGAACCAAGGAATTCCACTAATTGTAAAAACTGGTTTTACAGCACTGGAGTGATTGTGAAAATGAAAAGGAAAAACGAAAAGATAGACTTAAATGTGTTAAATTCTTGTTTTGCCCTCTGATACCTTCTATTTCTGTTTATTTCCGAAACCTGGAGTTGTCTTATTCAGTTAGGTTTCCGTTTAGATTTTTCCTACCAGTATTATACCTCCTTCTCCAGGGTGCGGCGACGGAGAGATCAGGAAGATACCCTGAACCAAAGATACCCTGAGAACAAAGAGAAGAGAAGCAGAGAGGACAAAGAAACTCAAAACAAGTGCGCAGAGAGGGAGGTGCCAGCAAAAGAAGACAAGCCCTTGCAGTGCACGCCCCAGAAAGCCAAGCCGGCGAAGGCAGCGGTCGAGCTGGGGAGAGAGAAGATGCTCAGGCCACCAGTGGAAAAGTGGAAGAGGCAGGATGACAAAGACTTGAGAGAAAAACGTTGTTTTATTTGTGGACGCGAAGGGCACATTAAAAAGGAATGCCCGCAGTTTAAAGGCTCTCCAGGTATGCACACCAGTCACACTTTGATGTTCCCAATCACGTGTGAAGGGAAATCTCTTTTTTAGAGTTCTTTACTATTTTAGTTACATTTATTTCTTTAACAAATCTAATGACTCAAAAAGATTTTATTTTTAAGAAAGTGAAATTCCACCCCCCTTTAATTCTGATCTTTTATAAGTCTTAAACACTTATTCCTGGTTTTATTTAGAGACTTACGAAAGTCATTTGGTTGACTTTTTAAAGAAGATTATCAATGAAATGAAAACCTGGTCATCCCTAGTACCTAAAAAATGTAGCCCAAGTGACCATAAAACAAGCTGTAACGTGAGCTTCAGTACTTAGTATGTGCACTTTTGAAATCGAAGCACTGCCCAGCCACAGAGGAGGCGTGAAGTTATCTCAGAATGCCACACTGGGTACAGTGAGCGACATGTATTTCTATTTAAATACATTCATGCACATGCATGGAAAAGGGACTAGAAGGAAATAGGTTTTACAGTTAACAGTAGTTCTAACTGCAGAGGAAAATTGTGAAGGATTTTATCTTTGGATTTTATCATTTAAATATTTTTCTGCGGTAAGCTTGTTGATTATTATGATGAGGGAAAATGTATTGTCATTTAGTAGTTAAAAATCATCCATTATCTTGCCCCTCTAAGTTGTTGGATCTGAATTGACCCATTGTATTAAATGGATCAAATGTCCATTGAAGGTACCTTTTTAAGACTGTTAAGAGTAAGGATGCCTGCATATGTATAATAAGTTGTGGTTTACAAGCAGTTATACACCCTTACTTCCTCAGAACAAACCTGTGAATGTAAATGAAATATGATTAGCTGAGAAAAGAAACTCAGACATAATTAAATTTTTTTAATTAAAATAGTAACCCCATTTCTGTCCTCAATTGCATATGTTTATGAACAGCATACAAAAAGTCAGCACTGCTGACAGTTTCCTTAAAATGCTCACCCTAGTGTTTATTGTTCTTGGAACACTAATACCTCTTCCCCATTTATTATATGCAAAAAAGTATATTTTAAAATTAATTACTCATTTTAAAATAGTACTTAAATATTTGTGAAAGATACAGCTTGCCCTACTTCTAAGGAACTCAGACAAATTCAAATTCAAGCTCTTTTGCCCTGATGTGGGACATATGCCAGGATAAAAGGATTTTCTTTTATGATTATATGAGGTAAATATATTTAAGAGAAAGTGACATGATAGCAATAGCTAACATTTATTGAGCCCTTAATATAGTTAAGGCACTATTTTAACTACTTTACATGGGTAACGTCATCTCATTTTCACCGCAGCCCATCAAATGTGGTATTGGTATCCCCAGTTTACAGATGAGGAAACTGTAAACAGTATAGATCAGATGCAGTAAAGTTTTACCGAAGTTATTTTTGTAGGCTACCCTTCAGAGGAACTCAAGGTCTGTGTCACTAATAGCTCGATGCACATTGTCATTGTGTTCCTTTTTGGTACAAGGAAGTGGTGAAGGATCGCCTCTGCAGTTGCCAGCGTGGGTGGATTTCTTTCCTTTAGCCAGTAGCAAGTTTTAAGTTGCCTACTAGTGAAGCTTTCAAAATAGAGCAGTGCTTCTGGTGGGCTGGGGCAGCAGCAAATCAAAGGGAGACAGGATATCCTGGGGCGGAAGTGTGCATTATTCAACTAAAGGCAAAGCATTAGAATCTCAGTTACTTCTAATGCACTATTTATACCCTAACTCAAGTAGTCGTCATATTATAAGAGTAAAGTAAGGGAGGAATGGGGCTAGAGTGTGGTGAATTTCCTCCAGTAGCAATGAAAACTAATTAACTACTTCTTCCTCTCTAAAAGTTATGCTGCTCCCTCTCATTTCTTCAAATATGTGATTACTTTATCCACACAATATACTGAGTGGAGCTTCTGTCATATCAACAGGAAATCTTTCTGTGAAAGTTTGAAAACTGGGTTACTGCTTTCAATTTAAAGTAGGAACAAAAAGTGCTGATTTCTTTCTCAGGTATGTTTAAATCAGATTGGGTATGTGGATCCCCTTCTTCACCTACCCCTTTGAGGTCAACTGACACATTTGTTCAGGTAAACCTGGTTTAAACCTGAGCAAGAAGGCCTTCCATCATCTGTCTATTCAGCAAACATTTGCTGGGTGCTAGCAGCTCTGTGCCGGGTCAGCGAGGTGCTGGGCAGGCCCAGGCCCTGACTCCTTCCTTCTGGTTAACACCCCTGGCCCCCTCACTCTGCCCTCTGCACAGTGTGGTTAGGAGGCTTGCTGTGCCCGGGATGGCAGGGCATGCTTTAAGGATCTCTGCGTATGTGTCTTGCTTTTTTAAATTAACTTGCAAAGTTCTGCCACCCACGTGCCTAATTTCAACTTTCCTTGGATATGGTTAGTCTTAAGGCTGTTTCGGATGCTATTCCTTTCGATTTTGTAAACCAGTGTATTTCGTTTTTTAGGCAGTGCTTTTACATGAAGACAAAAAGAAACAAAAAGCAACTATATTTTTGAGTCCCCAGTCAGGTATGTGGGTTAAAAAACAACAAATGTGTGTTATTTTATTTACTGCATAGTTTACCACATGCCTTTTGAGACACTTCTTTTGAATAAGTGGTTTGAACAGGGATTGGACATCAGAATCACTTGGGGAACTTTTAAAAATACGATTGCCCTGCCCCCACCTTCATTTCCTAAATCAGATTTTTCAAAGGTTAGGCTTGGGCCTGTGTATTTTTTAAATGTCATAGGTGATTCTTATACCATCCCTGAGAAGGAACCATAGCCTTTAATTATTTGTTTCTCTTCCACACTTTTTGTTTCTGCTTTGAAATTGCCACTGTGTTGTCAACAGTATAATCTCTTCATGGAGATTATTCACTACAGCAGAGTAAGGAAAGAAAGTAATTGTTGGTCTGAACTCCACTCTCTCCAAGTCATTTAATTTATTCCTTCAACAAGTATTTAAGGCCCCCACCCACCTACCTGCTAAGTGCAGGGCATGGTCCTAAACACTGAGGGTACAGCATTGAACCAGCATAACTCCTTCTCTCATTTATTCTGCTTTCTGGTCAGAAGAGATACATAAACATTTCATGTGGTGACAGGTGCTAAGAAATATAAAGCAGGAAAAGGGAAAAAGAGAATGTTGGAGAGGGAGGCGGCCTCTCTGATAAAGTAACGTTTAAATCTAAACAAGGAATAAAGGAAGTGGCAGGTCAATGGGAAATTGGAGTTAGACGGTAAGAGCAGAACTAAAAACAGTTTTTGTCCTCGAGTCACTGAGTGGAATGAGCAGGCAAGGGTGGTAGGAGGTGAGGTCAGGGTAGATGGGTCTGGATTGTGTAGCACCTATCGATGACATTAAGTGCGGACTTCTGTAATTTGAAGGTAGCATCAACATGATTTTTGATGGGTTGGATGGCAAAGTATGAATCAGAGATGACACTATGATATTTGGCCTGAGCAACTAGAAGAATGGAGGTTGTATTTTCTATGCTGAGGAACACTCAGGAAGAACATATTGTGGGGAGAAGGAGTTTAGTTTTAGACACTTAATTTTACAAAACCTGCTATATATCTGGGTAGAGATGCCGAGTAGCCAATTGTATATACAAGCATGGCCTTTAGAGCAGAGCTCCAGGCTGGAGATACAAATTTGAGTATTATCATTGTATCATAGTATTTAAAGGCCTGGGTCTGAGTGAGATCACCTAGAAAGTAAATGCAGATAGAAAAGCAAAGCATGTAGGGACTCAGATGGAAGATAAAGGAGACAGAGAAAAATTGGTCAACAAGGGAACAGAAGCAGCAAGAGCTGAGTCCTGGAGTCCAAATGGAGAAAGTGTCTGAAAGAGAAGGGATGGACCATTTGTATGAATTGCTATTCATAGGTCTGCTGCAGCTGTAGGCTGAGAATTAAGCATTGGATTTGGCAATGCAGAAGTCACTGGTGACTTCAAAAAGAGCTGTTTCTTTAGAGTAGAGGAGAGAGAAACCTGATCACAGGGAGTTCTGGTGAGAAATGCCAGCAGAGGAATTGTAGGCAATGTAACTTCAGCTGTGGGCACCAAGTGCCAGGTCCCCAGGTCTATGGACAGGTGTTTAAAGAGGGGAAACTGGGAGGCTCTGAAGGCCTTTTTCTGGTGTTTCAAAAGTGCTTTTGAGTCCTGAAATGGAAGGGAGAAAATTGAGGCAGAAAAGAAAAATAAAGTAACTTTAACATACTAACCTTTTCAGCTTTTTTGGTAAGAAGGGATAAAACTATAAACTTGATACAAACATTCTGATTTCTGGCCTGTAGGTATCCTTAGTAACTTTGCTTAAAGGTGTCTGTCTGTCTCTCCCTCTCTCTCATCACCCCCTTTCCTTTCTTCTTTCTCCCTCTCTCATCTTATTCAATAAAGTAGGGTTAAAGGAGGGAAATGATATAAGCATGTGTACTCTTTTGAACTTAATTGTATAATTTATGAGAAAAATTTTTGAAGTTTTAAAACTTCATTGATATAACCTGACATTTTTGTATGTTGTATCAAACAACCCACATCTTTTATGCTCAGCTTGTACATATTATATTATTGTGCAAACAACTGTTTGCCTTTAGATTGGAGAGACGTCTGTGTTAGTTAAAGAGTGTGGAGAGTCTAAGCTGTCTCTTCCATCATGTGTCAGCAGCCTCCTAAATCCTGCAGTACAGGGAGCTCTTCCCTGCTCTCCCCAGCCCAGTGCCAGGGCACAGTGATCTCCATCTGGGAAAGCTAAGAAAGCTCCAGGCGAGGAATGTTTGGTTGTCTCTCTTTTGAATGTTGTTAACAAGAGAAAAGTAAATGGAATTATTAAGTTATTTAACTATTTCCACTTCTGTCAGCGTCAAGGTCAGTTATCTCAAATATATAAAATAATCTAAAAAGACATAGGCATTTATTTTTGTGATCTGTGAACTTTACAGGGGTAGGTTTTTAATGATTGGGGCAGACATTTGAAGTGGCATCAAACCTTTTTGCAGTCAGAATTCAAAGGCGGGCACTGAGGTTGGTGTACAGAGTGAGGGCAGATGATTCAAAGAGAAACAGAAAACTTCAAAGAATTGCCACCCTTACCCAGAAAGGGAATGGTGTATGTGAAAGATAAAGACACGGAGCTCAGTGAGAAAATTCAAGGGCAGCTGTTTCCTGGGAAGGCTTTGTAATTGTTCTCAGAAGAATGCATGGACTTTTTTTTTTAAAAAAAGTGCTACTGGGAAAACCCCCAAAATCAAATAGAAGTGAAATGAGGATGGGGCCTATTGTGAGATGATTGACAGTGAGAGCAGCCATGGAAGATGGATAAGGAGGTTGACCAGCTGCCCCTGGAAGCAACTTTCAACAGATGAAAACCTATGGGAAACAGATGCCACCGCAGTGTATGGGATTGTTTCCCATAGGTCTTCTGAGAGTTTGAGGGTCACATAAGGTTAGCATATGTAAACAAGCCAAAAGAATGTTGTTTTACAAGCTTCAGCCTTGAACAGACATTTCCAGAGCATGTTACATAGGAATGACTCTTGTTTAGTTTAGATGTTTATTTTGCCAAGGATGAAATGTCTAAGAACATCTGCTCTGTGGTCAGATTGCTTGGTATAATTTCTAGCTTTGTAATCTTGAAACATCTACTTAGCCTCCATTTGCCTCAGTTTCCTCATCTGTTTTAAGGGGATGATAATAGTAATAGTAATACCTGACTCGTTGGGATGTTGAGAAATCCATGTAAAAGCACTTAGAACAGCACCTGCGTATGGCAAGAACAGAGCAGAGGTTTGTGGGGGTGGTGAGTCATTGATATTTCTGCAGGGATATATCAGCATCACTCCTGCTAAAGGTTTTACACATCTTGAAAGTAGAATTTTATTATAATTTTTTAAGTGCTGGAGGAATATAGATGTTAGACATTATAGAAATGGCATTACTGATTGACAGTAAGTTAGGATTTTTGTAATTATCTTCTAAGTAAGAAACTGACATTTATAAATCTTTTGAGCAACTGTAAAACTTAAATTTACTACAAAAAAAAATTAGTACACTACCAGGAAAAAACAAAACAAAACACAGTTATAGGTGGTTAAAATTTACCCTTTGTAATAAACTCTTCAAGTAGGTATATGACAGCTGTTAAGACTGTCAGATTTATCCAGGATAAATTTACCTAAATTATCTATGTTGTTCTAAATGTGAAATGTCTCAACTATAAGTAGTATTAAGTTTTCCCAAAGCTCTTCCTTCTAACAAGACCCTGTTGGTAGGGGCAGCCCCTGCTCTTGCACATTAGCTGTATTGACCTTAGGCATGAGATTAGCTTCTCTGAGCTCCATATATCTCACCTACAAAATTTCAGTCGCACGGTCTATCTCCCTGGTGCTAAGATAATGCACCCAGTTTGTAGTAAGCACTCAGTCAAGTTTCCTTTCGTCTCCTAATACCCACCTCCATTCCTTTCTACTAGGCTACTTATAGTTCTTAACTCCTAAATGAGATGATAGTGAATAGAAAATTTCATGAATTTCCTTGCTCTTCATTGTTACGTCCCTCCTCTAACATACACACAGCCAACACAGTGCATTAGATGTTCAGTAAATTGTATTGATTAGAGGTATATACTCATTTTGAAGGAAAAATCAAATGTAGAACAGTTAAGAACATGAGCTTTTGCCCGGCCAGGCATGGCTCAGCAGTTGAGCATCGACCTAGGAACCAGGAGATTGCGGTTTGATTCCCAATCAGGGCACATGCCCGGGTTGCGGGCTCAATCCCCTGTTGGGGCGTGCAGGAGGCTGCCGATCAATGACAGCGCTCTCATTGATGTTTCTATCTCCCTCTTCCTCTCCCTCTTCTTTCCTCTCTCTGAAATCAATAAAGCTATATTTAAAAAAAAAAAAAAAAGTACATGAGCTTTTAAAGTCAGACATACTTGAGTTTGAAATCTAGCCCAGCTATTTTCTGGCTGCATCACCTCAGCAAGTTTTTAACCTCTCTGCACCTCAGTTTCCTTATCAATTAATAGGGGCTAACACCTTACAGGGCAATAAGGATTAATTTCATATATGTAAAGCCCATAACACAGCATCTGGCACATATCACTCAATAAATTATCACTATTTTTACTGTAATTAACAGGAAGTACCAATCTTGCTGTAATTTATCTAACTTATAGGACAAATATATAGTGGAATTTCTTAATAAAACAAGTATGTGGAGATTAGAGAATTATGGTTACAAACTGATATTTTTGCATAAGTTAATTATTCTGGCATAATTATGTATAATTAATAATGCAGTATGAGAATCTCAAGAAACTAACATATTTCTGATCTTTAATCCTCCCCCATTTTTGTAAAGAAAATTACTTTTCTAAAGAAACTTCCTGTCTCTTCATTTGTTCCATTTTAATCCCTTGGTTTGAAATCTTAAAAATTAGATATGCTATAAAGAGATTAATGGGTATCTTTTCTCCCTCATGATGATGTATACTTATACAACTTTTTTTTTTTTGGACCAGAATGTTAAAACTTCCTTAATTTTTTTTAGAAGTGTTATTCATGATAGTGAATTTAATATAATAGAATTAGATTTTTTTAAAATATGTCTTTATTGATTTCAGCGAGAGGAAGGGAGAGGGAGAGAGAGAGAGGAACATCAATGATGAGGGGATCGAACCTGCAACCCTAGCATGTGCCCTGACTGGAAATTGAACTCCTGAGCCATACCACCCAGGCTAGAATTAGACTTTTTAAAACAGTATGGGGAGGTCTTATTATCCATGAATATAGATCATCCTTTTTCATATCCAGTATTCTTGATATTCCAGTATATGAATATATTTAATCATTCCTGATTAAGGGACTACAAATATATATCAATGTCTTCAAAACTTTTTTGCTTATATACTCTTCCACAAAATATTGAACGTCTGTATATTTCTTTTGTATATTTTTAAGTTGAAATTAAACATTTCATCATAGTTTCAAAGCTTGTAATTTTGGGGGGATTATATACTGGCAATATAAAATATAACTTTTAAGTCAGCCTTAAATGTATCAAATGAAATATAAATATTATTGTAGAAACTTTACATCATTTTCTTTTGCTCCTTGAATACCTCTGTTTCACTTCCACGGAATTTTATCTTAAGATGATATATTTTTATCATACATTTCAAGCATTTTATTGATCAGCCTACCATACTTATCTGCAACAAAAATATTTATGTAATTGTAATTTTAAGCTTTTTATTGTGTTAAAGTGTAAAATTTTCTTCTAAATTGTTTTTACAATTTTTAAAGCAATATAATTGGTCAAAGCAAATGTTACAAATTTGGATTTAAAATTATTTTTTATGTTTACATACTAAAAATGACTATCATATAATCAAGTAGGTGGGATTTTTCCCAACGCATTTATCTTTGGACCAATACTACTTATTGCAGGAATAAAAACAGTGTTCCTTATTGTTACTTTCTAATTTTTTTTGTTTCTATGATTGGTAAATATTTAGAAACCTCAGTAGTATTCATGATAACAAATTAAAAATAATAGATTTTATTTTAAGAATTTGGGAATGGAAGATATAGTACAACAGTGACTCTTAATTATTTTTCATTCATCAAATGACCAAAAATCACACAGTGATGTATCATCAGAAATTATTTTTGATGATTATCAGCTATTAATGTGATTTTACAACAACTAAAAATTTGGATTTTTGTTAGCGGCATTCACATTTATCATAGACCATCATTTTGTCTCCTTACCTCTCCAGGGCAACATTACCACATTAAAATATGGATGGTTAGGAGATAAGCCTGTCTTTTATATCACAGTAATCTCACCCTGGGAAATGGACAAATACAATAGGAGAATAATTGTGAAAGGGGAGTTGGAAAGGAAAATTGGTGTGATTCCTAGGAACCTTCCCAAAGCCTTGGCAATGAAGGCATTCTCAGAAAGAATTCAGATAGATATTGAGAGGCTGAAATCAACTCTCTTAACACCCCTTCCCCACTTGTCTTGTTAAGGCAGTTCAGGAATACATATACCCAAGTTTGAAGATCACTATGTATATGTATATGTAAAACACTATAAAGAATATTTGCATATATATCTAGGAATATATCCTCAGGATAAATTCCTAGTTAGAATGATGGGTTAAAAAGTATGTACATTTCAGCAGTGGTACCAATAATGCCAACTTGTGATTGTTGGCAACCCCAGAGAGTCATTCACAGCCTGTTTCCCATACCCTCACTTCATTGGGATAGTTTTTTCATCAGTCTGCTTGAATTTCTGTTATTACCATTGAACACTTAACTTTTTTTTACATTTTCATTTGTATTTCTTCAAGTTATATCTTTGCACTTTTTATTAGTCATCTTTGTTTTTAGTTCTTTCTACATAGAAATTTATTCATGCTTTGTCAAATGTGTTACAACATCCTTTACCACCTCCACCCCCAGTTTATTATTCTTTTAACCTCATTTATTATTTGTTTTGTGATACAGATATTTGTTTGCCTGTTTATTTTAGTAGTTTGATCTCAAGCAAACTTTTGAGTAGTTTCAAGTCATGCTTACACAATTTTGTGATTTTCCCCAGATTACATTAAAGTTTGCTTATATTTTATTTATTAGTTTTGAAGTGTCTTCAGGTATGCTGAGATTTATTTTTATATTTAGGGGGTTACATGTTTAAGTGCTATTAGAAAAGAATGGTTTCTTAACACTTTGGGAATAATATAAAAAGATACACGTGTAACAACTACCCATCTACTAGAGAATTGGTATTTTTTTCACATTTTCAATCTTTTTTAAAATAAAAGATTAAAATAGACAAAGTGCCCTTTCACTACCACCCCCAGGCCCATTCTGTCAGTTATCCCCTCCATCCTAGAGGCATCCATTATTATGAGTTCAGGAACCCTCAGTTCTTCATTAAAGCTCTTATATATGTATCCTTTAGCATATCATCCTTGATGAATTTTTATTTGTTTTTTTTTGTTTGCTTATTTTTAAATATGTTATTGGTTTCAGAGAGAGGGAGAGAGAAACATCAATGACAAGAGAGAATCATTGCCCCCTACTGGGGATCGAGCCCACATGCCCCCTACTGGGGAGAACGCATGCCCCCTACTGGAGATCGAGCCTGCAACCCTGGCATATGCCCTGACTGGGAATGGAACCATGACCTCCAGGTTCATGGGTAGATACTCAACCACTGAGCCACACTGGCCAGGCATATCCTTGGTGAATTTTTAAATTTAAATGACATACCATGCTATATAAAATGATCTATAACCAGCTTTTTCATATATATTTAACAAAATGATTTTTAAGCTCTATACATGTTGCTGTATATAGATTTAGGGTATTTTTTACAGTATTCCATCATATGAATGCAGAATATTGTATGTATCCGTTACCTAGAACATGAGCATTTAGATTGCATCTTACTTTTTGCTGTTATAAACAGTGTTGTGAAAATTCTGTGAGTGTTGTGAGTGTCCTTGAGCGTAGGTGAGAGATTTTATAGGGTTCGTGTATCCAGAAGTCAAATTGTTTAGGTCATAGCATATATTATTAACTCTTTTATGGTGTGGTTTTAATTAGTAATCCTCATTTCTGAAACTGTATTAAAATGATGTCACTCTAGCAACTTGTCAGGGTTTAAAAAGACTTTTGACTAGGCTTATTTTAATAAATCACGTTCCATATACTGTAGACTTTTTATATCTAGCCTAATTACTTAATTCAAAACAAGTGACCAATTCCAGTGTGAAAAGTTTCTGTGAATAATTAACGATAGGAAGTACTATTACTGATTTTGCGATGAAGTGAGACTTTATTTATGTTGGGTTTTGTTTCTTCCCCTCCTCTAGGTAGCCTTTCCAGTAAATACATGACTCAGGGAAAAGCCTCAGCGAAGAGGACCCAGCAGGAATCATGAGGGAAGGAAAACGCAGCGCTCTAAATGGCCACTCAGGCATTCCCAATCATTCTGAAAATTAGGTTCATTTTACAGAACTCAGCAGCATAGATCAGGCTTCAACTTAACATTTAAGGGAAATGTCAGATTTTTTTTTTAACTGAATGAAATTCATAATAAGGAAGAAAATTTTTAATGTAGTCTTACCTACCAAAAATCCTCATAGATTTAAGGATTTTAATAGAAAGCCATGGTGTATGTATTTAAGCCAGGATTAAAAAAAAAAAAAAATGTAACTATGGGCCAGTATTCAGTGAATACAATTTCATGGTTTTTAATTCTTTCAGACCACACTAAAATGGTGTGCTGATAAACCCCAAGCAAATTAATCCTTTCTTTCCTATAAATCCCTTTTTTTGTTTTGAAGAGGGGAAATTATATTTATTGTTGTTTACTGAATCCTGTGTGAAAGTGTGTCAAATATGTGTGAACTGCTACTACTGTATTTACGATCTACGAACCTTATTTTATTGATATTTGTAGAAGTGATAACATGAACATAATTACCTGTTTATATGAGTCTTCCATGGATGAGCAATGCCATTGAGGGGCTTTTTGGTTTTTTTCCCCTCTCTAATTTTAATTAAGTTGACATATATAATTGCTATGCTCATAAAAATGAAGTGAGGAAAAAAAGTAGTCCTGTTTGCTGCTAAAAACATTTTCAAAGGAAAAATGACAAATAAAAGTGCTTTTTACTTTTTATGGTATTCAGAAATTAGGGTGGAGAACTTAAAAAAATCCCTGGTGATTAAAGAGGCCATCTCTGCCAATCACAAGTGTGGTTGGTGTCATTTTGGGTCTGACTGGAACCCTTGTCGAACTGTGTCTGTAACTTCACAAGCCCCTCAGAAGTAGTACATGGTCAGAACTATGCTTCAGTTTGATTTCGAAATAAAGCAAAATTTCGTAATTTTATCCACACCCCTTTCTAGTGAGAGTCCTAATTTATGAGGAAACTAGATCAAGGAGTAGGGGCAGTACTGATCCGCAACTCTATATCGTGCTCCCTTTACTCGTGCGACCTGGTGGTCATTGACACCCACTGTGTGGCAAGCACTGGGAATGCACAAATAAGCACAGATTTATGGGGACAAACACGTAGAGAGAGATGCAGAGTGTGCTTGCTGGGCAAGCATTCCCAGGTAGGAGAGAACTCAAAAAATACAAACCCATGGCCCTTCTTTTGAACAAATTAGTTGGAAACATTCCAGCCAAAGAAGAATGATAAAAGATTTAACTTTAGAATTTGGAAGTTGTGGTAGAATTAGTGATCATTTCTTACTCAGTTTGAATGAACACAAACTGATGAGTTAGTTATGCAACCTGGGCTGAAATTCTGCTCCACAGGACTTTCCTCAGCTGCTGCTCGTCTGAGTTCCTCTCTTGCCTTCATGCATGAAAGTCAGCTTGACTAGGCATACAGTCCTTGTCACACTTTCTGTAGAAAGCCTATTGACGCTGTTGTCTTCTGGCATTATAGCAGAAGTCTGAGGCCAGCCTAATTTTTGTTCCTTGTACAAGGGTTTTATTTTTCTGCTTGGGTGCTTCTGTGTTTACCCCTGTAATGTTTGTGTCGGTGACTTTTGTCTGAAACAAAATTGAATCCAGTGTATCTCCCTACTCAAGGTTTTATTATTATTATCAGTTTGAGAAAGTATCTATGTTCTTAATTTTGCTCTCTCAAAAATACTTTTCACTTAATAGTCCTCTCTCATATTTTTCCTTCATGCTAGGAAAACATCTTAAATTTAATCTCCACATGACTGGCTTGATTTTTAGTGTCATTCTGTTGTTTGCTGTTTCTAACATAAATTTTGTCATTTCGCTTCTAATTTTCTTGACTGACTTTACCCACCTTCCTTTTCCTTTCATTTTACTTTATTTTTATTGTCTTCCTTTTCATAGAAACCATGTTTTTTTATATCCTTTTAAGGATGTTACAAGTTTCCTGCATTCTATTCTGATTTCCAAAGTAGAGTCTACCCAGTGTTTTGGGCTTTTTGTTTGATTTCTATCCCCACTGGATCAATGGGACAGTGACCAGTATTTGCCAGCAGACCTGGAGAATGAATTGCCCTTGGTTCTCTGCTCCCTTTGTTTGGATGCAGATCATAGAGCCTTCTCAGTGCCCCTGGGGGACAGATACATCTGCCTCCATACCATGTTCAGTTTCCAGGGCGTAGCTATCTTTTAAATGCAGCTGGCCTCTCTCTCTTAACAGGCTTGACAAAAATGCCCCACTACTGGGATTCTCCTTTTCTTTCTCTCAGGAATAAACAAAAATATGAAATCCATTTTTTATAGCCCCAATCAATACTTACTAATCTCTTGCGCAGTGTGTACAGTATCAACAATGTGCACACTTAGAGATGTTATTTAAATGTTCTGAGGTAATTTCAGATTATTTTTTTCATCTTAAAATGTATTTCACAAATGGTTCTATTTTTAATTTCCAGTGGAAAAAATAGGTAGATAAGTCAAAAGGGTTTATAGTGTTATAGGCAAAAAAAATGTTGAAAAGCAAATATAGAATTCAACCACCACCACCCAAAAAAAACTGTAAAAATGTGCTCCGTGCTTTTTTCTTTGAAGGAGGGTATGTTTGGACAACAGCCTAAGCCTTTAGCAAACTTCACTGTTTGAAATTCTAGACATAATGGGGGTCTGGCTCTGCCAATTTTCCAGCTGTGTGCACTCCCACTAACCTGCTGGCAGTTGTTTCCTTGCATATAAAATGGAAATCATACTTGCCCTTCCACAGCATAGTGAGGATCAACTGAGGTCTTATTAGGAAAAGACATTTTAAAATATCTAGAACCCTGACACTAAATCCTGTGCAGTACTGAACATTTCCCTTTGGAAAGTTTTTAACCTATTAGTGGAAATCTAAAAATGGTAACCCCTTGCAATCTCATTTTCAACAGATCCCACCCCCACCTCGTTTCGACACCACATAACAGCTGCTGCTCTGAGATAAAGGAGCGCACATATTTCTTAGTCATGAAAACTCTTCTAAAACCAATTTAAGGGACCTGCACCAGTTTCAAATAACGTTAGATATTACTGAACTACTGACATTAGATTTTGTGACTTAGCACTTACCATGCAAAACACCTAACCAAGTTAAAAGCTGAATAGTGTGTATTAAATAAAGGAAAGAAAGCTGTTAAATATACACTGGGTCCTGAATCAGAAAACTTAGAACTGAATTTTTAAAATAGTGTCTGATGCATTATACTAAAAGGCTTGATTTTGAAGTATCACTTGTAAAATAGCTACACCAACATTCCTGTCATACAGCTCAGAGTTGTGAGGCTACTATAACACAGTGTGCTTAAGGGTTCTTTTAAAAGCTATGAAGTGCTACACAACTGTGTGATATTTCAATAATGGATAAAAAATGACAACACGTCATCTTGTTTTACATTTTTTAAAGGACTTTCCTTATATATTTTTTTTTATCGGTTGATTTTTAGAGGGGGACGGGGACATTGATTTGTTCCACTTATTTATGCATTCATTGATTGATTCTTGTATGTGCCCTGACCAGGGATTGAACCCAAAACCTTGGTTATATCAGGACAATGTTCTAACCACCTGAGCCACCCAGCCTTTTTTTACATTTTTATTAACTTTATTTTTTAGAGCAGTTTGGGTTCACAGCAAAATTGAGCAGAAAGTACAGAGTTTCCATACACCCCTACAAGCCAACCACTATCCACAACCTGCACCAGGGTGGGACATTTGTTACAATCCATGAACCTACAGGGACACACCATTACCATCCAAAGTCGATAGGTTACATTAGAATTAATTTTTGGTGTGGTATACTATGGGTTTGGACAAATACATAATGGCATGTATCCACATTGTGTCACAGAGTAGTTTCAAAATATATGGCATCTTTAAATATTAGTAATTAAAAATGGTTATTGAGTGCTGCAGTGTGCTTTGCACTCCTCTAAGGGCTTTTCATTCAATCTTCACAATATTTGGAAGAGGAAGGACATGAGAAATAAAATATCTTGTTCCTAAATCACCCAACTACTGTCTCCCACTACACTTCTGTCTCCTAATCCCCGTTTCTTCTGTGTGCTTTGGAGTTTAGGAAAATAACTTACATCCTCTTACTGTCAACGCAGTTGCCTTTCACTATTAGGGAGAGGGAACTGCTTAACGGAATTCTGAACTATACAATCCTTTAAGCTCTAGAGCATTAAAGATAAACTGGGCTCCAAAGCACACGGCACCGGTTGGTTCTTTCCACATCAAAACCCTGAGCAAGAAGCTGTCCTCCCCAGCCCCACTCCACAGAACCTTTCTTCCTAGCCCTTCCGTGGGAAGCACCCGTGTATCCTGACGCTCTCCCATCCGCTAACCCTGCAGCGCGTCAGCCTTGCCAGGATCTCTCCTCCTTCCCTGGGCCCTCCGTTTACCAGGCTTCCTGTTAGGAATACTTGCTAAATTAACAGTAAGAATTAAAAGGCAGGGCCCCTGAGCAGCCACAATAAGGGCTGACAACAGGTGTTCAAGTTTACTGATTGGGTCTTGCTATAAATTTGTTTCCGCAGAGCGGCCCAGTCCCATCTTAGGGCAGGGTCAGGTTCCAAAATCAACACCTTAAGGGAAAACAGCGCCATCCCTCAACATCCCAGGCAGTCCGGCACGCTGGCTGGGGGACTCCCTGCTCTATGACTCTGCTGCAACTAAGCTCTTAACTGCCCAGCTGGACACAGCTGAAAGGCCCGTAGCCGCTCGGGCCTCGGAGCCATTCTGCCTTAGAGCGCCTTGCCCGGTGCGCAGGGCCTGGGGCCACGCGCCTCGGTGTCCTCGAGTCGGAGGTCATTCCCCGTGTCCCAGCCGGCTCCCGACGTCACGCCGGGAGCGCCCTCGCGGTGACCGCCTTCCGGCTGGGCCGCGGCGCAGCCAGCCACCGCAGAGGCCTGCTCCCCGCCCTCCGCCCGTCACTCACGTGCCCCGCCCAATGGCCGCGGCACGCGCGGGGCGGGGCCTGAGGCGCCCTGCGCCGAGCTTGTGGCGTCAATGCGCCGCTGTGTCCATGGAGAGAGGCTGAGGCGTCCGAAGCTCCGGCCCAAGGCACCAGGGCGCCGGGACGGCGAGGATGTCGGCGTCGTTAGTCCGAGCCACTGTCCGTGCTGTGAGCAAGAGGAAGCTGCAAGCCACCCGGGCCGCCCTCACCCTGGTGAGTGTCCCGGACGCTGGGCCGGGCCCGTGACATTGGTTCACCTCCGTCCCGCAAGGGGAAGTCAGGGCGGCGGGGAGCGGTACGGCCGAGCGGCGGGGCCCGAGCCCGCTGCGCAGTTCCACGCCCCTGCCGGCCGCCCGCCCCGGCCGTGAAGATAAATCGGCGAGGGGCTGCTCCGCAGGAGCTGGCGCGCGGGGGACTACGTTTCCCGTCAGGCCGCGCGCGCCGCGTGCGGGGGGACGGCGGTTTGCGTGCGTCACCTGCGGCCGTCCGCGGCGGCTCGCCTGGAGCCCGGGATCTCTGGGGGCCTTGGGGCTGCGGTGCTTGAGGTCGCAGGTTTAGAGGTCGAATGCGCCAGGCGCGGGGCCTACCTGGTGAATAAACCAGAATGTACCCTTGAAGTACTAGGGGAGGTCGGAAGCTGCCGGACGGACCACGGTGTACGTGCGCGGATTGGCAGGCGCGTCCCCAGCGAGGCGCACCCCCGGCTGAGGCGGAGGCTGCGGGGCGTCGAGGGCTGCTTCCTGGTGTTGGGGTCCGCGGAGGGGTTTTAAACGCCCTCTGCGCGTAGCCGTCCTCGGCCTCGGTCAGATGTGCCAAAGAACAAAACGGATTTCTACCCTGGGTTTGTTGACGGCGTGTTCTGGGTGAAAGGTCTGACTCGCCCCGAGGGCACCAGAGTACAAACGCGGGGACGGAGAACTTAGCGTTCGTGCCGGGCCCCGACGTACTGTGCAGTGGCTGGTTGGGTTTGACCGAGGAAACGGTCGCATAAAATTAACCATTTTAAAGCGTTCAGTTCAGTGGCATTTAGTACATACACAATGTTGTGCGACTAGCACATCTATTTAGTTCCAAAACATTTCATCCCAAAAGAAAACCCTATATCCATTAAGCAGTCGCTTGTATTTGCAGTTTGGAAAGATTAATTTCATTGGAAAGCTTAGGATCGGGTCAGCGTTCTTGGCACACACACTCCCCCTCTCCTTGATTAAGGAGGAGACTCAGTGCAAGCGTTTATCACCTAGAGACTAGGAAAATAGATTGCCGGATTTAAATGGAATCCTGGATTCCAGTCATTGTAATGCCATAATCCAGAAAATTAGTTGTAGCAAAGTAGAAGGAAGTCATGATCAGGTGGAAGAATTCTTTTTTACAAGGGGTGAATGTTTTAGGCCACATTCTCTAGTACTTCTTTCTGTACCAGCAAGCCTGTTTTCATGTTTGAAAGATGATGTTACCGGGGACACACGTTGAGGAGACCTCGATTCTTGAGGGAAAGATTTCAATCAAGAGGCAAAGTGTAGAGAAGAAAGCAAGAATTTATTGGCTGCAGCAAAAATATACTTAGGACGGTGAAACAAGGAAGGGCATAGAAGAAGCAACAGGAGAGCTTAGGCCGGGCTGCTTTGGCTCCCTGGGAAGTCAGGAAGGGGGCCTTGGAGACAGGTTCAGGGGGTAAGTGCCAGAGGAGCTGCCGCTTCCCATTGCTCCCCTGGTTGCAAGTCTCGTGGGGTCCCCTGGGAGGGGAGAAGGAGATGGTGCTGGTGTGCTCTCCTGGGGAAGGGGGGTAGAGCTCCCCATAGGACCTTCATTTTCAGGGGTTTTAAGCCTGGGCTTTTAGCTTGATGCTAATACACCAAAATGAAGTTTATTCTCTTCATTTGTCCTTGGGTGTGGTTGGCAAATGGCACCAATTGGATTTCTGTTACCAGTCTCCGTGAGTAGCGAAGTTTAAACTATCCACCCTCTGGCTGGGGAGGAGAAATGCAGACCATTTACTCTTGAGTAGCCTTGGTTTAGTTCCGAAAGATAGGATTTACTAGGTGGCTTCAAACTTGGGTTTAACAATCTGTCTCAGCCTCCCTATTCAGCTTGTCCTGGAATTTCCTAGCTTTTACTATGCTATAACAATACAACATTGATTATTTGGATTTTCTAAAGTCTTGAAATCACAAGAACTGAAGGGCATGACTTTTAATCTCAGTAAAAATTATTCTGAATTCAAATGAATTCTACCACTAGTAATGGTAGAGCCAGGTAGCGCACAGACACTTTTTTGCCTTTTTTTTTCCTCCAGTATTTGACATATTACTGCTTCTTTAAAATTCCTGAGTCATCCCCTTCTCCATTCCACAGACATTTAACACCTACTGTGTTTCTGGTTAAGAAATAAATGTTATACAGTTCCCACTCCCTGGGGACACAATCATGAGCCAGGCCTTTGTGACTTTTAGGAATTACTAGGAATAATAACACTGCCCACATTCTCAGACCTGGGCTGTCTTTCCACACTTCAACTCCTTGTGTTAGAACTTACCAAGCTAGTTCTGTTACCAGCACTGCTTTATCATTATCAATTCTCAGTTCAAAAGGGCTCTATGTTGCCTTTGATCAACTATTTTAATTAACTTGCAAGGGTCTACTATCTGAACTCATCCTACTTAACTGTCTGGCTGACTTTAGGAGTTCTTTTCTCTGTGATCTTCATAGAAGCTGGTGCCAGAGAAAAAGCATGTCAGTGCTGCCTTCTACCAACAGTGTAGAGTGACAGGTTTGCAGTCATTTTTATCCTAGCATGTGTTTCCTATTCTTAAGACACTGTGACATGCATGTCTTACCCTTTGCGCTTAGTTTCCAAGTGTTTGTGCAAACATTTTTAACTCCTACGTGTTGTGTGAAATGTAAAAGGAGTGAAGTCATCAAAGAGTAAAGTTTGGAGACAGAAGAGAGCAAACGAAACTAGAGATAATTCAGTGAAATGAGTAAGGAGCTCAGTGTTACCTAGATATATAAATTTTGACATGAGGAATTTGACATGTTGCAGCCTTTGAGAAATGTTGTACCTGTGCAGTCTGTCACCTCAGTGAGAGGCTAGGAAAAGGGGTTGATGAAATGTAATCATGATTCCATGTTGTCAGCACCAAATTATCTGCATTAAGTAATGTTCATCCGGGAGAGGATTGATGATTTGCTGGAGAGAAAGACTTAAAAGACTGGTGACACACTGTCCATGACACTTTTATGCAAACCAGAGATAGTTCCTTAATTAAATGCTTTAACACTTCAACCCACCACATTAAAATGAGTACCCTTGGACACCTGCAGAGAACATCTAGAGTGGATGACATTCCCCCTCTCCTTACTTTCCTACATACCCAGGAATTGACAAATGGACTTGAACTTGTAGGAACCAGGTAAAATATGACTAAAGAACCTGAAGAGTTAACACTATCCTTCTGGCAGAGGCCTTTATTTCCAAGTTTGTGTAAATCAGAATTAGTGCAACCGTAATTTAGGATTAGGGATACCCACAGGCTGTGCATAAAGCTCAACTAAAGCTGTGAGAGAATTATGGTACATAACCAGCACCATTCTTGATGCACAGGAGAGAAGTTAATTCATTATGTGCAGTGGATGCTTTAGGGCTTAACTTTCTGGTGGCACCTGGTTGAGAAGGGCTGGGAAACAATAGATGTTAAATGCATTGGTGTTCAATAAGGAGCTGTTAATTCATTAAAGGACTAGCCTTTGGATCAGTGACCAAACCGTAAGGTTTGTCCATGTAGGCAATTTAGAAACATGTTAAACTTTTAAACTGTAGGCTACAAAATCATTTATATATATTCATGGATTACACACACAAAGAATTAGGAAAAGACAAAAGGGAAGCAGCACATAATGCCAGCCATTGCTGTTAAAGAAACAAAACAGACTATAATTTGTTCATTGGGTGCTGCTTATCTACCATCTTTTAAACCTTAAAATGCTAGATTTATAGTGAAATTAAAATAGGTCGTAGTTGTTGGTACATGTTTAAGTATACATAATCATGGAGTTAATAAAAATTTATTTTCTTAAGCAGCAAAAAATGAAAATTGCCTGGGTAATTACTTAAGGAAACACAGTATTGAGGATTTAAAGTTTCTGCTACAAGAATAGAAACCCTATGGCATTGGATAAAAGTATGTTGCTATAAAGTAGGTGAAAAAGACATAATCTACATTGCCCTTTCCCATAATTTCAGCACAAAAAACAAACTGAGTAATCCTTTTCTAAAAGGCTGAACTGTCTCACTCAAAGATGTTCCTTCATTTGAAAGAATGTCTTGTTCTGTGATACACATATGAGTAAATTAAAAACCATTTCATTGAGTTTTAAGAATTTCTTACGGTTTTTTTTTTTTTCTTTTTTATTGTTGCGAGTATTACAGATGTCCCCCAATCCCCCACCCCCCACACTTAAGAATCTCTTAAGTTTTAATTCACTGGCCAAATCTCAGGTAACTTAGCCATTAATTATACATAAATTTCTTGGAAAGATATAGTTTCTTAGTTGTTTGGGGAAATGCAGTGAAATGGGAAGGCTGCTAGGCTTGCAGCATGTTTAGCTGAGGTTTTTATACTGTTTCCCAGGTTGATTTTACTTAAGTGCAAAGTTGCTGGAGTATGCAAATAGATTTAGAGCAAAGTGGGCACCTTACCTTCTGCCTAGAAGTTTTCTTTTAGTCCCAAATGTTCCCTGTTTAGTCATTCTGACTTGTTCTGAAAATCAGGCTCATCACTTGGAAAGTTATAAGAACCATATCTTTCCCCTTAAATGAGTACTCAACTGGGTCATGCAACATTAGTAGCACTCCTCCCTCCCAATGGAGTATATTTGGTTTTTGCCTCACACAGGTAAATTAAGACATGCCTGCGTTCCTGTTTTTTACTAAGAGTTGAGAAAGGAAGAAAGTATATTATTTTGTAAAACTAAGTTAGATCACTTAGAAAATCACTTGGAGACAAAAACCCTTGGGGCTTGTTGACAACTTAGTGTGCAGGTCCCCTTGTTTACCTCCTGCAGTGGTGCACCCTCTATGCCTTTGACCCGCCAGCTTTAACCAAGGCTACGCCTTGGGTTGTACTTCCAAGGAATATTTTCCCATGGCTGTGCCTTTTTTGTGTGACTTGTCAGATATCTTTAGTTTTTTGGCAATAATTCGATTAATCTCTTCAGGGCTCATGTGCGAAGTATGACCATGAAAATGGTGCAAGGTTAGTTTTTATTGACTGTCATTTGGACGGGCAAATGAGCACTTTAAAATTTTTTTTCACTATTTTTCTGTATTTGAGGTTGATATGCTATGGTTTCCCAATAAAATAAAAGCCGTAGTTATTCTCTTCAGCATTTCTTTCTCCCTCCCCCTGCATACTGTTCCATGTCTTGTTGGGCTGCTTGCCTCCTGTTCTGATAAAAGCATAAAAAAAGGCCTTAATGCCTTAATTTAATTTTTTTTTTTTTTTTTTACAATGACACATAGTGATATGTGGACGCTGGTAGTGATTTAGTTTTTTTTTTTACAGTGACACACGATAAGGTAGATACACACTCACCGTATATTAATAACTGAAATCAGAGTTTCACTACATATTCTTTATCACATGCGATGCATCTTTTCTCTTTTGTGTTTATTTTCTGGTTTTTAAAAAGGCTAGTCACGACCTTCTGAATTGGTCTCGTGACCTTTCTGATTTGGGTTCAGACTTTGCTTCACCGTCCTCACCCAGCTGAGCCCCCCCGGGAGGCAAAGCAGAAGAGCGTGCTCTGGGGCCATCCCTTGGGTCTGCTCCCTCGGCACAGGCTTGAGTTCCTGCTCCAGTTATTACCCAGTCATAGGCCATGATGTCCACTCTGGGATTTCACAACCCAAGAAAATGCCAGTACAAAAAAACTGGAGGACCAGTACAGCATTGCCAGCTACAGGAGCTAACAAAGTAGGAAGGACACTATTTCTTCGTTGTAGCTACAGCTGCCTTATATTTGGCACTATTCTAAATACTCTTCATGAATTCTGAGGAAGAGGGACTATTATACTCATTTAAGCCAGCTGGAACACAGCTAGGAGGCGGACCTGGAACAGACTTTGTCCCTAAGAGCTTCCTTCTCAAAAAAGTTGGGGTTGGTGGTGCTGACCTGTACATAGGCAGTATGTTGTGATGTCTGTCTTGTTTTGAGGACAGCTGGGCTAGGTTAAAAGCATTTCTCCCCAAAAACTCCTCCCTGGTTTTCCTTCTATTGTTGATGAGCTTAGATACCCTGAAGTACTGATTTACGCCAGCTTCAGAATCTGAACATTTGGTGGGGCTGGGACAAGAGGCACACTCTGGGTTATTTGATGTGGTAGCACTCTTTTATCTAGCTATGTAAGCATTTTGATGGATTGAAATAGATTTTCAGTAAGCAAACTGAGCAATAGGGTTAATAGCAGGAAAATTGCCTGAATGGTGGCTTTCCCAGCTAATTGATTGATTCATTGGCTTATTGAGCACCTTCTGTGTGTCAGACAATGTGCTTATTGCTGGGCTACAGTAGTAGGAGCACAAAATAAATGCTGCCCAAAAGGATTACATTTGTGATTTAAGTAGATAGTACTATAGAGATTATGAAAGGGAAAGGACCTTTACCAGGGGAAGCAAGATGAAAAGGCTGTTGCTAGAAGATATTTTAAAATAAGTAGTATGATTAAGCCCTGCCCGGGTGGCTCAGTTGGAACATTGTCCCATACTCCAAAAGGTTGTAAGTTCGATTCCCAGTCAGGGCACATACATAGGTTACAGGTTCAGTCTTTGGTCGGGGCACATATTGGAGGCAACCACTCGATGTTTCTCCACTCTCTCTCTCTGAAAATCAGTGAAAGCATATCCTCAGGTGAGGAAAATAAGTAAATAAAAATAAAGAGAATGGTTTTAATTGAGTTCATATATTTGTAATAACATTTTCTTTTTCAGACACCTTCAGCAGTAAACAAGATAAAACAGCTTCTTAAAGATAAGCCTGAACATGTAAGTAAAACCAGTCAAGTGCTTAGTAAAAAAAAAAAGAAAAGTAAAGTAAATTATGCTTATGATTTTTTTTAATTTTTGTAAAAGTTTATTTGAGCCATACTGACAACATATGCCAGGGAGCAAGATCTCAGAAGCTCCCTAAATTCACAGAATACAACAGAATACTCTGAAAAGGAAGTCACTGTCCTACCCACACACTGTCGTCATTCTCCCTTTCAGGAGGCAACTTCTTAGTGTCCTTTCAAAGATAATCTGTACATTTTATTTACCTAGACCAGGGTTTCTCATCCTCAGCACTGTTGATGTTTTGTGCTGTGTAATTCTTTGTTGGGAGTGGATTACAGGATGTTTAGTGTCATCTCTGGCCTCTTCCAGTGACTCCACTTCACTCATTAGTTGTGACAACCAAAAATATTTATTTCCCTGAGGTTCCCACTGACCTCAACTCTGCTTGTTAAGCTTGTGTGTGCTTAGATGAGAGCATGCCATACATGCTGTGGTTACACTTTGCTTTTTGCCTGTAATAAAATAGCTTGAAGATCTTTTCATATCATTACATAAAGATCCACCTCATACTTTTTCATGGCTGCATATAATAGTACGTACCATTGAACAAGTTTGATTTATTTAACCAGTCCCCCATATTAATGTCTTTTGGGTTGTTTTCATTCAGTGCTGCCACAAGCATCATTCAAATATTTAGTGCCTGTAGTGTGCTAGGCCCATTGTTCTAGGCCTGTAAGCATAGCTTAGTACATCTACCTAGATGTGGGAGTGATGAGTAAGGGGTGTGCACATCACCCTAATCTTAGTGCATTGCCAATTGCCTACGGAATACTATAAATTACTTCCAAGACTATTAACATTTAGTGATTAGACTACAGAGTGGTTTCTAGGTTCCGTTGTACAACATCCCACTACAATGAGAGTTCTAGCGCCTTCCTCCTGAGAATTATTAAATGCTAAAGTATGTCAGCATTACAACTCCATTTGTATACACTAATGACTGGAGTAGAAATTGACCAAATGAAACAAAATTTAGCTGTGTAGATTTGAGGGATGTATGTTTGTGTTGACATGAAAAGGGTTGAGCAAACACTTCATCAGGTATCACTGCACAAGCAATCCCTTTTCCAGATTCCAGTTACCTAAAGCTGTACTTTCACAGACTCCTTAAGTGTCTAGATCCATTCTGATAGTTGGACTTCCTGCTTGCTTGAGTCTTCCTGTTTACAAAGATAAAAACTAAGTTAAATACTTACGACTTGAGCTCCAGAATTACAGCTGGGCAATTCATTGCGTATTTATCATACTGAATGTGTTAAACTCCCTCATAGGCTCTCTGAGCTGTCACTCTGAAAGTAAGTAAAACCATAATTCTGTCTCCTTGCTGTTGTTTAATGACAGAAGAGACTACCACGAATACTTCAGCTCATCAGAACCCCAGACAGCTTAACATTCTCACTCTTCACCAGTGTCTTCCCACCTCATGATTGCTTTCCTAAAGCAAGCACACGTTGCTGCTTTTCAGAGAATCAGGATCTTCTTGGTGAAATAATACTTTTTATAAAGCAGATAGGATCCAAGAATAGAAATTCAGTAGACATTGTTAGAGAATTACATTAAGGTAGACATTGGTATCTTAAAAGTGCTGTTTGGTCACTTTTTACATTTCATACATCCATGTTGATGTCAGTCTTTTGCTTCCTGGTATTTGGGAATGTTTACACAGGTCTGCCCTAGAAGGCCCTGTGTAGAGGCAGCAAGATTGCCAGGCCTGTTAACCTTTGCAAACCTAACCACAGGAAAACTTCCTGAGAACGCCTCACATGATGAGGTGGAGCAAAAATGCTTTCAAGCAAGTTCATTTTTTTAGGTTGTCCTCTCTGCCATCAGATACTTTTCCTTTTTAAAAAAAAAAGCGATGATTCATTTTTTGAATTAAAACTCCTTAAAAATGTTATCCCCAGCCTAAATGACCAGTATTTGGTTAAGTAATAAACAAGCATTAGTATAGTGGAATATTATATAGGTATTACTTGCAATTATATGGAAAGATAATGTCTTAAGTGAAAAAAACAAAGCAGAGAAAAATGTTTCTCCTATAATAAAAACTATGTTTAAATTATATATATGACAAAGGCTGAAAGAAAATAGGAAAAAACATATAAGCTGTGTTTTTAGGATGATAGTGACTATAGTTTGAGGGCTCCCCCCCGTATTGTTTTCTTTGTATATAATTGGTTTTTATTCTTTTCAGGACACCCTGTAGTGTCATAATGATGTTTGTACAATAGGTACATTTTTAAAGCACTTGTTTCCTTCCATTTACACTTCCTAAAGGGCTACATTATAGCCAAGAATTTAATATATGTTTTTAAACTTAGGAAGAAATTAATAATATCATCATATAGCCAGGACTTTTATTAATATGATTGTTTAACCTATACTATGTTAAAACTAAGTTTATATTTACAATTATTTTTCAGGTAGGTGTGAAAGTTGGTGTCCGAACCAGGGGTTGTAATGGCCTTTCTTATACTCTAGAATATACGAAGACAAAAGGAGATTCTGATGAAGAAGTTGTTCAAGATGGTGAGTATTAAACTTTTTCTGGGTACTTTGTTTTGCCTAAAATGTTTAGCGTTATATAGCATGAAGAGTAATAATAATAGTAGGAATGGCATATGTGGTGCTAACTATGAGGTGGGCATGGTTTGAGAGACTTTCATATATTAACTGATTTATACACAGCAACCAAATGAGAATGGTGCCATATTTTCCCCATTTTGCAGATACGAGAAACAAGCATGGAAAGGTTAATTTGCATAAGGTCACAGAGCTAGTTAGTGGCCTAGTAAACATTTGAACCCAATCAGATTTATTCCAGAGGCTGTGTGCTCTGGTAAATTACGGATAAACTAGTTTATTTGTTTCAATTATAAGAAGTTATCAGTGTGTGCAAAGTTTTTAAGATGATAAAACTTCAGAATAAACCAACTACTTTTGTGTAAAGTAGCAGTTTTATATCATGCTTTTGAGAACTCTATAGTTTCGATTTTAATTTCCAAATTAAAATTTTCAGTTCTTTAATTATATTTGCCCTCACTGCCTGGCCCTATGCAATAATCTGATTAAACCTATTTAAGACAATAAATAGTGCTACAACTTTGAGGGGGGACTTGAGTGTACATGGGTTTTGCAGTGGTGGCTTTGTGCATTGGAGGTGTGCTGTTGGCTAGCTTTCCTGGGTTCCTAGTGTGAGTTCATTTTACTAAAGTGAAGTCACTATCTAAGAAAGATATTTGTTAATATTTTATTTTTAAAATCAATACATAAATGTAAACCTTAAATTTTTCATCTTAATGAAGAGGAAATCTAATAAATATGTTTAGTTTATATTTAAGTAATGACTCAATTTCTTATAAGGAAGAGCTTTCTTAAACCAATTGTATTTATGAAGATGCTGACTTCTGCCTACGTAACTATGGGGTTATATTATTACCAGTTTTCCAGCCTGTACACAGAGGAACAGAACTGTTGTGTCATCTTAAACCAGCCCACTGTACCACAGTCCCTCAATGTGTCTCTGGCGTGGATGGCAGTGTGTCCTGTATACACATGGCATTTCAGGGTTATCATAAATGTATCGACTCCATCTTTACAAAACTCTCACTGAGAATATACACATTTTCTTTATGTTGCAAATGAGAAAAATAGGTGACATATAGTGAAAGGCAGATTCTAGTTTTACATATAATTGTCATGGAATTTGCTTGTGTCCAACTTTCTGACCTAATATAATTGTTTTTGACATAGATTATTGTGTAAAAAAGCAACAGGAAACTGAGCACTGAATCCCTTAAAAGAAATAATGGGACAGATTCAGAAACTTCCTGTTTGGTTTTGTTAATGGTTACTATTTAAAGCTCACTCGTGCTGTGACTGGCAGGTTCTGGTGTCTCACAGGCTTAGTATGACATGTGTTTTCTTCTTCCCAAGGAGTCAGAGTGTTCATCGAAAAGAAAGCACAGCTAACACTTCTGGGGACAGAAATGGACTATGTTGAGGACAAATTATCCAGTGAGTTTGTGTTCAATAACCCCAACATCAAAGGAACATGTGGCTGTGGAGAAAGCTTTAACATTTGACTCCTCGGGACTGCTCTGGCCATGAGCTCCAGGACAGCTGAGGGAGCCCTGGCTCACTGAAGACATCAAGTGACTCACATGTGCTTAAGGTTGATAATGCATGGCTGCCTTATGCGGAAAATAAACTGATGCATTTTGAAAATGAAGTCAGTGTGTTAGATTTCAGAAGTTACATGTGTCTTCTTTTTAGGGGACAGAATGTGAGGAGCCATCACTTTCTTTGGGTCATTTTTCTGATCTGTAAAGAAAAAAACCCTACCCTACTCTTAATTCTCTTGCATCCTTTCTGTTAGAACCAGTTTTACAGAAGGTGCCTGCCTGGGAGGATTTCAGTAAACACATTCTTAATAGGTGTGCACTCTTTAGATTTCTGTTGAACCTCCAATGTGCATATCCAGGCCAGATTGATGGTTCTTGAAATTCAGAGAAAGTCCTGACCACTGGGTTTACATGGTGGTGCATTTTTCTAACCAAACTTGGCACGGCCTTTCCACATTTTTTCCAAAATTTCATTGTCAGATGCCTCATTTGCTTACCTTTTAGCAGCATCAGCCATAAGATGAAAGTGTCAAAGATATCCTTGAACCACAGTGCAGAATAGTTTTGAGTGATAATATCAAAAGATACTTTGCCCACCATTTTTCATTCATTTCTTTTGCCACTCTAAATGTCTGCTCAAGGTGGGATCTCAGACTTTAGACCCTTTTATTTGAAAGGTCTCTTACCATCTAGCGCACCCTCTCAATTCTATACCTGAGGAAGCAAAACCGCAGGGAAGGAGAAGGGCTGTGTCCACCCGCACACTGCAGGGGACCATTCACATGTCCCCTTCTGTGTAGGTGACACGCCAGCCTGGCGCTCTGAGACAGGCAGCGAAGGTAAATGGGTGGTCTGGCTTCTCTAGCTGATTGACATTTTGATAAGATTTCTATGTAATTTCTATTTTGAGTGAGAAAAATCTTATTTTTAAACCCCTTTATGTGAATGTCCATGTTGCTGCTTTTGAAGTATGAAGCAATGGTTTGTACAGCAGGGAAGACATTGCAGCAACCCAGAAACGCTTTCGGAATGAAGTAGTGTTTGCGAAGCAGAACACGGGTCTCCTAGAGTTCCCAGTGTACATACACTTCCTGGATCCTAAGTCTAATCTAATATTTTAACCTAACATTTTTATCACCAATTTTTCTTTTTAACAGTGTTCCTTTTGTAATTTAATTCTTTATTTTCCTGGGTTTGAGATATTAAGTGTTTTTATGAGATGCCATTTGCTTTTTTTGAAAGCCGAGTCTTATGAATTGAAGTAGCTGAGTTCTTGATATTTGTCATATTTACTAAAGTACTTGTCACAAAGTGCACCAAAACCTATAGCAGTAGCTTTATGCTCATGAGTTTGTATTAATATAATTGTCAACCCACTTATAAGTTGTGCAATACTGAATGTATGTAGTGATTGAGTTGTCAATAAATAAAAAAAAGTGGCCTCTTTGTGATCATGAAATTGCCTTTTATTTTTAAGGAAGATGGGTTTGGGAGTAGTAGCTGTTACAGCTACTTACAAGTAATTGCTGTACCTTTCTAACTAGTCTCCCTGCTGCCAGAATTTTCTCCACCTGGCTCTGTTGTTTCAGTTGCTGCATTCTCCATGCAGCCCTTGGCACAGCCATTTCCAGTCGCTCTTGGCTCGAGTCCTCTCATTCCCGTTCTTCGGCCCTGTCTTTCCCCGTCTCACTTTAAGGATCATCCATTCACCATTTCTCAAGCCCCCCACACAGGTTTCTTTCTTACATTCTCGTGTCGTCATCCCTACCTGGAATGCTTTTTCAAATCTGTCATCCAAGTTTTACGCTCATCTCCAAAAAGGTCCTTAACAGTTCCCTTCGGGCAGATTCATGAGCATCCGCTCTCCACTCAACCTGAGGTTTCACAGATGACAAGAGACAGTCAGTCCCCGACCTCAAAGATCTTAGAGTTCACAGATGAGTCAGACACCAGTAAAGAAAGCATGGTAAGTGTTGCTGATAGCTAACATTTATTGCAGACTTGCTACATGCCCAGAATTGCTCTAATTAACAATCTTCACAGCAACCCAGTGAAGTAGGTCTGGCTACTGTCTTTTTCATAGATGAGAGACAAAGTAGTTGGCTAAGGTCACATGGTAGGTGACAACCCATGCCCTCGGCCCCAGCCCCGTGCTCCTAGTAGCTGGGCCACATTGTATGTCACAAAGGACCAAGATGAGGGTGCCCTTCTAAAGAGGTATCTTGGAGGTGATGGCACCTGAGCCAAGTCATAGGAGATTTGGGGAAGATAAAGAACAAAACCAAAGAATTAAAAACAGATGTAGGCAGCTGAGCATTCGGAAGAGCATGAGGCGTGGAAAGCAGCAGGCAGGGCAGAGGACGGGGCAGGCCTGGGACATGGGCTTTCTCCAGGTGGTGCAGGTGCTGGGAGCCCCCGTCGGTTTCCACAAGGCGCTCATCAGAACAAGTGCGTTTGGAAGTGTCAGCCGGGCTTCTGTGGAGCACGGAGAAGGCCGCGTGATGTGGACCGGAGGAAGCTGCGACAAAACCCAAGTAGGACCCGAAGGAGGGACCGGTGTGAGGAAGGCTTAGGCGAGATCAGCGGGACTCCATTAACAGGCCAGCTCCGGAAGGGCTGAGTTTTCGGCTCTTGGCTCCCACACTAGCAATACCGGTACTGGTTTTTTGGTTTTGGTTTGTCTCAGTATTGAAAGGTTCTTGACAAGCTTTATCATTTTCTTTGCTACGCACCTAACACCAGGCACATCGTTAAGTATTTTGGCAGAATGATTCCTATGGACATTAGCAGCCATATTGTGTTCTTTCCGTCCTGTGTCCTGTTCATCCAAGCTCCACTCCACACCCCGGGCATCCTGCAAGACGTCACTGTAGTGCCCCTGCCTACATGTAGACCATCAGCTTTGTGGAGGGAAGCTTACGCAGAGGCAGAGGCAGAGCCGATGGATTGTCACCATAAAGCCCACTCTTCGTATCAAGATGTTAACTGGATGGCTTGGGCCACTGGGCTAAATACCCCATGGCGTTTCAGGGTGGGGTGCTGCTGTGGTGCACTGCCACAGAGCCTGTCCCTGCCCTCTGTTTTGGGACCCACAGAATGATTTTTTTTGTCAACATGGAAAGGGTGGAGTAGGGTTGGAAAAATCCCTACGAGATCAGATGTTCCTAAGATTTCCAGTACTTCCTAGGTTTCACTCAGCAGGAAATACCTTTAAAATAAACAACCTATTTGTCTTGTTTTGGTGCCTCAGCCATCAGGAAATGCAAAACCTGTGATGCCTGGCCACCTGGCCCTTCCCATGCCATCTAACAGCTGTGAAGACCCTCCAGCCTGCAGAGCTCTTTAACCATCAGTGTCCTGTGTGTGCCTCAGAGCAGACACGACCTGGGCGGGAGAGATGGCGTCAACCTGCTTAGGTACAAACGTGGCTGGCCTGGTGCGGTTCCTGGGAGGCTGGTGTGCACAGGCGTAGGTTTGCGAAGGAGCTACACCTGTATTTGAACCATGGTTTCTGTCACTTTGTAGCCGGATGACCTGGCACAGATTAGGTAAATTCTCTGAGCCTGCTTCCCTTCTGTAGAACAATCTCACAATTTGGGGAAATTGTATGAGTACAATACAGCATCCAGCTTAGATACATCGTATTTTACCCATGGATTGACTGTCAATCAAAGCAAGAGTTTATGGAAATGAGAGTTTCCACACATTTAGGGAATTATAGTCCCCTATTAAAAGCTGGGGGAAATTTGCTGTATTTCTTTCAAATGACCACAGTAACTTGTTTGAAAAGAACTACAATGTAATACGTAATTAATGTAATTAGAATTATTTATATATCTCCTACTGGTTCTGTTTCTCTGGAGAAATACACCTTGACTAATACACCAATAGACTCCATTCTGGGGAAATGGTTTTGGCAGTTTTTAATGGTTGCCGCAAAATCCTCGCAAGGGGGAAGCCGTTGAAGAGTGGGACACAGCGCAGAGCACGGCTGCTCGGCTCCTGTAGCGTCAGCTTGGCCATGCAGCCCCCGTCCCCTCCCAGCAGGGTCATCAGGAACCACAGGTCTGTCTCCTGTTTTACTGCCTCAATTTCTCCTATCTATAGAAGGAAACACCTACCTGATTAGAAATTATATTCACAATTCAGCTATTTAATGTTCACTTTTAAGAAAAATATCTTTCTGCCCCCCCCCCCCCCACTACCCTCATGCAGGAAGGTAATCCCCGGACCCTTAGTGTCACGCAGCTGTTTATGTGAGGATGTCCTTACGTCACAATGGACAGGTACTCATTTACTCAACACTTGCTAAGCATTAGCGTAGGTCAGGTGCCTGCCTAGACCATGGGGCTATGGATGAGTGGGACCCAGCCCCCGCCCCCAGGCACACAGGTTCATGAAAGAGAGGGCCCATAAACTGGCCGTTGTTGAGCAAGGGTAAGTGCAGGGGTGGATAATGGGCATAATCAGAGCCAAAAAAGTGAAAATGAAGCCAGTGGGGCTTGGCAAGGAGAGGCGGGGGGAAGTGGGCAGTGGGGGAAGAGACAGGAAAGGCCAGGGCCTAGATGAAATGGTGGCTGGGAGACAGTCATTTCCTTCCAGCAGCTCCGGGGAAGGGAAGCTGGACCCAGCCGGTCATGACTGAGCCTGTACCGTCTCCCTCCTCCTCCGGGGCCTGCACTGGCATCCCTGCCTCCTCCCTGTATTTCTGTGCGCCACGTTCCCACCGAAACATGGCCCTGGCTTGGCTCTGCTGTCGCCATGCCTGGAGTCCCATCCCCACATCCAGCCTTGAGAGCACAGCGCCTCGATAGAGACCAGAGCCTGGGCAAGGAGATCCGCGAGTGGGAGAGATCTTCCTCTCCCCTGTCCCAGAGCCAGCCCCGGGGACAAGCCAGGATAGCGCAAGATTTCCTCCCACTCCTCAGAACTGGACGCAATTTAACACATGAATTATTCATTTCTAAAATTTTCCATTTAATATTTTTGGACCATGGTTGAGCGCTGAAAACTGAAACCGTGGAGGGTGTGATCTTTCAATATATAGATTAAAATCTTTAATTCCAGGAAAATCTTGAATTTTAATTTTAAATCTTTTTCTTTTCCATGAATTTGTCCCCTCGCCCCCTTTGGGGATATCCAATTAAATATGTTGTATCGCCTTAGCCCATCTTCTGTGTCTGTCATTCTCTCTCTAAATGATGTTAAGCATTTTTATTGAGAAATAATTTATATACTATAAAATTCACCCATTCAAAGTCTTCAGTTCAGTAGTTCTAAGTATATTCAGAGTTGTGTAACCATCATCACAATCAATTTTAGGGCATTTGTATCACTCCCCAAAAAACCCCCATATGATTAGCAGCCACTCCCCATTCCTGTATCCCCCAGACCTGGGCAACCGCCAGTCTACTTTCTGTCTCTACAGATTTCCCGACCCCATGCATTTCATATAAATGGAGTCACACAATATATGGTCTTTTGTGGATGGCTTCTTTTACTTAGTATAAATTTTCAAGATTTATCATGTCGCAGCATACTTATTTTTATCACTGAATAGTATTCTATTCTACGGCTATTCTGCATTTTGTTTATCCACTCACCGGGTGACGGGCACTGGGGCTGTTTCCACTTCTTGGCTATTATGAATGGTGCTGCCGTGAACATTCCCACACAAGTTTTTGCAAGGACATAGGATTTGTCTTAAATGTACCTACGATTGAATCTCCTGGGTGATACAGCAGCTCTATGCTTAACGTTTTGAGGGATCGCCAAACTGTTTTTCAAAGTCACTTCACCATAGTTTATTCCCACCAGCAACGTGTGATGGCACCAATTTCTCTAAATCCTCACCAATAATCATTATTATCTGTCTTTATTATAGCCATCCTAGGGAAAGTGAAATGGTATCCCACCGTTGCTTAAATTTGCATTTTCCAGATAGCTACTGATGTTGAGCATGTTTTCATGTTTTATTGCCCATTTGTATATCTTCTTTGGAGAAACCTCTATTCAAATCCTTTGCCCATTTTTAAATTGAGTAGTTTGTCTTTTTTATTGGTGAATTGTAAGTATTCTTTGTACATTTTGAATGCAAATCCCTTCTCAGATACATGATCTGCAGGTGTTTTCTCCCATTCTGTGCATTGTCATTTTCACTTTCTTCATAGTGTCCTTTACACTTTAAAGTGCAGAAGTTTTATTTGGATGAAGCCTAATTTATCTATATTCTTTTTGCTTGTGTTTTTGGTATTGTAGCAAAGAAACCCTTGCCTAATCCAGGTCATGAAAGTTTACTCTTATGTTTTCTTCTAGGAGTTTTTTAGTTTTAGCTCTTATATTTAGGCCTAAAACACATTTTAAGTTAATCTGTGTATAGATTAGGGTAGGAGTCCAACTTCACTCTTCTACAAGTGGATATCCATTTGTCCCAACACCATTTATTTAAATGATGATTCTTTTTCCCACTGATTTCTCTTAGGCACCTTGTAAAAATCAGCTGACCATAACTGGATCCTCTCTAAATAATTTTTAACTTTTTCTTTATTTCTATTTCCTGTTCCAAATTTTGCTTTTGTTTGTCACAATAGCTAATCAACATTATGCTTCTTTCAATTTTATCTTCAGTTCTATTATGTTCTTATTTAGATTGACATAAAAGGAGGGGCATTAAATAAACATTCCGCTTGATTAAGTGGGGAGTCAGAGTGAGCACAGGCAAGAGCAAGAATGCATGAAAGCATGGAAGATTGTTTCAGGAAAAAATGAATTGTCCCAGCTTGCTTCAGTAGAGAGAACATCAATGACCTTGTGGTGACATAGAGATATGATTTTTAAATGTTTGGAATGTTTAGAAGCAGATTGTGGATAGTCTTTGTAAGTCTGGTCAAGAAGTTTACATCTTATCCTAGAAGGAATACAGAGCCAAGTTCGAAGACTGGTGATTTGGGTGATTTAGGATAGATTACTACTAATAATAACAATAATAACAGCAACATAAGGGCAAGGAAACCAGGAGGAGGTCATTGTAACAGTCCAAATGAAGTCAGTTAGGCTTCTTATCAGAATCATTGCAAAGAGTTTGGAAAGAATAGAGAAGGTGCTTTTAAAAATCAATTTCAAAGTGAAAGGATGGTTAAGAGTGAAGATGGAGAAGAATGAAGACTGTGACAGCTCCGTCAGACCTGACGATCAAGAACTCACTGTTGCCTTCACGACTTCAATTGCGGTTCATACTGAAGCTTCGATCATGAGGATGTAAAAATAGCAAGTACAGAGGTAGAGGAAGGATGAAGGCGGAGCGTTCCTGGTAAGACCAGAGTCAAGAGGAATTGCATTTTCCCTCCCAGCAGAAGAGATGTTTGTGGAGAAAGGACGTTGCCATTGGGGAACATGATATGGAAGATCAGAGAGTGATGGAGGAAGAGAAGCTGTATCCCCAGTGAAGGGAAAGGAGGAGGGGGAAATATTCCATAAGGATTATGAAGTTAAAATATACTATCCTGGATAGGAGAGAGAGGGTTACCATTAGATGAGCAGAGAGAAGCTGGGTGCAGATGGATGGAGGAGAGGAGACCACCCAAGGAGTCCCTGCGAGATGCCCTTGGTCTTAGTAAAATCAGAATTTACTGTGGGAATCTGTGGGAGTAACAAAAGATGAGTAGAAGTGATGAAGAGCTCTGGTCGCATGAATCCGAAACAGGCTCATTGGCTGTATTTTCATGACTTCTTCAGGAACACTCCTCCATGAGAGGTTGGATTGAAGGGCTAATCTAGGGGTTAGGCATTGGCTTGGCTCAAGCGAAGGGACGAAAGTGAAAAGATGTTAGTGACATTGGCATTCAAGTGGATAAAAGCATCTTTGGCTGCTGATCTGCATTAGCATTCTGAAGCCTGCTCGGTAGTAGTTCAGCAGGAGTTAGCTGGATGGTTCTTTTTCTCTATTTGCAATCACCTGGAGGCTCAGATGGAGCTGGGTGACTCAAGATGGCCTCATTGACATGTCTAGTGGTTGGTGCTGGCTTTCAGCTCCACATGGTCTCCCCAGAAGGCTTCCCAGTGTGTGAAGTAAAGCATCGGTTTGTTGTTCCACTTATGTATGCTTTCATTGACTGATTCTTGTATGTGCCCTGACCTGGGATCAAACCTGCAATTTTGGCATCTTGGATGATGTTCTGACCAACTGAGCTGCCCAGCCAAGGTGCTGCAAAGCTTTTAATTAATTAATTAATTAATTAATTAATGCATTTATGTATTTATTTAACATATATATTTTTTCATTGATTTCAGAGAGAGGAAGGGAGAGGGAGAGAGAGATAGAAACATCAATGATCAGAGTGTCACATGCCCCGGTTGCGGTCTCAATCCCCAGTCAGGGGCGTGCAGGAGGCAGCCAATCAGTGACCCTCTCATCACTGATGCTTCTCTCTCTCCCCCTCTCCTTTCCTCTCTCTGAAATCAATAAAGATATATTAAAAACAACAACAAAGTTCAGAAGTTTTAAAAAGTGTTACCCCCCCATGTATTTTATCTGACTTTTGATCTTTCATTTCACCTTCCCCTATATTGATTTTTTAGGAATTAAAGAAAACAGCTCAGCACAATGTTCCTCAACAGAGACGCTGATCCAAGTAAAGATGACGATGAGACCAATTTTCCCAGGTGTTCGGTATGTCCTTACAATTCTGCAATATTGGAGAATTCTAAAAATTCAAACCATGGAGTACCCAGTGGCACGCCTGGGGGTGGGGCATAGGGAACACAAACATCTCACGTCAGGGACCTGCCCTTCCTTGGCACAGCAAGATGCAGCGCTCCTGTGGGCAGGGAGCCTGAGCGCCGACTTGTCTTCCTGATAATGGTAATGCGTTTGCAAGAGCTAAGATTACCAGCTCAGCCCACTCCCTCTTTGCCGCTCTTGACTAGAATGGAAGGGAAACTGCACTGGGCTAAATGACCCAAGTGTGAGCTCTCACTTTGGCCTCTTTGGCCTTCCAACTTAATGACTTGAGAAACCTCTTAGGAATAATGGGAGTAGTAGGGAGAATGCTCTAGAAAATAAAATTATATTCCTTTAATCCAGGATTTTAGATAGAGAAGGGGGGCTCTGAGGGAACATTTATTGTCCTTTCTGCCAACAACTATTCCCAAACACTCCACAAATGTGACCATTTGCTTTGGTAAAATATTCCAGTTAATCAGGACAAAGACAGCTTCCTCTGCTCTGTATTCCTAAACACACCAAGCCCTTTGGACCCCAGGATGAAGCCTTGCTATCTAGATGATCTGGTTCCCCCTCTTCCTTAAAAGAAATGTAGCCTTACCCAAAACAAACGTTGCCAACCCCCAAAGCTGTCTCTCTCCATGGTAACTCACAGAATTTTAGAGTTGGAAAGAGCTTAAAGACTTTGGAGTCAAAGTCTAACAGGCTCATTTTATAATGCAGGCTTTCAGTGATGTGTCGAAATAATACCTCTTTTGGGGAATGAATTTGAGACTTGTCCATCTGGTCTCTGTTCTGCATTGCCACAATTGACTTGTTAGGCAACAATACCTTCCAAAGATAGATGCTTCTGTTTGCATGGCTACTTGCTATGCTATTTGTTTTAGGGTTTGCGGATCTGCCAGACAATGACCACTCATCAGTCTCATGATTTCCGACTTTTCCCCCACAGATGCCAGAATTATATGCACTTGCTGAGAATTTTAATAAGGAAAGCAAGAAATCGAATCGCCTGAAAGTTCTTGGTATTTCACCAGGTGAATCCCAGAAAATACTTGATGACAACCTGAAAACCGTGTCATTCACCAGCGGAAGTGATTTGAGAGAAGCTCCCCAACCTGTTTTCACGTGGAAGGTGGTTAGAAAAGACGAAGAGAAGCCAGTATCGATGACCGAACTCCTGCACCGCAGCCTACTGACCGGCTCCCTCTCTCAGATAGACAAGCTCTGGAAATCCCAGCAGCGGCTCGCTCGCTATGGGATCCCCCCTCCCTCGCACACTTTCCCTTACGACATCCTCCTCGACGGCACCACGTATTCGGCCACCGCATGGAAGAAGACCTCGCGTCCCAGAAAGTTATCCAAGCTGGGCATTACCCACATCAAGCCAGAAAAGTTTATCTTTGAAGATAGAATTTCCGAATACTTATTAGTTGAACCAGGTACTCGAAACAGATAAGGCCATGTGGGAGAGAAAGGGTGGAAACCTCGCTGGAAAACTTACCTAGATTTCTAGAGCTGAAAGAGTCCAGGGTTGACCCATGGGAATACTGCAGGTCTGATGATCTTGCTACATATCATGGCAGAGGGAAACAGAACAGAAAACCAAACACTCGGGGGCAAATCTAGGCTCCTTCCCCCAAAGGTGTGTGATTTAGACACGGCCCTTGACCTTGCTTTTATACAAGGAGCCAGTTAAACTCAGGCTCTAAAGCACCCATAACTCCTTGTTTCTCATTTCATGAAGTTAGTCAAGTATTTACTGAGTAATGACTTATCTTTCTTAAATATTTTCATTTTTCTTCAATTGAGGGTTTTTTTAGGTTTTATTTTTATGAACCTTTACACTTTCATATTGTTACACCCCTACAAAGAGAAGGAAACTCTCCAGTTCTGATTCTTTAATAAGGAAGTGCCCATAAAAGTCCAAAGACCATACAGAGAAAGTTAATAATATGTAAAACAAATGATGGTAAGTTATCATGAGAAAGGGAGTATTCTTAAGGTCTCCATTTTTCCTATGTAATTTGAGGAAAGTAATATTTTGTCATTCTCTGTAGCTATAAAAAATAGATTAAACTAATGATATAAAATATTTGAGTCTTTCTAAAATAGGTTCTTGACTCAAGATAAAACAGTCTGCACAGCAAGTATTTTGACATCACAATTTTTATTAAAAGTAGTGGGAGAGATAGGAACAAATTTAAAGGAATAGATTGATCACTCTGATCATATGTATGTGGTTCAAGATGCTGGAAGAATCTTTGCTCTCACTCCCTACATTGATATCTTTTTTTAAAAAAAAAATATATGTTTTTATTGATTTCACAGAGAAGAAGGGAGAGAGAGAGAAACATCAATGATGAGAGAGTCATTGATCGGCTGCCTCCTGCATGCCCCCTACGGGGGATCGAGCCAAAACCTGGGCATGTGCCCTGACCGGGAATCAAACTGTGACCTCCTGGCTCCTAGGTCGAGTGTCAACCACTGAGCCAAGCCCTACATTGATATCTTGACACAGATCTAATGCAGGCTTCAAATTCCTTTGACAGAATCATACTTTCTGTGTTTTGGAGCTCAGACAGATTAGAATTTAAGGCAATTGTGGAACGGCCTTAATAATCCACAAAAGTGCACAGGTAAAATCTGGGACCAGAGAGGAAAAAGCAAGGAAAGTGTTGAGGATCAGTAAGAACTGACGAAAAGCCTACTGAAGAAGTGCCGAAGGCTTTAGATGTTTGCTAGGTCCTGAGCATTCATGGCTTTGCCACCCACGGGGGACAAATTGTCCTTCCTAATTCACAGATTGCCTGCTGTCTACCTAACCCCTGGAGGTCTTGCATGTGCCCTCCCAGACTCTGACTCAGTCTCTTTTCTGCCTCCATGACCTCATTTTTATTTCTATTTTTTGGAGATCCTAAAGATAGAATTTATGAGACATATCCTGTCTATTCAAGGAATATGCATGAAGCCAGGTAGGAATCCATATGAGAAATACCCAGTGATTCCTTAGGTTTAATTGATATTACAACATTTTATCTTTTACTGTCCTATATTGCCCAGTGTTACTATCATTTTATCAGCCAGCTAGTCCCTGAAGTGTTCTTAGTCCAGGAAAACTTTAGGACTCCTGGTATATCAGAAAATAGTGTAGGTCAGATCTTTACTAGCTTCAAGCACTAGAAGTGGAGGAGGCAGTAGGGCTGCCAGTTTTCTTCCCCTTGCTTAGGACTAACTTCTTGCTTAGGCTAAAATCTTGTAGGTTAGGAATGTGTTTGACCAAAAATAATGGAAAAACAAAATAGGGGCTATTTTTCCTATAGGATTAGAAGTCTGGAGGTGGGCAGACAAAGGTGGAAACAGTGTGTTGATGTCGTTGAGGGTCCAGGCTCCACTATCTTTTCCTGTGTGGCTTTTGCCTGAACAGATATATAAAGACTTTCTACCAGGTAGACCCCGGGACACCCAGGCCCGCCCCATGTATGGAGGCTTGATTGGGGCAGGGGCAGCGCCTGGCCCTTAGGTGACCCGCTCGAATACCACCAAACAGGGAGGAGGATATACTCACCCATGAGGAACAGACCTGCCTGTTCGCTGTACCTACTATTATTCTTTTTATGCTCCTTAAACTCCTCTTGGCTCTTCGGCCTCTGGTTTTACTTTCAAGCCCCTGCTTTAGGCCTTGCTTTTTCTTTCTTTCTTTCTTTTTCTTTTCTGGGTTTAAAATAGGCTGTTGCTCATTGGCTTCTTGAAGAAATTGCAACTACTAATGACACTCCACACTGGTAGGTCCTGAAAGAGGAGGGAAAACAGCCAAATTCTAACTAAGCCACTGTCCTTTTACACTCAGGGCTTACAGCATCTAGGAAGAAATGTCATTAGTGATGTATATACTACTGATAAATCTTCCTCCTTGTTTTCACCAATCATTAGGATTCCCCCTCCCCCCTCCCCTCTCCGCCTCCCCCATTGACCTCAGTGCTCTCTCCATTTGCAGATGCTTAGTTTCCAAGCACCACATGAGACACTTTCTCTACCTGCAATGGCCCTGCAGGGTCCTCTCCAGTCCAGTTAGCCAGACCCACCCAATATTCTATTTGGAGGAGGACTTTAAATGAGACGGACACCAGAGGTTCCCCCTTAGTTTATAAAGATTCAGATAAGGCTTTCTACCAGAAAGAGGAGACTCAAATTAAGGGTTTATTCTATCATGAAACACCTCTGAATCACTGAAGGTTAAATGACACCACCATGTGATTCTTTGAACATCTGATTCTTTTCAGAAAAACAATTTATGGATCTAAGGGATCTAGAATGGAAATATTATAAGGGGATCACGAAGTGGGCACGCAAAACTTCAGATTCATATGCAAAAATAAAGTACAACAGTGAGAAGAGGTTTGTAGAGAGCAAGGAGATGCCTGGTTCTATTTCCCCCTCTCTAGTTCGTAGGTCTTTGGTCATTTATCCTCTAATTGATTATCCACAAAATGTGCCATCTACTTCTGAAGTGGAATATGTAGTTTATGAAAATATTTTGCATGTAGATTTTGGTTCTGAGAATATTGAAATTACAAACAAAAAGTAAAGCAGCAGAGGCACCATGGAACATGGGAACTGAGACTATATGATACGCACTTAAGGCCTAAAATTAAACCACTAATATGGAGTAAAAGATCCAAGTTAACTTTCTAGGGTGTGTGTGAAGGAGGGCACACAAGCAAGAATAGCTCTTTAAAAACTTTAAGCACATGAAAAAGTCCACTGTCATAGAAATAGTTGGTAAATTCAACAAATGGAAGAATTGACACCTGAGGATATAGAGATCAATCTGAGAACTTAAAGATAACATGTTAACAGCTCAAAGACACAAGGAAGGAAGCAGCACCTGAAACAAGAATGGGAATATTTGAAAAAGAACAAATTGGAAACCTTGAAAGTGAAAAGTGTACATTGAAAATAAAATATTAATAATAAGTTACTTCAATAAATTATCTCAGTGTTATACTGGGTCTATCTGAAGAGAGAAAGGATTAATGAGTTGGAAGATGGCACTGAGAAAGAAGTTTCCAGATCACAACACAGTGAGATAAAGGAGGAAATTATGAAAGAAGGTAAGGGTCATGTAGCCTCAAATTGTTCATCCACAAAGTGTAACTTTTTCTTCTTCAATGGAATATGTAATTTATGAAAATATTTTGGATGTAGATTTTGCTTTTAAGATTACTGAATTTACACACAAAAAGTAAAGTAGGGTAGAATAAGTTCAGAAATAGAGCCAATGGAAGCTGCAGAAGGAAATGAGAATAGAGGAAAGATGATGCTTGAAAATGCAATGACTGATAATTTTCCAGAAATGAAGAACCACATGGGAACTTAAATTGAAAAATCTCACTGAATGATTAGCAAGAAAATAAATCTATACCTAGAAATGCAGCAGCAGAACTGCAGATCCTTAAACAAAAAGCAAAAATATAATCTACAAACGAGAGAAGATGGATGACATAGGAACATGACCAAACAGTGGTGGAACTCTCCCTAACAATATATGTCAGAAGGTGATGGTGTCATATACTCAAAACGCTGAGGGAAACAGCTGTCAATCTGGAATACACTAGCCAAACCCTCTTTAAAGAGTAAGGTAAAATAAATGCATTTTTTTCTTTATTTTTTTCCCCTCAATCCAGTCCCTGCCCCCCGCCCCCTCCCTCTGGCCATCACCACACTGTTGTCTGTGTCCATGGGCTCTGCATATATGTTCTTTGGCTAATCTCTTTGACCCTGTTTTAGTGATTATAAGACTGAGTACTGGATTCAGATGATGACAGCCGGGTGCCTTTTATAAAGTTCCCCACCAACCTTTCATCTAATGGTTTCCATCCATAGATGAAAATGGTAGGCACTCTCTTTGAGGCTCCTAGTGATCCCTACCTCCTGGTAGATACACCCTTGTGTAATCCCCTCCCCTGAGTCTAGCTGGACTTATGACTTACTTTCATGAAAAGAATGCAGCAGCGGTGATAGGCTGTTACTTCAAGATTAAGTTACAAAAAAACTGCATTCTGTCTTTTACTTCCATTAAAAGCCAAAGATTGTCAATCTGTATAAAAAAATGTCAATGATATGCTGCTTATAAGAGACATGAGCTTAGTATAGTAATGCGAAAAGGTTGACGGGGCAAAGATGGAAAAAGACGTATCCTCTAAACATTAACTAAAAGAAAGTTGGTATAGTTATACTACTATCAGACAAAGCCAACTTTAAGAAAAGATGCACCATTAGAGAGAGGATTACTTATTAATCATAAAAGTTTTATTCATCCAGAAGACATAATTGTCTACTCCTAAGTCCCAGGGTGAATACTCACAGCCCAATTTGAACTTTTTCTTTTTCCAGAGAGAGGAAGGAAGAGGGAGAGAGAGAGACAGAAACATCAATGATGAGAGAGGCATTGATTGGCTGCCTCCTACTGGGGATCGAGCCCAAAACCCTGGTACGTGCCCTGACAGGAAGTCAAACCCAGACCTCCCAGTTCCTAGGTCGACGCTCAACCACTGAGCCATGCCAGCTGGGCTACAGTTGGCTTTTAATATTATTTTGTATTGGTTTCAGGTGTACTGCATAGTGGTTAGACAATCATATACTTTACGAAGTGTTCCCCCCGATATTTTCGGTACCTACCTGGCACTACACAGTTATCGCAATATTATTGATTATATTCCCTGTGCTGTACTTTATATCTCATGACTATTTTGTAACTACCAATTAGTACTTGTTAATCTCTTTACCTTTAACACGGAATCTTCCAAACCCCCTTCCCTCTGGCAACCACCAGTCCACTCTGTGTCTATGAGTCTGTTTCTATTTTGTTTATGTTGCAAAACACTTCTTGGCCTAATGAATACTCAATGATTGTTTGTGGAATGAATAAATGAATGAATAAAATAATCCTAGATATTTATTGAACTAATGAGAGCATCTCTATGGAATTATACCTTTTCTCTTCACTACACAACACATTTTCTCTCTTCACAGTCATTTTCCCAGAAATTTGCCAGAGGAGATTAAATTTCTGCAGCTATTGAAGTGCCCCCGGAGAGTTCCAATTGTGGCTGCTAACCTCATCATGGCAGATACAATGGCTCATGTGTTGAATTATTTTGGAAAGTAAAAATTTTAAAATCAATCCCTGAATAATCAAAGTGCTTCACTATTGAAAGTGGGACCCGTGAACTCAATTCTATTCAGGGTCGTAACAGATGAGTTTTCTTTGTTCTAGACCTTGGGTAAGATTCTCTCTCTTCAAGGGTTCTTGGTCATTGCCAGCACTTTACCTTTTCCCACTTACGATAAATTGCCTCCAAATTTAATGCATCATGAAACTGAGAATCTGTTGTGCCAATTTTGCATCTAATTTTCCTCTAATTTGTATCTGTTTCCAGAATGGTAATAAAATTAACCTAAATCATATTTTTAAAAAATAAGATTGGGGGCTGCAGATACACATGGAGTTTCATTAGAGTATGTAACATAATTAGGATTATGAGATAATTAGAATGTAACCTGCAAAATCACCACGGGGAAAATTAATGCTTGAGTGATACAATCGGATGATGGTAAGAAACATACTAGTTTTGAATTTGTGTGGCTTCCTATTAAGAAATGATGTTTAAGGGGGAAATGGCAATTTCCCCAATTAAAAAGCAACTGCTGGGGTCTCTTACCAGGTCCAAAAACAAAACAAATGCTCTAATTATCATCATGTCTGAAATTAGAGATTAGATGTTGTGATCTTAAGGAAGGGAATTATTTATCGTCACCGGAGGCATGGGGTGATAATAAACCAGACCTTTTGGTGACACTAATTAAAGCATTTGAAATACACACGGGTCAAAGGCAGAAAGGGAAAAAGGAAGGCAACAGCAACCTATTGTGCTGCACTAAGCCTGGAGGCTTTAAAAACACAGAACATCCTTATACAGTGGGTTTTACACTTATGATGTAATTTTTTTTTAGACTCCTCCCAACTACCCCCTCCCGCCCCCCATGACCAGGCTCTTATTGATCCCTGTCTGACAGCCTGCCTTCTTTTGATGTACCTTTAATGGGCTCTAGGCAGTTAAGGACAATGATTATTTGTTTAGAATTTTACTATTTATAAAGTATAATCTCAATTTATCTCACTTGAGATACTGTATTAAAGACAGCTTTGCTGCTCATTCAAACAGATACACTAGGAGATGGACACAGTATTTTAGTCACTTATATTTTTCCCCTCACTGTAACTAAGAGGTCTACCACTACCAAATGACTATTCCCAGGACAAAAAAATAAAAAATAATTTTTAAAAAGACTTTGCTCCAAGTAGAATTTTGGCCTCACCTAGACAGAGAAGCAACTGACAGGTGCTCTTGACTTAGAAAGAAAGGAAGAAACTGAAATCCTACATTACTAAATATTCCATTAAAGTCAGTAAGTCTATTTTTATTTTTTAAAAAGATGATATGGTCTAAAGCACTAAAGGTGGAATTATTAATACAGCTTTCTGGAGGGCAACTTGGCAATAAGTATGAAAATCTCATCTCTTAGCATGTACATTCTCTGAAGATCTCTCTCCAACAATATGAAAACACACGTAAGCACAGGAGGTTGGTTAAATGTACGTATACACATGAAATGGAGAAGTTATAAAAACATGGAAGATATCTATGCACTAATATGGAGTGATTTCTGGGAGACAATAAAGCAAAGCGCCAAAGAGCACATGCGGTAAGCTACATTTTGTATGAGGAAATTAACAAAATATACATGTATCTGCTTATCTTAAAAAACACACAGAAAAACAAAAAATCAAAAAAACAAAACGTGGGGGAATCAACCAGTAAATAATGAAGCTTCCTGCCTACAGGAAGTAAGGGAGGTGAGGGGTTGGAGGGATATAAAATAAAGGGACATTACTCTGAGTATATCTTTTTATATAGTTCTGACTATTTGAAACAGGTTAATGTTCTGTGTATTCATGCTACAAAATTAACAAATAAAAGATGGAAAAAATATATGAAACTGAAAGCAAACTGAAAAGAAAATGAACTCAACAGTATATCCAATGAATACCGTCACTACACCGGAGAAA